>NC_132942.1:8734166-9035000 GCF_034638445.1 Ciconia boyciana | reverse complement strand
CAAGGTAAGGCAGGACACAATAATCACAAAACCTACAATATCTGGAGCTCAGCGTGGGGAGGACATTGCAATGAGGGACACACACATCAGCACTTACAGCAACAGGATTCATGTTACAGTGAGAGAGATATTGAAACCATGCAGGCCACAGGATGGCAGGAGTAGTAATTTGGAGGAATTACTGATCTATAAATATGGATGTACCATACTGACTCCATAGCATCTCATCATGCAATTTAGGGACTCATTGAGAGGGACTGAGCTGCCTTCTTCTCAATTGCTGCTAGGCATGTCCTTAAACACCGAAGTCCAAATCAGAAGAGCCACCTCAGCACCTAACTTGCAGCTGTTTCAGGGATTTTAGAGGAAAGAGGTATGTACTTGGGTAGAAACTCTAAGAAGATCAAGAGAAGACCAGGAAAATCCAGGAAAACCACATGTATTTGGATATACGTCTTGCACATTTCCTAATCCAGCTGCAAAAAATAAAACACATCTGTCTACTTTCTCTTCCTCTCATTGCATGTGCACCTCCAGCACCGCAACAGGAAACACTGTCACTAAAGATGAATGGCTAACCAAACCAGATCTGAATGAACTATGGCCAAAAGGCATGAATTTGGAGGGATAAAAATCAAAGACAGAGCACAGCTCAGCAGTGATAGTGGTCACTTGCCAGAGGTTCTCCTGTTCCAAGAAGTATCGCTCCCAGGGTGTACCCTGCCAAGTAAAGATCGTTTTTGCCAGAGCGTGGTGTCTTATGAACAAAGGCAGGCTCAGGAGTGCTGGGCAATAAAATGACTGCTGTGGTCTCATTTTGAAATGAAAGCTGTAAGTGAACTTTAAATAGAGACATATCCTGAAAATGCTGTTGATTGTTGAAGGGAGGGGATGAGAGATGGGTCATAAAGTGTCACTTGCTACATTCCTTGTCCTGGGTGTAAAATATTGGCTTATGAATTCTGGGTTGGTGGTGGCACAGAAGGGGTTCATTTATCTCAAGCAAAAGGATGAAGGAAAATGAGTGAAATATGATTATGCTCCAAAGAGCCCAGATTAAATTTTGATAGTGGTATGTTTTGTGATTTGAGTGAGCAGGAATTATTACAGCTATCTGCAGACCCTCACGCATTTTGTGCTGCTAAAAAAACTCTACAAATTTTCTTCCCAAATAGGTATTTCAGTAAGGTTACAAACCCTGAGGGCTTTCACATTGCAGGCTCTTCTCCAGTTTCATTAAGAGAAGTTGCAGGTCATGCGAGCTGGTATATGCCACATATAGCTGCAAGGATGACCACCTCTGTGGATACACAGTGCTGACCACTTCCAGGGCTCTCTCCTGAGCTGAAGTGGGGCAATATTTTACCAGGAACATGGACCAATGGATAAAGGGACTTGCCAAGTCACCACTGAAGCTGTGGCAAACCAGCAAAATTCATGGCTCACACCTATATTCTATCCTGATTAGCAATACAGATCCAGCATTCCACTCCGCTCTTCTCTTGTGTGTTTCTCTTCCTTTCTCTCTCTGTCTCCCAAGTGTCCCACACAGGATTTTTATATATGAAAAACACACATATGGGACATTTAGCTCACAGCTAGCAGGTCCTATACATCCCAAAGGAGGTATCAGGCCTATGGGACAATGTACTACAACCAAAACATCAAGAACATATTTGATTTATATCACATAAGCAGGTGTATTCTCTTACAAAACCACTGGGCTGGAGAAAAGGAGACACTTCCCCATGTTATTCTTCTCAATGTTTGATCCTTCTCAACCTCTGAGCTGCACTCACCTTTCTCTCCTCCTGGGGCTGCCAAAACTAATAAAAGCTGCACCCACCAGACATTATCTCTTGACTTCCCTGGTGTTTGGGATCGGGATGCAATGCTCAGCACTGACTCTTACCATGATTAACTCCCTGCTGCTCTGCTCATGTTTCTCATGATTAAAGATGACAGCTTTTTGTAGTGACAATCTGGGTCAGTAGGTCAAAAAACAAGCAAAGGTTGTAATCTGAGTTTAAAGTTAACGGGCATCCTGGCCTCTTATAGTACAATCATTATTAAATCATATTTATATATTATTTTCCATTAGAAAAAAAATAAGCACCTTGCAGAATTATATAGAGATCCCAAAATACAAATACACTAGAGAGAAATCATTGTATGAAAGACTACCTCGCATGTTGTTTTGGATAAAGCATCTTCATCCTCCCTAAATTATATGGTTTAGTAACAAATAAATGCTATACTCTGCTACAGAGAATATATATGAAAGTTTCTATGAAATTTCATGGACCGTGACCTATAAAATGTAGCAGAAAGCTGGACAGAGTGACAGAGACCATGAGATTTTATTAAACATTTTGTTTGTGATTGGTATATATCCTTATCTGCCACTCTATTGCTTGTGAATAAGGGGAAAAAAAAAAGTATTGATTATTTGATATACTGACATCTGACAATCTTTGTTTCTCCCCTTTTTATTAGTAGACTCCTCAGCAGAGAGTGAATGACTTTGTTGTGCAGGCACTAACCAGCTTTGTGGGAGCTTCCAGGAGGCAAGCTCCAAACAGGAGGCACAGAGTCAGAAACTTTCCATTATCACCAGCTTTGAATTATTTGGCTTTTTGGTAGGGCACGGTGAAAACTTTCACATCAATTTTATCATCTACGCCACCTCTCTTTTCATGCAATGCCTTGTAACGTACAGGTGTAAAAAATTAGGTGCTGTTGCTGACTGTTCTGTGTTGAAAGGGGAGAGCGATGGTAATGTCCTGAATAACATAAATGTCATTTCGGTTATATTGAATGAGGAAGGATTTTTTTTTTTTATTAGCTTGAGAAGCAACTCAGTTTAACAACCAATTACAAACGATGGTGTTAGTGTTGGGGGAGAGCCCAGCATTGCTGCTATGTGATCACCTATGTGATCACTCTCTGCCTCGTCCTTAGCACTGTGGCTGCATATGTGGGTAAAGCCCACATGGTTTTTTGTTTTCCTTTTTGACAGTTGTGGGTTACTTTAATTTTTTTTTTCTAAATTGCATGGCTGGTAGCAGGGAGATTCAGTTAACAGAATAAGAAAAATCAGCCAACCCAACCAGAGACACGCAATTGCTGTGGTAAATACCTGGAAGTGACATAGCCACACCAATCTGGACTGCTCACACATAGGAACAGGGGTAATTTTCAGTGGTGTCTGCCATCCATGGGCAGCTTTATTATATCAGGCTGGGCTCGTGCCACAGCTTAACCTAGTCAAGAACCAAGGCAGTGATAACATGTATTCACTGTGGCCCTTCGTGCCACGATGCTTTGTTCTTTACAAACAATAAATTCAGCCTCACACTCCTCTGCGCTTCCTCTGCTCTCCTGCCATTTCTGAACACAGAGGCAAATTTGCTGTTTATTGAGGTCTTTCTAAGGATTTTAGGGACACTGGTCATGGGGAACACAGAGAGCTCCAGCTGTCTGCTGGCCACCACTGGCACCGGTGGGTGTCTCCCCATGCTTTTTCCTGCACCTCCATCCCTTTTCAGTTTTCAGGAGAAAAACCGTTGGCAAGGTTTGTCTCTGCACGGCAGGTAAGCATTTACCTTTTTTACTATGAATAAACTGAAGTTATGTTTGGCAATGTCCTGTGGGAAAGAATTATCTTTGGAGACTGCTCATGTCAGGTGGCTGAAACACCTGATTATCGTTGCTTGTATTATTGATTGCTGCACTCTGCATTGCTTCCAGATATGTGCAAGTTATTACACAGCTCAATACATCCAAAGTTAGGGGGAAAAAAAAAAAAGCAAATGCAAGTGACCTGTTTTTTTCTTCCCCTACTGGGAAGATTTCTGTGCTGGTCTTCTACGTCTGACTTGACAATTAAATGTTTCCAGATTCCACAGATTTAAGGAAGTTCTGTACAGATACACATCAGTGTCAGTTCTTCACAGCCTCAAACACCTACTTGCCCTAATAGGATCTGCCCTCCCTCCTTCTCCTCATTTTCTTCAGTTAATTTGTCATCTCAATAAAGATTCCAGTATCCAGCTGTGGATCAGCAGCAATATTTTCCTATGGAAGCCAGGAGAGCCTCAACACCCACCAGTAACACCAGTCCTATCAAGTTCAAGCTGGTTACACAGCACAGTCGAGAGCGACATACACTCCAAGGTAAGGAGACAATGTGTGACAGCTTCTACCTCTGACAGAAGACCTTGTTTCGAGACCTCACCTATGGACTCAGGTTTGTGTGGACAGCAGAGAAAACCAAGCCAACGCAGTGTTACACAGCATATATGATTATATCCCTGTATGCATGGATACATGCTTATGCTTTGAATTGCACTGCAAGGTCTCATGTCCACAACTGGCATCCTTCTCCCTCTTCTTCTGCCTGCTTGTTGACCTCAGACGTCCCTGTCAGATGTCCTACAGGTAGTGTTTTCATTTAAAGGTGATGGGCATAGTGTAGGATACCTGTGCTGAGACACCAGGGGGTGAAGGAAGGTGACCCAAGCACCTTGCATCACTGCGAGACAGCATATATGCCCTCTCTAGGGAAGGAGGAAGACACAGATGAAGCACAGCTAAGATCTTTGCAGCAAATTGGTGCACTAAAACAACATTATAAATTGCAAGACTAGCAAGCAGCTAACTCACAGAAGGCTCCCTCCAGAAGCTCGTGACAGTCTGTGAGAAGACACCTCTATATAATCTGTGGTGCTGCAGTAATCAGTCACAGGGAGACACGGAGTTGAATGAGCAAAGACCAGCTGTGGGAGTCACCCACTAGAAAATGACCTCTAGAAGCTGCTGTTAAAGTTGTACGAGCTATGTAGGCACTTCTGGTTCCTTCCACAGGTGTGGTCATTTGTGATAGCTACAGGAAAGCCAGGTGGCTGCTAACTTACCAAGGAATTATGTACAAGTGGAGGAAATTGCCTGCAGACTATTATGGTTAATGTAAAATTCAGCCCAAACCAAGCCTATGCAAAGCTCAGAGCCCTTCTTTTCCAGTGGGAACTCCTTTTTTGTGAGTTCCTCTGCATGACTGCAGGAAAAGAGGCAGAAGATGAGAAGAGGGGATAAATGAGGAGAGCACAAGAACCAAGAGTACATCTCACGGTTTCTCACAGTTATGGCAATGAGCTGCGATGCAGAAAATCTTGACTTCATTCCCGCCAGACACACATGCCACGATGACGTTAGGGACGTCTTCCACGTGCACATTCCCATGGCACCTTTCCTCTCTATCTGTTCCTTCCACACTGACCGAGTGCTCACCAGAACCAATGCCATTTATTATGAAGATTACTCGAAGAGCCCTATGAAGCCGTCATTGAAAGCAAAAGAAACTTACGCATCGGCTTTAGTGGAAGTTAAGGAGAAAAGCCTTAAGAAGCAGGAAGAACAGGATCAAATGTGGTTTTCCAATTACTGTTTCAAATAAGTTACAACTGACCAAAGCAACTAAATCCCATCCCTTGAAACAGTTCCAAACTAGTGCTGGAATAATTTCTAAACAAATTGTTCAGCCCAAGCTTGAAGAAAGCTCAGCTCAGGATTTACTGCATATTGCTGGAACTACTTTGGGCAGGAAGTATTTCTTTTCAAAGCAAACTGCTGGTGAGTTAACTCAAAGTATGATCATGTGTGGCACAACAAAACCAGGATTTCTATGAAATAAGGCACTCCATCTGAGAGTACTTTTTTTCAGGGAAAAAGATTAGCAGACCTTTTGGGGAAACGATTATGAACCCCATCATTGTTACTACAACACAACCATCATATGCAGAATTCCCCTCTCGGGTAATAATTTCCCTTTCCATTGGTAAGGCAGGGAAGAGATCAAAATTTGCCTTTCACGCCTCCCAGCTCCCTGTTATGGAGCACTTTGGCACTGAAGCATTATAAAGTGAGCCATGTTCTCTTAACCGTTTTTCCGCTTTTTTGCTCCAACACAAATAGTAAGGTTTCACATCTTATCATCAACATATATTCCAAATGTGTCCTTTGAATTCTCCATGTTTTTTAGACTAGCTTATTACCATAATTATGCTAACTAGAAGGGAAAAGTCCATCCTGCAGAAATTTGTGCGCACTCAGAAGTGGGAAAAAAAGATTCTTATACTCGTAGGAGCAAGTAGTCTTATAACGCAGCAATTTATTAATAAAATGAGCATGAAAATTTACTGTACAGTTCAAGGGGTTGCACAAACAGGTTTTATAAATCATGGTCTAATACTCCTGAATCGTGATAGTCTGTCAATCACTGAATGAAGGATAGAATAAACACTTCTTTTTTTTAAACTATAAAGATCTTGGACACAACATCCTCTGTGGCATTGCTCCTCCAAGTTAAACCAAGGCTGAATTGAACTCTCATCTTTATATTGTTGGAAGAAGTTTCCAAGGAGAAGGAGGATTTTTTCATTTCATTATCTTAGTGGATCCTTTTTGTGTTCTGTACTTACACTCTGAAGTAAGATTTTTTGACTAATCCAGTATTCAGCAATTCCCCCTGACCAGCAATGAAGCTGGCAGATTAAAGCCTGACAGTGTGAAAAGGAAAGTACCAGGTCTCACGCAGTGTTTCTGAAGGTGAACTCTTGAAAATGGGGCCAATTACTGGGTCATTTTTGTCTGATGTGAACATGCCAAAACAACTCGGGGCACTAATTAGAGCATAATACCAGGTCTGTTCAAAGAAATAAGGCTTGCGCAAACATGCTCTGGTTTCAAACCCCTGTTCAAGATCCACACCAACACTCAAGATACCAAAAATAAAAGCATAGGTGGAAAGAGACCGAGCAGGGCCGTGGCCACTCTCGCAAGTCTCGTCTATAAGGCACATTTGAGGATTCCATCTCAGCAGACTGATCTACAGGCTACGGGAATACTTGGAGGAGGCACTTGGAGGAGGCACTGACCTTCTCAAAAACCACTGCACCTGCATTATATACTTGCTGCTATAGCAACATCAGCCTCCGAAGGTAGAATAATCACAATGCGAACCCATATTTTCAGTTGCTTCATTTACGCTACTATTATCTCCTCTATTTCCAAAAGCCAGGAGAAAACAGGGTGGATGGGGAGGAATATTTTCAATGCACCACAATTAATCACTTCTGAGCCTGGATTCCGCTAATATTGGGCATTTAACTGATGAGCCTGCATTTGGAAGATAATCACCCCATGCTACCTCTGCAGTCGGGGGAGAGAAAATGGCAACGGAGTCCACCCAAATCACTCCCTGGAAGTGCTTCTTCCAGCTGCTGTGCAGCTCCTCCAAGGTGACTTAGGCATCTTTTCTGGATGCCTATAGACAGCTGGGATAAACCTAGACCTCAGTAGTGTGCAACAGGATTCAAACAGAAAATAAATGGGTTGCCAGGCAAAACAATAAACAGATATCATGAAATAAAATATACTTCAAAAATGTGATTCCAACTATACCGACGTAGAGTAGCTTCAGGGATTATTTTAATGATTTCTTTTTTTTTTTTAATCAAGACTCATATTTTCAATGTGAGATAGGAGATTGGGCACATTCAATTTATTTGCACAGGTAGGTAAAAAGAAATTTGCTTTAAAATCAAATTCTCTGTGGTAAGAGGAATCCATAGTCCCCTTGTTAAGAAGCTGCCCTCATGGCTAACGAACCACCACAGAATTTTTATAGCTGTATTTGTCACAAAAATATATGATTTTGCTCTTCCACTATCAGAATATACTGAAAAATAATTTAAACTGTCTTCCAGACTTATCTACAGTGTGTATATGACATTGTTGTTAGCAAGGGAGGCTGTGGAGACAGCAAAGAAATGAGAACTGAAAGCGCTTCTCCCAAAGAGGCTGAAATAAGTATATTGCTTCTATTGTTTTTTGAACAATTGCCAGCAAATAATTATTCATAGAGGAAAATACATGGGTATGTTTAGGGTCCCTCGCCACCACAAATGGTGGGCAAAGAATGAGATCAGACCTGTGGAGTGCACCTACCGATTTCAAATAGCTCCACCAATTTACACCCACCCAGCATCTGGGACCAGAGCAAAGAGGTAGGAAATGAAGGGCTTTTGCAAAACGCCTGTGGCTGTTAGGCTGCGGTGGCAGTCATTCAGGCAGCGTGCTGCAGCCGCTGCAGGTCGTGGCATGTGAAGGAAACCCTGGCACGCACCCACTGCGCCTTGTTGGGGGAGATGGATGCACAGCCAAAAGCAACCAAGCCACCACGGCTTGCCCTAACGCTCCGTGATGGGCTGCAACTGCCCAGGAGCAGCTACGGGGGACCAGAGGATAAGCAGCAGTTTAATTACTTACCATCATTTACTCCTCCCCAAACCGCCAGCCCCGAAGTATTGAGCATCAGAACTAACTTCCAGCCATCTAACACACCTTATACGTGCTGTCACATCTGCGCATGGCATACGCTATACTGCATGCATGCTTACACACATGAACACCCTCTTAGGGGAAACTGAGGCACATAGTCAGGCATCCACCGACAGTCACATGAGAAAGCTGCGTTAAAGGAAGAGCTCCCAAGGTTTCTCTCCAGCACCTTGTTGTGTCACAGCACTGCAGCTAAGAAACTATATCTATATCCTGCTCCTAAGAAACAACCGATTAATTTTAGCAACTTTCACATGCCAACAATTCAGACTTCAGATACTCTCTCTTCTCCCTGTGGTGTGCATTCCTCTGCCTCCTTGCCAGAAGATGCATTATGCTTAACGCCCTGTCTTCTTCACAGCTTTTTAGTGCACATTCAAGTGTGTTTACTAGAATAAAAATAATGATCATTACACAGCAAGCGAACTAGGAGCTTGCTAGTCATCAACCCAAGTCCAGAAGCATCCTGCAAGACGGTGCTTCCTGATACAATTTCCAAAATTATCATCATGGTAGTTTATAGTTCTTGAGCTGCGAAGTAACTGAAAAACATTGAGATAATTTTCCTACTATTTACTTTTTGAGGAAAATAAAAGCAAAATGGCATTTTCTCATATCCAGAACTCATGCGTGGGGTGTTTTTAATTTCAGATTATTTATTGAGTGGGTGCTTACTGAGTCATATGGGACTTTTGCCAGACGCAAAGAGGTTTTCTTGGAAGTCAGGAGTACAATATTATGCATGTGAAAATCAGGCGGTTATGTGAAATAGCCAAGAATCGCATGCAAAAACATACAACTGGCATCGGCAAACTACAACAGACCAAGACACAGCACCTTTTTTAAAATACTTTTTTAAACAGAGAGTCTTAAAGTCACAGGAAAGTGATTGCTCCTACCGCGCTTTGGCCTTTAGAGAACATAGCTCTGTGTGTCACTTCATTAGAGAAATACGCCTTATTTGGGGATATTAGTATTTCTTCCTTCTTCTGCTCCTTTTTAAAACATGGCACCAGCAGGAACAAATTAAGTGACTCACAATCTGCATACTTATTTATTTCTTTATCTGCTGTGTGTAACCTCACCTCAGCTTTTTTCATTTTTTTCACTAGCATCAAGATCATCTGAATAATGAAATCTTTCAGAATAAACACTAAGTGTCTCAGATCTGGATTTCCTTTATCATGAAACACCTTTGAACCCTCTGCCAGGCCACATGCATTTTGGACGTGAGCTGCTCTGGGGCACAGTTTTGGAGCAACACCAGCATGAGTAAGAAGCGATGCCCGCTCCCTCCAGCCTGGCAGAAGGAGAAAGGGCGAGCAGAGCGCGTGATGCCATCAATTTAAACACACTATATTCTCCAGTGGCTGGCTGCAAGGTTTTGCAGAAGCCCCTGGTTATGCTCCCTAGGAACTTTTCAGAGAAAATAAACAAACGAGTCGCAGGAGGAGGCTGCAGCTCTCGCCGGAGCAGCTGCCTAGTCCCCCGGGGCAGCCCTGACTGGCACTTGGCACGCTTGTGTGCAGATCGCAGCACGTGGGAGATGGCAGACAGGATCAGGCTACGTTAAAATAATGTTGAAATAATGAACTCAGTGAAATGTTTTCGATCAGCAAGCGCCGCTGGCTGGAAGCGCACCGGTAAGCTCCTCCACGCAGCTTTTCGCGGGCAGAGTCAGGCTGGCTCAGAGGCAGCAAGAGAGCTCAGTTCTCCATCACGGTCCAGACAGGGCAACCGAGACTTTTCTAAAAGCTTTTTGGGCATTTTGGCAGCCTGTGCTTGTTAGTGCCTGGATAAGACTTTTCTTTCCAAAAGCAGAACCCCCGGGGGATAATGACACATAATCGCTAACCACTGCCTTTGGTTAGGGACCAAAAATGCTCGAGAAGGAATTTTTATCCCTTAAAAGAACACAAAGCATAGAGCAAAAAATGCCGAGGCAAACATTTGTATTTCCTTTTGGCTCTCCTTCGGCTGAGCATCCACAGCCTGTCTTCGGACCGCCTGAAGCCACGAGATTTCTTTCGCTCTCTGCGCGGAGGCTGCACGTCAGCATCTTTGCCTGGGACATGGCTGTGACAACGGGGTAGGAGCTCTGCACCACCGTTTACCTCCTCCCCTTCCCATCCACCTAAACCCTAAACAAGATTCCTCTCTCTTGTTTTGGCTTGCATCACTGACCTACTTGACAACTTTAGTGAATTTAATCTCAAAACACTCAGGGATATAGGGCAAAAAATATTTTTCCCAGGCTACAGATAAAGAATGTAGTTTCAGGGAGCTTAAATGGCTCAACGGGACATTTTGGTGACCGGAGGAAATTTAGAACCTTATGATAAATTTGGGATATTAATATAAGAATAAAGTCACACTGCTAGAAGCAATATCTTATTGACAAAGCTGCTAGAAACTTGCAAAAGTAATGAACAAGGAATTGAGATGGATTACTGGAGATATGCTTTTGAAGGTATTAGTCAATGCCAGCTGTCGGATACCTCGTGAAGTCCTTATATACCTGGGTAAAACCCTGTACCTATAAATGTCTTTCTTGAATGGGACTATTAATGAGAGTAACTATAGTAAGTGTGGCCAGTGATCTTGTTATCAATGGAGAGGTATTAATACAAGTGTTATAGTTTATTATTCTATTATTGGTTATTTCACATCTGTCTTTATTGACACTATAAGAAATGTATAGTTTATAGCTATATGGCTACATATCATTGCTATTTTCTCACTCAAGGTTTATTAAAAAAATATTTCTTTTCCTTTCAGTTCTTAATGGGGCCTTAAAGACTTTAGCAGTCTTGGCAATCAGTGCAATACACTGCATATTTCCAGGAAATCCTCGAAAAATATCTAAAATTCCTTAACATGGGGAATGGGACCAGCTCACAAGATGACACTCCTATGGGATGTTTGCTGCTTAATCAAACCATTTCTAAATTATGAAATGTCTGACAAAAATTTCTTACTTTAATTAGTGTTCCAAACTTCTGTAGTCTGTAGGAGTCATTCCTTAGAAAACCATGTTTATTCTCAAATGCTCAAAGATTATGTCATAATGTTTATTTACAACATTTGTTACCAAATGCAAGCAGCAAATGCTGCAGATCAAAACGCTGCAAGACTTTGTGAGAAGTCCTAGAATTTGTTAAAATACAAGACATTGCCCAAGTACAGGATATTTCTATTAAATGAAAAAATATTTAAATATTTGCTAGTGGTCAACAATAGCTGTTCCAAAATAAAAAAGAAAAACCCCACAGTTCTTAAGAAGTGGCTGTGGAAGTCTTTGTACCTTTAAAGACCTTATTTAAGACTAAGCTTGAAAAGATCTGTTTGGGAGCTGAAAATCCTTTGTATGTATCATAAGGATAGTTCGAGTTATTTTGGGCAGAACTTTAATTTCTGTGAAATGATGAAAGAACTACGGGAGTATCTCAAAAGGCAGACTCAACTGAAGGAAAACAAACATTAAAACACTAATTATATAGACACAGGGAGTATTTCTGCTACTCAAAAAAATAAACAGAAAGAAAATTGGGATTCAGTTGCAAGCTCATTAACAACCTGTATTTTCAAAGCTGACTGATATGTCTAGGGCCAATATTTCAACAGAAATATTGAAAATTATAGTAAAGCTATGGAAAGCCAAAAATAAAATCTCTCCGGCTCAAACCCATCTCTCATTCAGCATTTCTCTGATCTCAACATTTTTGTTTTATCTCAGATTGGTCACCTCTTTCTATTCCTCGGCAGCTCCGCATTGCTTCTACAACATAGGTATATCACACATCTACTATTAAACTGTGCAATGAGTTTGTAAAAGCCCTGCTAAAGGTTTGTGGTTTGGTTTTTTTTTTTTCCTTTCTCAGTCGCTATCATGGGGGAAGAAAATCTTATGTAAGTTAAGATAATAATAGCTTCGCTGTTAAACATCAGACTAAGTATTTCTGGAGAAGCGATGGAAAGTAACATCAGTAAATAGAGAAGATAGCAGGGTATAAAATTCTTAATAGTCATTAATTTGTCTCTTTCAAGACAGCTCCCTGAATGACGTGCAGGTAACTGAAACAAAACACATTAATTGCGTTCACAGAATTTAGTTCAGAGCCTCCACCTTTGCCCATTTTAAGCAGTTTAAAGTACCAAGGGTGTGCCAAAGAGGAGCCAAGTCACCTTCAGCAGAACTCTCTGTCACCCATACATGAAAGTATGGGTTTACTGTGACATGAAAGAGGACCTCTGCTAATATTTCTTTAGCTTTGTTTACTGTGACATGAAAGAGGATCCTCTGCTAATATATATTTTTTTTCAGCATAATTCATGGCTTGAGATGATCAGAGCCCAAGTGTCTTTTGGCTGAAATGGTCCACAGAAGCTTTTGCAGAGGCATCGAATGGTGTGTGCCCAAGCTGGTCCTCTCATGGACCACAGACAAACTTGCCCCATGGCTGCAGAGGGCTCAGGCTCTCCAGGACAGTTTCGGAGGACATGTCCCAAGGGCCTGGGCAAAGGGCACTGGCGGGAGGGCTGGGGCCGGGCAATGGGTGGGAAGGGTGACACTGATGCTCCGAGGTGTACCCTGAGCTCGACAGTGCTCAGCATCTCCAAACCTGGCAGCACTAAAACGCCATTAGTGCAACACTTCACTGAGCTCTAAATAAGCGACCTTGTGGCTCCCTACACAAAACTGCATCGTGCTGTACAAATTTGCCCATATGAGCCTTCAGCTATTTCATTTCCCACAGGTCTCTTGTCATCGTTTCATTACACGCCGTCCTTTTCCAGTGAAGCTACATTTTACTTAAAAAGTGCTATGAAGAATAAATGTAGCCGTAGTTGAACAAACAAGTCAGGTCTGTGGGTGTACCAAACTTTTAGAGGAATCTTGCAGCAGTTTCTCATTTACACTGAATGAACTGAACTCTGCTTTGCTATATCGTTAAAAGTAATTGCTTTGCCTGCATAGCAACTAATTTTTAACGATTCCTTTTTCTGCTGAATCTTATGCTGTTTTTTTCCTAAAGAATTTCTTGTTTGTTAGAGTAAGGCAGAAATTCCTAAATCACTGAAAAATACAATTCTGTTTACTTAACTTTTGGATAATGCAAACAACTTATTTATACATTGGCTTTTTAAATTCTCCTCTGGCTATTGACTTTGTACATTATTAGTGTCTTGTTGAGCTCACTATAAATCTTTCAAAAGAAGTCACTTGAATCCGTAAGCTCTCCATGTTTTGGCTCCTAGCTGTATTTGGGACTGTGTTCAAATATTCATGTTCTTCAAGTTCCAAGAAACATCTTATCTGTCCCTACAATCACTCAAGGAATTTTGGCATAAAACTGCCTTTTCTTTTCTGAACAAACGGAAGACATTTGACAATGAGGTTCTCTTTCAGCTGATAAATGCAGACCCTGACTCACTGGTTAATGGCCACATGTGCGCAGGTATTCACCTCTGCAACGAGCTGACACCATGCAAAAGGGGAGCGTGTGCATGGCATTGCTGAAATGGGCTTTCTCCTCTGGATTGTCTGAAATTTTGATGAAAGCCAGTCTCCACATTAGTTCAGTTAGTTCACTAATGTAACATGAATTCCACTTCATATACTTCAAACTCCTGTTTATTGCTCACATTGTTTTAAAGACCCGTAGTTAACAAAAGCTTGTGCCATGGTTAATAGAGGTAATATCTTTAATTGCCTTAGCCATGAAACATCAACAGCTGTCCTAGGATTATCTACAGAGTGTCTTTCAGTTGGAATGGGAGTAGAGATGAATGCCCATTAATTCAAGTTAATTAATGGCCTTATATATTCTAGTGTGGACATTCAGTAGATGCTTGTTCAGCAAAATGAATGGGTGTGTGCTTAATTGTGGTTCATTCCGGGCTGATCCATTAACCCTTGTGTGTCTTCCCAAGAATGCACGTTCATTAACTCAAGTTAATTGCTATTCAATTACCTTGAGTTATAGTATGTCCCTAAACACTAGTGCAGACAGACCCCCTAGAGATTTCATGTACTTCAACCGTTAATTAAGCCATACTGGGTATTGTTGATAACTGATTGCATCTAGTTTTGAAATAATAACTTCACAGTTATGCTTAAATTGTTTCCTATTAGGATTTTTTCAAATATCCTATATAGGTAATTGGAGTGATAACATTTCTTCCTTGCAATAAAGCACACTTGCAATAATATTATTATTACCGCACTTGGCCAAAGATGTTTCCTGCCATCATTTTTTTATATAACCCATTTGTTTAGATGGAAAGAACAGCACATATTTGACCTGAGTATCTCCGAATGACATTCATATGACAGCAGATGTTTTGTAAATTTTAGGGTTCTTTCTCTTCATTTTCAAACGTTTTTAAGATTTTTCCACAGTCTTTTTGTAGAAATTTCAAAAAGGTACCTTACCATTTCATATGTTTTGATTTTTTGGCTCCTGCTAACAGAAAGACAGCATAGCCAAAGCCTTTCTTTTCACAAACTACAGCAATTCTGATAAACAATAGCTAGGAACAATTGACAAAAGATCTCCATCACCACAGCAAGAAACTAAAGCTTTTTTTGTAGTAAAGCACAGCAGTGAACAAGTAATACACTGGCATCCCTCTGCAACATTGAAATGTATTTAAAAAAATTAAAGTGATCAATACCTTCACAGTATTTAAAAAGAAGACAGAAGTTAAGGCAATAACCTTGGGCTGCAACTTCATAAAAAAAGAACTAATGTAAAATTATTTGTTTTAATTTAACATAGCCCCCACATTAAAGGTAAGAAAAAAAGAATTAGATGTAAGACCAAAGACGAAGCTGTAGCAATAAATGTTTTTAAAACTGGTGAATATATTTGAATATATTCTATTCAATTGAATAGAATTTATATTTCTATTTGAATATATTTCTATTCAATATGTCCTCCTGAAACTAATGGAGCCCCTCCTGGGCACTTACATCAGATGAACAAAGGATAACTGGGAACTCGTAAACTTGTTATATCCAACCAGCACTCTAAAGCTTCTCCTGATATGAGATGGGGATGTGAGGAGGGAATCCCACCCCAGCAGCTCCCCATCTAGCAATCACCCCGTGAAAAGCTCTTTGCCCCAGAGGAGAATTTTATCGTACCGTCAACAAAGCAAAGATATCACAACCACCCATTTGCTCCTAATATTCTTTAGTCCATGCCAAGAGAGAAGCTTTGCAAATTCTGCAACTTGTTAAAGTTCTAAACTTCTAAAAAAAAAAAGAAATTGGGTTTTGGATGTGTATGTGCGGAAGCCTACCTGAGTTCTGCCAGAGCAGCCTGCAGGGCTCCTGGTTATGCTACTTGTCAATCCGAGAAAGAAAACCATCCTGGTTTTGGTCTCCTCTGTGTTACTGGGAAATAAGCAGAGGTGGCACGATCAGCTCTGAATGCACCTCTGCATCGCAATGGTTGCCTGATGGGCAACGGGAACGGAAGAGACGGAAAACAAGTGGAGGATAAAGAAAGCAGTAGAATAGGCAGTTTTGCTAGGAGTATATTTAAAACAAAACGTATATAACAGTACCAGCAGATTTCTTTGTTTTGAATCATAGAATCAGAAGACCAGTTGCTCTGTTAACACTCATTAAACCGCACAAAAAGCAACTATCTGCTTACACTCACCGGGGCGACAAAAATCACAAATGCTACACGGCTCTTCCCTTTCCTGGGCCACATTGCAGAAAGCTATAGAGAAGAGCGGCAGGGCTACAGCAACGGGATGAAGACACTGAGACCAGAGATACGACACTGCAGAAGGGACTCCAGCCCCTACCAGTTGCTGCCTCCCTTGCAGGGCATTGCTACGCAGTGAGCACACAGAGCCGCTGCACTGAGCTCCAGGGGCTGGAGAAGTCCTGACTCAGAGGGCTGGGATGAGCATCAGTCATCAAGCCCATGTTTTATCCCTTACACCTGCTGACTTCCTGATGCCATTGATCCTAGGACTCCTTTAAAGCCAACATACTTTCTTCCCCCGTTCCTCCTCCCTGGTACAGTAATGAATTATGGCACCTCCGATGCCAAGTGGAAAAGCCAAGCCAAGGAGAGGCCACAACAGGGCTGTGCTGAGCTGCATAGCATATGGTTAGCACTCTTAAAGCAGCCAAAAAGCGACAGCAACTCGCAGTGAATTTCACACAAGACTCCCATCAGGATCAGCTCTTGCCAACCTCTAATATCAGCATAATAGAAGGGAAAAATGTCCAAACTGTACATGGCCAATGAGCACCCCCTCCGCTCCATGTCAGCACCTTGGGGAAGCAGGTGCTAAATGACACTTGCCTTCTGAAAATCTTTTCAATGTCTCTGATCCCATAAAAAAGAAAGGAAAAACCAATCCCCTCTGTCAGAGCCCAAAAGCCATGCAGAACACATTTTTTCCCCAGCGTAGAAGACCTCACCGTGCAGTTCCTGTGGGGAAAAACTTCCATTAACTTCCCCAAAGTGAGGCACAGGGGGTTGTCCCAATACCGCAGATTCAGCTCCCGCATGCAACATATAGCATGTAGATCAACTGGCAAAGCATCAGGAGCTACAGACAAATTTACAAAATTATTTAGGCGCCTTTAGCTAAAACTCAAGCAATTAGTTAAATATTCCCTTTCTCAAAATGATACATTTCTTATTAGTCTGAAAAGATTTTCAAAGATGACTAGGACTTGGCACTTCAAATGTGGAGGCTGCAAACTCAAAAAATCCAGAGGATCTGGATTTTTTAGAACACACTAATACCCACCATTTGCAAACCAGGCCTTCATAAAATGGCTGAGCTTGATCAAGCAAAAGTAAAAGGACTGCATACCACAATTGGTTTGAAACATCTATATATTTCACTACAGGAAGCAAGAACCCCATCTGGGTTCCTTCAGACATCTCTCCAGGACTGCTTTGCCCACATGTCCCATTTACATGGGCTCTGTTAACACCTCACGGTACAGCTGCATGATAATTTATTCATAAGCATTTTAAAGAAAATTTTACATTTCCAAACAAAGTCACGCACACTGCTGATTCATTTACCCCAAATTAAAAAGCTTCCTCTTCATCTCTTTCTCCCAAATTTAACTTTCAGCATTTTAATTTCCTTCCTTCATTGTTAGATCAATATCAATCGTCTTCAGTTACCAGAACTTGCGCCTTCCTGAAAATTATGTTAAATTTAGATGCTAATGAAAACTGTTTACACTGTTTAACCACAGAAATGAAACCTCTATTACAAACCACAAAAACTGTTAGTTATAACAAGAAACCTTAATGTCTACCTCAATCTCCTTTCTACCATCTGCTCCCCTACCAGACCCATCCCAGAAACCATGGACTAAACAAACAAACAAACAATAAAAAGGATAATTGTTAACTTTGCTTCACAACACAACAAACATTAAAAGAATTAAAATAGTCCCATTAACCATTACACTGAAAATTATGTTATAAAGCAAACTAATCCATGTATGCCAGCACATGCCAGTATTCCTCCTCTCCAGCCGTCTTCCCAACCAACCAACCAACCAACCAGACATCCTAGATAGAAATAGATAATTGACCTATAACACCCCCTGAACACTCTCCATCCTCCCAGAACGAATAAGACAAAAAACTCCTAGGCATTAAAAGAAATACCACAAATATACCACAGTAAAAGGTGATAATTATTCTTTCACTTAAAGCACTACACAGTTAATTAGATATAATATCATTATTCAAAATATTTATGTTTTAAATATATAAATAATATTTGATCTGGCCAAAACCTCAGAACTGGCTATGTGAAACACTGAGACTGCATCTGTGTCTGTCGTTCCCAGATGTTTTTCTCATGGGTCACCATGTGTGTTTGTACAATTACAGGCACTATCATGTTCTGGGAAATGCTGCATCAATCAGCATTAGCTTCTGTGCGTGGTGGGACGGAGAGACCTTAAAGCAGGCAGTGGGTTTCAGGCTAAGGGCCATATTCAGAATGCACCAAAAAGGTCAAAATCCCCTAACATAAACTCTCATTCACAAAAAAAGAAGACTCGGTTTCTTGTATAAATCCAAAATCTAAATTGTGCATAAGGTGATGGAGGAGGAGGGGGAAGGTTAAAATTATTACAAAACTCCAATACAATGTTTTAATTATTTTCTGTGCTGCAATAGCCAAGCAATCTTAGAGAGTCATCCTTCCTTTTTATCGGGTTTAGGTGAGATACAATCAGATGAAGTAAGACACTCTGCACTCTCTTTTACTTCTTAACGGTTGAAAATCTTTATTTCCTGCTTTTTCCTGATCTGTCCCCAAAGAACACTCAACACATCTTCATCAGGGTTACAGTACGAACAAAATTCTTCTATTTGTAACTTGCACATTAGTCATGTCCCAAGGAAGACCAAGCAAAATCAGACAAACACAGCCATGCTACACCGCTGCTAAATAAAGTCCCATGAAGTAAGAAGCTAATGAGCTCATTTGAGCAATAATGTGGTAATGTGGTTTATGCCATCTGGAATGCAGAATGAACATCTCGTTCACTCTCTGCTTTCTCTGAGTCCTAACCCCCCCCCAGCTAATATACATGACTACGGGGAGACAGTTTTGACTCCTGATGTAAATCCACTGACTCCCAGAGACAAAAGCAGGGATTTGTACCTCCCCTCCCCCCCCCCCCCCCCCAAAAAAAGAAAGAAATAAATTGTACATAAATACATCATTCTTTTTATAATCTGGACGATTTAGTCAGGAGCTATAGTCTACCTCTTGACTGAGCTAATTCTCTACTTCAGTTATCTTACACACCTTCTTTAATGAATACATGCTCCTTTGATTAAATTAACATTTTTGTCTACCTAATTAGCCTGAAAAACCTGTGCTGAACCAATCTAAAAGTGACTTCATTACTGCTCATTGGTGCATGTTTGCTACCCATCACTGTCAACAGGCGAAGGATTAGGAGAACATTAACTCTGGCTTATTTGGCTTTCCATAGCAGTCGTCGCACTTGGAGTGCGCAGCCAATCCAAGCTTTCAATCGACCCGGTAGGACAGTGACAGATGTTTTAATCATGTGGCTTCATTCATTAGTGCTCATTTGCCTGACTGGCCAGGTTTGTGGTTCTGAGAGACAGTCGAAACAAAAAATAATTAAACCTAACCAGCTTAATTACCTTTTTACATTCATCTTTCAGCTGGTACAGTTCACAATGACAAATTGAAAATATAAATAAAAACCAGTTTATCCAGACTAATGAGCTAATAAGTACACTCACCAGAAGATCATCATTGCTTGTCTAGGAACATAAGCACAAGTTGCTTAATAGGCACTTAATGTACATCAGTTAATGAAATCATACCAGAGCTAATGAATATATATAATTGGGTAGGCAGCTGCCACTAAAACAAAAAGTTAGTGAAACCATCTTGCTAATTCAGTTTGCAGAGACAATTAGAGAAGGCCCTTGAAGACAATATGATAGACCCTGATAATACTGCGACTAGTATCAATTATTTGCATGGTGATATCATGTTGCTTCTTTCCTGACCGGCTTCTCATACAAACAACCCCCATCCACCTCTAAAATACTAAATAAATAAATTCAAATAAATTTCAAAAGAAAATTAAATAAATTTTAAATTCATTATATTAAAAACTATCTAAAACAGTGACTGAGTGTCCACAACTCAATGAACCTGCTGGGATTGCTCTCATCAGCCATCAGTTCAGATTCCATCTAATGCAGAGGTAAAAATGTGACTAAAATAAAATTTTTACTGAATAAGCTCAGGGAAGATCTACAGCTCAAATCAGTGGTGACAATTATTGAAGTCTGCACTGTAAATTTGGTATGTGAGGCCCTGGAAAACCTGTGCCAGTGAAGCTGCTATAGAACAATATTTATCACAAACTCTCCAGCTTTTTTTTTTGCTTTCACCTGCTTTGTTCTTTCACTATCAGAGACTCCAAAGTCTTGCATCATTAAATGTCATTCTTCAATGAAAATATCTCTTCCTCTATCCTCTTCTAGAAACCCTTCAAAATATTAAGAAACTTTCATCTTATTTTATGTATGGCATTATAGAAAATCCAGCGTCTGTATGGGGTGAGAGAGTGCCTCCGAGGATTTTTATTAAAGGTACTTTTGATTTTTTTCAGCATCACCACAGAGTATTTTTTTTCCCAGTTCCCAGTAACTGAATGAGAGAGAACTGAGGCAGAAAGGTTAGAGCATCTTTTTTCAAGACCATCCTTGAATATAGCGGACAGGATGCTCCAGCAAGCAGGGAGGGTTCCCCTGGCACGGCCAAGAGCCCCCGGCACCTAGGGCCAGGGAGGTGAGGCAGAGGCAGCCCGATGGACACCCCCCACCCGCAGCAGACGGGAACCCCAGCCCAACGTGCAAGAAATCTGGAGATGGGAAAGCATGATACCATGGCCTTCCCTCACACCATTTATCCTCCTGACTACCAAAGAACCTGAACTAAAATTCAAGACCTCTGCAGTATAGTTTAGCAGACCATAACTACTTTTTTTCTATTAATGATTTTTTAGAAAGCTCTGGATAAATAATAAATATTGGTACATGCGTTTTATCCCAGTCATCGTTTGTTCTTATCTTTTCAAAGAGATTTTTTTCCCCAAAATATCCTGTGGAGACCATTTGGAGTTTGTTTTCATTTTCAGGCTCTGCTGAACTAAGCATTTGATTCAGGGAAAATCACAGGTTTGAAAGAAAGGCTCTGGGAAACTTAAACATAACAGATGCTTATTTGCAGACATCTGATTTAACTGAACTGAAAACCCCAGTCTAAATCCTGAAAACCATAAATGTCAGCCAGCTAGAACAGAATAATAACCACTTATCGATATGGATGCACCTAGTAGATAACGGAGTTCCTGGATCATAATATTCATATAACTGCTCTCAGTTTGCTTCTCCCGAGCTCTGAAATTACAACTGGCAATACCGTATTTCATTTCCCAGTGCTGCGCATTGATGGTTCACAGTGAACGGGCTGGTTCGTTACACGCTGGTAGCTTTCTTCCAGTATCAGGTGTGAACTATTTAGTCTGGAGTTAATATCTGAGGAAGCTCATATAGGATATTCCCAGCGGTGTAAATGGCCAACAGTAGCCACCTCTGCGATTTTCAAAAGAGCCCATCGAATGCAAGTTGACAACTCACACCTTGTAAATCTAACTCTCTTAATCTTTGAAATTACAGAATCTGTGTGATCAAAGTAAAGTCACAGGCAACACCATGCTGAAGGTGCAAAGCAGCCTGGATTGGAATTTGGCTTTTCTGTGTGTCCATAATGAGGTAAAACCAAACACTCAAATAGCACTGAAGTTTGCAAAAATTTGGTGAAGATAACGATCTGAAAATTTAGGACCATTTGAAACAAAAACCTTAGCACCATGAAGCAATCTGAATGCACAGAGCAGAGAGGACACCAGCATTTTAATAACAGTGACATTTCAGCTTAGAAATCAGCAGCAGGTCAGGTTTTCTTATACTTTCTTTCTTATACTTTTCTCTTTACCTGGGCAAGGGATAAGATACTCACAGTCCAAATAAGTTGGATGGCATTTTGCCCTTAGTCTGGAAGATACATTTTGTTCCCTGTGCTCTTGCCCTTTCCAAATCAGAACCAGATTACCTTCATAAAACATGAGTCACCTAAGCATTAGGTGCACAATCTCAGCAAGGTGCTCGGGTTAACTCCGTAGCCAACGAAAATAGAAAGCAGTCACCGGAGAGTGATTCATCCTGCCCAAGTCAGATGCCTACTGTGGGATGTGCTAAAACAACTCTCTTTTTGGATACCTGAAACTTGGCAAAGGAAATTTCACATCAGATGTGTAATATTCTTGATTCCTATCTCAGCAGTGTTAACACCACTGCATTTTCTGCTTGTACTTCTAATTACTTTTCATTACATTTTTAGACTTATCTGAGACATACTTTGAGAAATTTTGGCAGTTTGATTCCCCCATGATTTCTTAAAATCATGGCTAAAAGCCCAATGTGGACATTAATAGATTTTAATTAAATTCATTACGCTGTTAATTCAAAGTGATCTGAGGTAGTCTAGAACTTTGTTGCTGATCTCAGTGGGAACTTGGCTGAACATTTTCTGGACAGATGAGATGACAGACAAGGAGGTGGCTGGGTGAGGTTGGCTGAAGATACAGTTTATGTGTTACAGGCTGCATTTTCAGCTGGTAATATCCTAGAACTACCGTATAATGCACCACATAAATTTTGTTGGGCAATGAAGTATTCTCCAAAATTTGATGAAAGTATACGGTAGCTTCGGTGAGATTTTATGCAAATCTCTCAAGAGGAAATATGGATGCTGCATCTCTTAAAATATTCATTGAAAATGGGGAAAAACCTTTTTTATTAAATACTCCCTGATGTACATCTAAATTTTAAAACTGGGAAAAGATGAGACTCTAGCATCAGTCACTATAAAGAGAAAAATCAATTCTGTATAAAAAGTAGCTTATCCAAGTTAGTTGTGAAACAGAATAAATTAATTCCATCACTATGTATTGCAAAAGGATTGTTCTATCATCTTGTATTTGGCAAGTCAGGCCACTGGGAAGAGAGTTATTGAATGAGACAACATTAAGAGAAAAAAGGAAGGACAGCAACATGAAAAGAAAAAAAAGGGGAGACAAGGAGCTAATAATGACATGCTCTGTGAGTGGTCAGGAAAGCAAGAGAAGACAAATCACTATACGCTCAGAGAAGTCAAGAAAAGAGATCGATATAATATATAACATGGGGCATAAGTCAAGAAGAAATGCAATGCATAATGAAGGGAAGCATCGTTAAAAACTTGGGTCAGGACTCACTGGGTGCTGTATCCTCTTGGCCCTGCTCTGGCAGCCCAGGGGGATTTAAGCCATCGGTGTGACACGGCTGTGCCAGCACAGCCAAATCTTGGCCTGGGACAACGTGTCCCTCAAAGTCACTCTGGAGCTGCCTGTGCCCAACTGAACGCGGCTCAGACCGATGTCACCGCTGCTCCAGTCCAGCCTGGCCAAAGGGTATTTACTGAAAAATGCAAAGCAGAGAAAAGAAGGGAGCAGCAGCACAAAAGGGCCCCAGGCAGCCCGGCTCAGCCGTGAACACTACAAGAGGTGCAGGATTTCTCCATGCTCTTGATGGGGCTCAATGTCATCTTCATTCAAATATGCTCAGGAAGAACAGAAGGCAAAAAAGGTCACATGAACACACTTAATATGAAAAGGAACTCATAGCTTAAATATTACATGCACTGCTGCAAATACAATACCGTCATTGCATTTAACACAGCTTTCCCTCACATCCATGCTCCTTCTGAGCACACAAAAATCATTACTCTTCTTTCTCCAATGGCCTTTAGCAGAATATCCCTTACATCCCTAACAGAGCCGAGCACTCCAGCACACCCCATTTCTGGCGGTGCCACCCACCGAACAGAAAGCCTTATTCTACGTGCTCATAGCCGACAAGCAACCGAGCTTAAGATCGACAGGGAACAACCCCATGTGCACGGCTGAGGTGCTGGCTTCCTTGTATCAAAGCGTGTATCAGAAATGTAGTGCTAAAAAAGCACTTCTGTATTATTTTGGCTGTTCTGTGACATTGATATTCATTTTTCCCCACATTATAGCCTCACTTCTGAAGTTAGAGTAGTAAAAGTAATATCCCGTTGCCACAGGGCAAAAACTTTCATTCCACGCTTACGTAATGTATGTTTCTACAGCAAGGAAAGTTAGTGAAAAATGAGCTTGCAGAAGTGACTCTCCTTAAAGTTAATGTTCCAAACTTTTTTTAATATGATGTAAGTAAGTGAAGTTTTACATCCAGAATTTATTAAGTAAGAGGAGTTGGGCCTTAAAGGTGTTATCAAAACCTTGAGGACAGTGCAAGAATATAGTCCAGCCTTTTAAATTAGATACTATTTTTTTTCTTTCTTTCTTATTCATGGACTGCTTGAGGTGAATGGCTACACAGAAAATAAAAAGGAGAGCCTGACAGATATCGTTGAAAAACACGTCCAAATATTTCACTACCCATACCGACACAGGGAAGAACTGTATCTCACATCATCTGCAAAGTCCATTTAATCTGCCAAAACCCCATTAGTAATTACTTTCATTATTATCCCTGTCCCAAAAAGGCTATTATCTTTATCAAGTAATTGATAGTTCTGACTGTCCCCTTTCAAAGGCTGCAGTGTAAAATTTTTGAGAGAAAATCAGACTGGATGCCTCAGTGCTGGGTGTTTGCAGCCAGGTAAACCCATGCCTAAATCTGTGCAATAAAGACTTAGGCACACGGGTAAATCAGCACAGCCAAACGCACTGGTGAGGGTCTACCGAGCCATTTTATCATGCCTGTTCGTATCTGTAACTTGTGGTAAAAGTTAGGTAACTACAGAGATTCTGCAGTTAAACAGGGTTAAGCTAACATGAATTATCTTGCATTTGCGGCAGACAAGCTGTATTCAGCTGCACAGCCTGTTCTTTGGGCTTTGCTAGCACACGGTAATTCTTGAAAATACATCTGAAGGCTTTGCTGAGGCACATCCAGGCCTGGAGACTGCGTCTCAGGTGGGCTTGACCAGCAGCGGGGCACCTAAAGAAAGAATCACCCTCACCCTATCGCTAGTTCACCACAATTCACCGAGGCTGGGAACAGACTCATTCACCCACGTCCCACCTCTGACAAGTAGAGGAGGACGCTATGTGCCCTTTGTAAATACGCCCATTTTTCCTCTGTTTTCACAACCAACCAAAATCTTTTCACTTCAGAATTTACTTGCTTTTATGCTGTACACTACAGAAATGTTTCCATATTTACAGTTGGTCTTGATGAGCAACAGTAATAGTTATGTTTTGCTTCAGCACTTGCACACAGGGCAGCAGTGATAACCCACCCGGCATGACAAAACCCACAAAAAGGATTGCAACACCACACTTTTAATGATTGATGCACAATCCTCAGTCTAAGCACAACTGATGACTAGGTAGCCCTGAATATGCCTGGGCACTCTTAACGCAACCTCTGTGACTCTGCATGCGCTGGGGAGGGATGCAGCGACCCTGCAAGCAGAGCGTGGGGCAGGCGGTTTGGGGCAGGGTGTACACGGGCACCGTTGCCTTGCTGAGGGCCCCACATGGCCAAAAGGCTTATTTCAAAACTCACCAAATGTGTAAGCACAAGCAAATGCTTTGGCTTTTTATATATGGTGAAATTGGTACGTATTATAAAAATGAATTCGTGTTTCTGCTTATGTGCTCAACATATTCTACAGTTCAAAATTTTGAGACCTTACTCAGTTCAGCCATAAACATATTTATTTAGAATAAAGTTCTGCTGGGTTAGATTTTGGCTAATGTCATGCAAAAGAAGACTTCCTAGGCCACATAAAGGGCACAGTGTTGCACATGAGACTGCAGTTCTTGCTTTTAGGCAACTTTACGAAGAAGTCTCCCTTTCTTCCCTCCTGAAAGAAAAACCTTCCGTAGTTTTCATAAAGCAGTTTAGAGTATTTAACAATTATCAATCTCCAAAGGCATGTTTAACTTCCCTCGTTTATAGAGCTGCTGGATAATATTTACATGTTCTCAGCTCTCACTGAGCTCCTCTGGTGAACTCTCCTTCCCTACTAACACTACTCCTAAGTTCCCATACTTTCAAAAGTAAATATTTTTACTTTCTTTCTTTATAAGCACGTTGGAGTCATTAATCCCTTTAGAATTTAGTGTATTCATTTCTCTGGGTATAAAAGATCTCATCTTCAGCTATACAGAATATTTTCAATTTACCCTGAATTGCAGGAAGGCTCAAAGTTTGCAGAAGGCATTCAGCACCTAAGCACACCCGACTCTCGCCTCGCGGCTCGCCTGTTCCTCCTGGCTGCAATTCAAGCTTCTCGCTTTTGTCCTCCCCACAATAGTCAGAGACATCAGGCAATTCATGGGACTAACAATTCCTCAACACGATGTTGGGTTGTATAATAAAGTCGCACATGTTTTTGGAATCTGATAATGAACCCTTTTGTAATTCACACGGAGAGATGAGCACTTAAACATAGCAACCACATGTATTGTATAAAAGGAGAAAGATCCACATCCAAACCCATATCGCACATTTTAACAAACAATTAGAAAGAAAAGATTATTAAGATTGAAAATAAAAAAGGAAGTGAAAATGGGCACGAGATGGCAAAGGCGTGATTTGTTCTCCTGTTTCTACTTCAGGTATTTAAGACTATACCAAAAGATGAGGGCTAATTAAGTGATACATATTCTTGCCTGGTTTTTAACATTGTAAGCTCACTGAACCTGGCAGAACATTTCCTAAAGGCTGCCAAAATCTGAAATCAATTGCAGAAGAAACAATAATCAGTCATTAATTGATTTCTGATTC
Organism: Ciconia boyciana; assembly: GCF_034638445.1. NCBI lineage: Eukaryota > Metazoa > Chordata > Aves > Ciconiiformes > Ciconiidae > Ciconia > Ciconia boyciana. Next base: position 9,008,142 of record NC_132942.1, on the reverse strand, counting down.
CCTATTCATCCCAATCAAATTCAGCCAGGTGTTCTGATATAAAGCAATGGCTGCTTATCAGATTCATTTTATCACGTTTTCCCTTCCCTGCAGGATGGAGCACAAAAGCCTGTCAAGGAAAAGTCACTGTAGCTCTATGGGATGCCACCAGCCAGGTACTACACCGACCGACACCACATCAGGTTTCCCTTTATTTTTGCATGAAGTTTGTTTGAAGGATTTCACTACAAAAATGACAATATCTGTACACAGCTGCATCTGTAATTGGAGCTGTTATATTTGCACGCTTGGCTGTTGTCGTGGTTTAACCCCAGCCGGCAAATAAGCCCCACAGAGCCGCTCGCTCACTCCCCCCCGGTGGGATGGGGGAGAGAATCAGAAGAGTAAAAGTGAGAAAACTCCTGGGTTGAGATAAAGACAGTTTAATAGGGAAAGGAAAACCACGAACACAAGCAAAGCTAAACAAGGGATTCATTCACTCCTTCCCATGGGCAGGCAGGGGTTCAGCCATCTCCAGGAAAGCAGGGCTCCATCATGCCTAACGGTGACTTGGGAAGACAAACGCCATTGCTCCGACTGTCCCCCCCTTCCTTCTTCCCCCAGCTTTATATACCGAGCATGACACCATATGGTATGGAATAGCCCTTTGGCCAGTTTGGGTCAGCTGTCCTGGCTGTGTCCCCTCCCAGCTTCTTCTGCACCTGTAAGAGCATGGGAAGCTGAAAAGTCCTTGACCAGTGCAGCAACAACTAAAACATCCCTGTATTATCAACACTATTTTCAGCACAAATCCAAGCCATAGCCCCATACGAGCCACTATAAAGAAAATTAACTCTATCTCAGCTGAAACCAGGACAGCTGTAGATGAGGGAAACTTACCCCCCCACCCTTGAAAGTCCCAGTTCAAAATCTAAGGAACAAGTAAACCCAGTGCTGGCCTTACATGGGACTACACAAAGGACAGATCATACACAACACCCTACCCACAGATTAATTTTGTCTTCTTTCTTAGCAATTTTCCATAAAGTATATTTTCATATTTTGGCTGTAATATAAAAAGGTCTCTCCAAAAAAAGTCTCGACTGTGTCTTCATTCAAGCATTTTTCTGATACAAATTAATCAAACTTCATTTCCATTTCACTAGCTGAAGATCAGAACTCATACATCTTTTTTACACCTGATGTTTTACTTGCTCCATTTACAAAATATACAAATAAAGAAAGAAATGCATTTTCAGAGACAGAAGAGGGGTGAGTAGAATGAATTCAGCAATGAGATTCACCTTTACAGTTCAGGTTTGAGCATGAACCAGGGTCTCTGGGAAGGTAGCCACGCAATTCGGCTCTGGTGGAGAACAACCCAGCTCATCACAATTCAGTGTATGCCGTGATTTCAAATGGCAAAACATGTTCTGCAGCATGCTGTGTACAGGGGGAGATGGGACAAACTCACTCCTAGAAACATGAGAACAATTTGCTCTTTTTTTTTTTTTTAATTGGCATTGCTAATGGTTTGACAAGATGTTCTGCAAACAGCCCATGGGCTGCTCATGAGACAACCCCTGGGTTAGTATTCAAATAAGTGTTTCCAAATGTCACTTTGGAGTGTTTCTCCAGAACCACTTTTTGCTCATTAGAAAGGTCTGAGCTGCTGCCACAGTTGCAGTGGAAGCTCATTGAATGTCTTTCCAATAACTGAACCTAGCTGAAATATAAACTTGAGTCTCAAGCATTGCTTAGCCTGTGGGCAGCACAACCCCCAGCACTACCATGAATAAGAAAAAAATCCTATTTCAAAACCTTCAGCCACATTGTATTCTTTTTCTTTCCTTATGTCATCTTGAACTATTACATTTACTTTCATTCTGCTCTGGAAGCCATTTGGAGTTTATGCAAATAAATAAACTACTTTTATAAAGAAGTATTATGCATCAAATTCTAATTCTTCATCTGCTTAAGGAGAGTTAGTAAAGAGCTTTTACAACTTCAGCAGGGCTACATCTGTATTTTAGGGCTGCTTTGAGGGGCAATATATCATGATGGAGAGCCCTTTGGCATCCTGTAACCTCCCATGCATATGTAACTTGAATTAGAAAGGCAATGACATATTTATACCACAATTAAAAACACGTTTAGCATTCCCTCAAGGAACCACCCTTTCCAATTATTTTCTGTTAAAGGTGCATTAACCTGCTGCAGCAGCCCACCACGATAAAGACAACACTTGTTCCCATTGCTGAAGTTTAAATATTGAGTGTGAAAACCAATTCTGGATTTCCATAACCTTGAAATGTCACCACACATGGATTATACTTACGCTTAAACACAGCCTGCTCTTTTAAACAGAACCTTTAGAAGTCCTCACACACAAGCACGGCTTCGTGCTCTTTGGCAGTAACACATTTCACCGAGAACTGTGTGATTCCATTTGGTGCGGGAATGCAATAAACAAAAGGCGAACGTGTAATCATGCAGCTAGGAAAAAAGTAATACACAGCTGGGGGGGGGGAAGCAGGGACAAGAAGGAACGAGCACAGCAAAACAGATAGACAAAGTAGTTTCATGCTAACCTTTTCATTACACTAAAAAAAATTACATAAAAGAAGTTTTGCTGCACTGTAGCAAGGCCATTTCAACTCACATCCGCCCTGGACAGCTCTTCTCAAAACACTGCTGAGGCATCCCACCTTACCACAGGTGAGCAGCCGGCTGCTGGAGAAGCCACCAAGTATCCACAGACCGGGGACCAAATATTCCTGACATATTCTGGAATCTGCAGTACCTATAAATCACGCTTTTGCAGAAACAAAACGAACCTTGCTTTTTGCAGCTTTTCTGCATCGATTGCCTAACAATTTCCAAAGGTATAATACAGTTCCAGACCAAGGCACGATGACAGCTCGCTACATCACTTTGAAGTTGGTTTCTGCGTGCAGCTACTGCTATTATCTTGTACCGACCTACAATAGCTCAGCCGATATTTGAGAGCGAACAGAAGCTGCAGAATGACAACTTGGCTAGTGATCTGCTCTGCAAATCGCTCAGACTAGCTTGAGCTTATCGAAATCCATCTTCTCCAGAACAACCTCCAAAACAAGACTAATAGGCTGATTCTCCTCCAACAATATCTATCTTGGTTCCTGCTGTAAAATCATCAATTACACTAAATGGAATTATTTATACAGAATACGAAAGCAGTTTGGCTTTGGAGGAAGTAATATGCTTATCAGATGGATTAAGATCTAATAGGCTTTTCTCTCTGAAAGCATAGCTGTTCCTGATAGTCTATCAAACCTCTTATGTAAATTACTTTGCTCTTGACAACATAAATTAGATAAAAGAACTGTATTTTGTTTACAGACCTCAAGTAACAAGATTTTAAATACATTTTAAAGCTGTGCCAATAGAATCAAAACCTGTGTTTATGAACTGAAATTGCCTCAGCTTATTTTAACTAATGAAACAAAAGTGAACTCTGCATACTTTTTGTTAATACGATGACTCCAAGAAAATCCAATATTTATGTCTTTGGTCTAGACAAATTAATATACAATTTCTCTATCACAGGAAAAAGAAGGCAATGTCTTCCTTAATGCATGCCTTAATGGAGTATCTTATTTCTCTAGGGTCAGCCCAGAAGAGCTGAGGGCTGCACGGTAGGGTTCAAGGCAATGGCCGGAGGGAAAGGAGCAGCAAGAGCTGATAGCCAAAGCTAGTTGGTGAATACCACCAGCACATAAGGATGCCAACTGTTGCCTGTTCATGGAGACTGCACAATTAACTGATGCTCCGTGAAAAATTACTCAGCAATATACTTAAGGAAATGTACTCAGATTTCTAGGGGCTGTGCTTTGACTTCTCTTCTTACTCCTTTGCTTCAGGAAGACAGTAGAGGAGCCCTTGTACTGCAGTTGGAATAAGAGGAAATGTGTTTCTCCTGTCTTTGGAGACACATTACAAGTCCTAAAAGCATTCTTTGTAATACCTTTATTATACACAAATCTAAAAAAAAATTTCTTAAAATTTATGCAAGAACTAGAGGCAATGTCTAACTTAGGAATATATTTCGTATATTTAGCAATAAGGAAATTACATCTTACAAAGCAAAACTTCAGACTTGCATTGATCTGAAGTACAGGATGAGAGAGAGATTTGGGGATTTGTAGATTCATTTTTAAAAACTCGGTAATACAGCACAAAAGCAGTTTGGCTCTGTATGCCCATTTCACAGCTCTGGACTAATTAAGATCAAGTAAATTACACTTGGCCCCGAGCTTGGCTAAACAAAAAATAACAAGGCACGCTAAAACGAGTCTTAAATAATTTCTCAAAAGCCCAGATGATTTCTTTTATGAGATGCAACTAAGCACTTTTGCCAAAAGAGAACAAATAATTTATGATGCCATTCAAAAGCTGGTAACTGCTTCTCTTACCTGAAAAATAAAAAAAAGGAAAAAATGAGTCCCCGGCTTGATTATGATTCACTGTGCGTATCAGTCCTCTGCATCATGGGACTAGAGTATCCTTTTATCTGTGTTATTCGTCAGGACAGATTGAATAATGACAAGTGGAGTGCGAGCCGGAGTTTACTCGCAGATTGGTTAACATCATTTTGTTTCCAGAACAAGTCTCATCGGCCCTTATCAGGAGTCTCCCAGAATTGTTTGAAAGTTACAGGCAGCACACCAAGAAAATTAATTTCCCTGTCTCCCTCCTAGTGTTGTCCAAATCTTGTTACCCTTATTCACACAAAGTAATTCAACGATCATAGCACAAAGTGCCACTGCATTTTCGCTCAGTCTTACAAAAACCAGTAACGTATAATTTCTAGGGACCCGTGCAGGGTTCATTTTCCATTAGACTTGCACATGATATTTTCTTTTATATGTACATATTTTATTGCTGTTTACTCTAAATTTACTTGCAGCAATTACTAACTTTGCTCACCAACAAACTACAGCATTAGGAGGGTCTTAAGAGAAACACAGTCCTTCCAACTGCTGCTTGGACCCAAAGCGTGGAGTCTGCTCCATGCCGTGAAGGAGCCACGCTGGCACAAGGATGCCATTTCTGATTTACAGCAAGACACACTAGGGATGTTTTTATGCCTGGGGAAATCCAACGCTCTGTATTTTCAAAGAATGCAGATTTTCTGAGCTCACTACCAGAATCAGGAAAAAATATATATGAATCAGACTCTGGTTTTTTTACTCTTTCAAATCTATCCTGGGATTTCAGCTTTATGAATGAATCAAATAGAAATGATACAATGGGAAGCAGTTTGTACGATGGACTGACCAGATAAATTGATTCAGGGAGAAAGTTTTTGGATAAAAAGAATTGCACCAAGACCTTCTAACTCAAACAAGGATGGATGCAACTTTTAATGCTGGTTTTGTACAACAAACATAGGCTGTATGATCATACCCTGCATGTGTGCATGAACAACTGTGGGTCTGTGCCATGAATTTTTAAACATATAATGACATTTTTAATCAAATTCAGCAGAGATCTTCTTGATGATTCCATTTACCTTCTGCTTTAGTGGAGACTTCAGCACGCAGCGATGTAGAAAAAAACCCAAATCTATGGTTTGAGCTTTACACTTGTTCCCAAACAAACTTCTAGTGTTTTATCTCACATCAACATCTGTGGAAGCTGCCTGAAACTATTCACAGCAGCATGGCCTCAAGTGAGAGGCACTTTTCACCCATCTCAGTCCTGGGACTTGTTTAGAGATCCTGCCTGTGGCTGTTTCCAGTCGTCCTAATTCTTAGGGAAGTTTTGCATTGAAGCTTTTTCATTTCAAGTGACTTTGCTCCAATTCAGGCATACAGGTACGAGTGCAACAGTGACTCAAGGGGCAATCGCTAGATTAGGTTTCTGTTTCAAAACCAGCAAATCTAAATATATTCCTCCGAACAGACGCTGCGGTCAGAAGTGCTGTTCTGCACAAAGCTGAGCGATTGCGAAGTCGCCACCGTACACCCACGCTCAGCCGCTCCTCGATCCACCCCCACGCAGGGCACAGCACACCCAGCTATTCCTCGACCCAGTTCTGTCAAACCAGTTTGGATTTCTAAAACCTGCTATTGAAAGTGTTTAAGCCAGTTTGGGTCTTTGCGACAGACCCGAGAGAAGGAACGTCAATTTGTGCATTTTTGCCAGTAGACCTGAGACAAACAAGAAATCTTCAACGGCTGAACCTCTCCTAAACCAGCTCGGCACTCCCAACCACTGCGTAACCCTCCCTGGGACCAGCCACCTTGTTGATCCAAGCTACTAATCAGCCCACAGCTTGTAATATATCCAAGCTGGGCAACAGTAAAGAGAGCTTATAAACTAATTCAATGCTCAGTTTTTACCTTCACCAGGTTTGAAGACCTGTTTTTTTTTTAATTTACAGGCTGGAGGCAGGCATATTAAATAAAATTTACAGTACTTTACTGAGAACAAGGGAAAAACTCTGAGGCTGCAGACCTCTCCAACATGGATGCTGAACAGATGTTTTCAATGTCTATTTGCATTTTGAACTGAAATTAAAGGGCACAAATCTCAATAGCTTTAAGATCTCTGCCAACAACTTGTGAATACTAACAAATGGCACCTAACGATCCACCAAAATGGGTAATTTTTCTAATTCTTCTTTTTGGGAAGTAAAGATTTAACTAACTAAACAAAATAAAAGAGAGAGAAGCGAAAAAATATCAAATAATAAAATCAAGAACTTAAAACAGGATCTTAAAGCCCCAGCTACAAAGCCTGACAGCCGTGCAAAAGTCTGACAGCAAAGATAGGGTTTAATACTCTCTTATATGAGGGAGCTTTGAATCTCATTTAATTTTATCAGATTTAGAATCATTTGCTAGGGGCCAGACAGCCAACTAGTGTAAATCAGTTGAGCTCCATTAACTTCTACGGAATTATAGTTTCCAATTTACATCAGCTGAGAACCTTGCTGTTATGCTACTATTATTAGCTGCTATTTATAATGCAATAATACCTAGAGCAGTCATCTCAAACATGTGGCTCAACAGGCTTTCTGACATTGCCTGCAGACACTGGAAAATTCTGCTTCTCTAGCCCACGTTGCCCAGAACAGCAAAGTTGTCTGTATTGTACTACTTGCTCCATGTTCAACCAAATGGACTAGTGAGGCTGGAGACTACTGGTTAATACTGAAATCTGAGCCTAGGTTTGCTATGATTGATATATATAAAGATAAGAATTACAAACCTAATAATGATGATGATAATAATAATAATAATAATGCTGCACATTATTATACAAAAGCTGTCCCTTCCAAAAAAAACCTCATCATGGCAATCTGCAAGGGATTAGGAGGGAGAAAAAAGGGCCAGAGAAATGATGTGAGGTTACAGAGAAGGCCAGCTGTAGAGCTGCAGGGAGAAGGGGAACCCCAGTGCTATCCTGTGTGATGGCTGGGCCACTTTCTTCTCAGGGAGTCAAAAATCATCCAAATTCAAAGCTGTACAGGGTTACTACAGACATCCAGGTCTTTCAGCTCTTGCAGTGAAAAGAGTCAGTTTTGAGCTTAGAATTTCCTAGTTTTAAAAAGAAGTTTCTGAAGTTGATGCACTGGGAATATTCACACTAACTAAATTTAGGATCTAACATGTGCTTAAATTAGGTGGCTAGAGACATTCCTTCAAGTGCCATTCAGTGCAGAAGCATAACTTCGGTGCCTTGAATTATTTTCTGAAGGCTCCTAATTCTCTCTCTTGGCTATTCAGAAGACACTAAGGAACTCCCCTCCTCCTTGCAATTAGACATCAAAATATATCTATAACAGAAACAGCTCCCCACACCCATCTCGGGGACACAGAGAGGTTTCGATGCCTTCTTGTCTCTGCTCAGTGTTCATTTATTAAAGACGTATATCCTACTCTGGCACTGTCCAAAGAAAGAACAGTCTGTGCCCACGAAGGCCAATCAGTCACAGTCCTTCACATTAGGCAGGGGACGTTTTCTCCCTGACTCTGTAGGGCAGACAGAAACAAAGGAGGACATGTCATGGTTTTGGTCGACTTCCTCCATTTGCTACTTGACCTTCGCACAAATTCCTGCACACCTGCTAGATTTCCTGCACATCCTGTTTCTTGCTCAGATTTGCCTCCTTTTCTGCAACATATAGTGAAGGCAGACCCCCATCACAAACTTGAAATCCCCTTCAGAGACAAACCAGACTTTTCTCCGAGGTTTGGCACTGTCCTGTTCCCACATCCAGGCAACTTGGGAGGATGGAGACTGAGATGCACAGCTCTGCCGGGACCAGGAGGAGGCAGACAGGGAAGAGACACCAAAGAAACGATCGTTCCCATTAACAAATGCAGCATGAGGCCCATATCTCATGGCACGATCAAAACTTTGCAGCATTTCTAATCAAAGCTGCCTGTGTTCGTTCCCTGGTTGGCTCCACATTTTGAAGCTGAACTTCCCTTAAGTTCAAGGGCTCAGGAAGAGAAATCTGGTGCAGAGCTTTCTCTTTTTATTTATGAATTCCTACTCAGTAGACTTCAATCTCACAAAGTGTTTAAGCTTATGCAAAGTCTCTCTGAAGCAAACGGGACTGTTCACACGCCTGAAGTGCAGTCCTTTGCTGGATCAGGGTGGCAGCTCACTTCTTGTCAGTCTTTTTGAGCTCTATACGTTCTGTTCAAACATTTTCTAAGGCACACGGGTTAGTGTTAAATATAGAAAGCCCTCTGTTGAGTTCTTTTTTCTCTGAGACTGTCACACGCTGCAGAGTTTTACAGCAGTGCTGTGCACTGATCTGCAGAGCGCAAGGCTGCCGCTGCTTGTCCACCACGAGATGGTGGGTGCTTGGAGAGGCGAAAGACAGATCATCTCCAAACTTATAAATATTAAGAAAAAGTTTTCCATTAGGACCCAATAACTGTTATTTGCTTATAGCAAACGCCACATTAGAGCATCTTATTCTACCCCTGTCAATAATTTGGCTGACTACAATTCCATTTGCTGGGTTTGTGGTGCTCTCTAGGAGGATGATTGCAAGCTCTGTATAGACTGATCAAGCAACCCATTAATATTTCACAGCTGGGCTTGGGTTGACTGGCAGTAATTATTCCACAGATTACTTTTTCATTTGAAGTGCAGCTGGTCATCCATTACTTTCTCCATGGCTTTGAAGGTCCAATAATTCCAATTATTTTTATCAACAGGAGACAGGTAAACTGGCTCTATGGAAATCTTCCCCGACATGGGCACTGAGTAGGTGACTGGAAGCCCACCTCCATTACAAATCCACTCTTGAGAGTGTACAGTGGCAAGCTCTTTCCCTGATTTTCCAATCTAGAACACAGTATATATTACTGTTGTAAAAGCCTGTAGCTTTGGCCTGTGCTTAAAGCTGGCAGTCACTAAGCTTTCCCTGTGTGCTCGGTTACCTTGGACAGGACTGGACCACCAACTGGTTTCCATTCATGAAGATACTGGCCAAATCTGTAAGTGGCCTACTTCAAAAAATAAAGCCTTGCAGTGCCACGGGGCAACAATGGCCAATCTTATCCCTAAAGGCCACGTAGGGTCTTCTTCACTCATCAGCTGCCCCACCAGTCGTGTAACATAGACCAGGCAGGGCCACTGGCTTTGAGCTCCTGGAGAGCTGTACGTGGCTGAAGGGACACCAGGGCGACTGTCTCATGTTGAGGGCATCTGCTGAATGCAGACACTGAAACGAAGGACGGCTTTCCCAAGGCATCGTAGCATGAATTGTCTGTATTGTTCAGAGCAAAGGAAGACTTTCAAGCTCTCCCACATTTCTTGCCAGCTTTCTCTTTGCATATAGCACCATAACTTATGTTAGGGAGCTCAAAACCTGCAGCAGCCCAAACACGGAAAGTTATAACAGAAAGGGTTCACCATAAAATTGGCAATCAGATCTGGTCTGCAAGTATGCATTTAATCTTGGAAACATTAGCTGGATTGAACCTGACTGCTGATGAGTTATTCTCCCTTGCTTGACTGGAAGGTCATAAACATCCTTGATATTAATGGCCTGGCGGAAACCAAGGCTCCACGCGGATGGATGGTTCTCTCCCCATTCCCCATCCACTGAGAACTTTCTGCTCCACTTGTTCAGCAAGTGGGCACTTTGAATAATGTGGGAAAACACCACTTACCTATTCATAGGGTTCCTCCAGCTCACTGCCGTGGTACTGCCAAGTTCACTTCAGGACAGAATTTTATTCTGCACCTATTTTTCTTAATCTAAAGGTCCGTTTAAGAGATCTGTTCTACAAAATGATAGTTCCAGTGTTCACTGCTCTGCTCTAATAGCAGCTACATTTATTTCATCCTTTCGGTGGGAGTGAGATTGCTTCTCTTTGACTCAGTGGGAGGGAAACTTCTGTGATTTTTTTCATGCCATTGCTTGAGTGTGTGCATTGCAGCAGCTTCTCTTACATCAGGACCAGGCTAATAAGATTAACAAAGTGAGGCTGTAGGGCTCTTCCTTTCCCCATTATTCTGATCAAGCTCTTTCTTCTCCCCAGTGCCACCCACAAGCGAAGCGACTGAATGTGTGTGCTAAGCGCACACTGCCCTCTGTGTTCCTCTATATACTACTCCTAATACGACTTCATGCTCCACTGGGAACGCAGAGGCAGTGAGACTTCAGAGGAATATGAAGCCCGCAGGCAGATGCAGAGAGGTACATTTGGGATATTCTCCTCCACAGACTGCATTGCAGCTACTGCCTCAAACCTACACTGCTGATGATCCTCGGGACGTTCATGCTTTGCCATGATGTGAGAGTCTGCATGCTCCTACACAGCATCGTGCGGAGAGATACCTCCCCAAAGTGCGGAGGCATTTACAGCCAGCAAGTCCCAGCTTTCTGTGGGCAGGTACTGCATGCTTGTGCATGCTGAACTGGATTTCTCCTCTCAGGGAGCCACTCGTAAGGCTGAAGACCCAACTCTGCCCAGTGGCACTGCCAATAACAGCCTTACCTGGAAGCCAGGCTTTCTTATGCAAGACACAAGAGATTGTCCCTACATAACGCATGCATTTAAAATACTTGGAAGGTGCTATAAAAAATGCCCTTATTTCAGCTCACTGAGTATGAAACACATGCATAATATTCAGGAAAGTTACAAGAAGATAATTTTATTGGCTATAATATCCCATCTTACTGAGTCCCTGAAGGCACACTCCACAATCCACCAAGCACAGGAGTATCCCAGCGGGTATGTCTACATTGCTTCTTTCAAAAAGAGCAAAAAGGAGTCCTGGGAGCAGCCGAGAGCACAGCGCACTTCCACACTCGCTTGCCTCCTGGCCACGCACGGGCCTCCCAGGTGACTTGCAGAACCTCCCGCAGCCAGTCTTCCTGAGCACAGCTGCTGCCATCCAGAATTGCCTCCCAGCAGCCCGAGCCAGCTGGCCTGCACGGCTCCCCACAGCCCCCACAGCTCCGGGCGACACTTCCCAGACATGGCCTCGGGCTGAGCTCCCAAGCTTGCCGTCTGGAGGGGCAACAGGTTTTGCATCGGGAGTTTGTTCATCCCAATGTGTGCCCTGCTCTATCTGGAAAGCTGGGGCAATCAAATATTTAACGTATTGAACGAGAGCACTCCCAGCTAAGAGGAACAGCAATTAAAGACCTGCTGACTCATCAGATATCAAAGGGGAAGCCACACAGTGGGAAACAGAAATATTCTGAAGGAGCCAGACGTTTGCAGTGCACTGGGCCAGGAACTCACTTTAACAGCATCCCAAACAAGCTGGGAACAATGTTTGCTTAAAATCCCCGCTGAGGAGCTGCATCACCAAGAGGGGAAAAAACAAAGGAAAATGGGTATTTTGAAATTGGTAAAGAATACATCCTTTATTCTGCAATAAAAATGACAGAAGATGGCAGTGTTACGGTCCTAGATGCCTGGAATCTGTCTGTACACCACCAGGAGCAATTTAGATATTTTGGAAAACATGCTCTTGGAGCTTTCTCTGCAAGCTTACCCACTTCTATGTGCATACATCAGGCATGCACGTAAGTTTTCTTACGGGGCCAATCCTGATATTTCTGCTCAGTGTCTGCTCGTGTGTGTGCTGCTCGCTGCCCTGAATCAATGCCCTGACTGGAGGAAGATGTGTGTGAGTCTGATCACAGATACTGGATCTTAAGGTCACACCTGATTTTCCTTGAGCAGAAGACAGTGTGTGTAATCGCTGAATCAGCATACTGATGACACTCATGGAAAAGGATGAGAAGGCAAACCTCAAGTCCAATAAACTCATCCATGAGCCTAATGAAAGCAAAACTGGACCTGCAGGCATTAATACCCACATGAGCACAGCTGCTCAGAGTACACAGGTTCTGTAAGTGCCAATACTATGTGAAGTGACTTGGAATTTTCTGTGATTCACTGTCAGGAGACGTTACAAATCTAAGAAACTGAGAAGTTCCTATAGCTGATGAAGCTGAACAGGTATCTACTACATATTTCCACACCCTTACAGATAAGCATGTGGCATTGCTCACTGGTCAGCAGCAGGGCAGGCGGCAGCACAGAACTGGACAGGAGTCCAAATTTTTGTGATTACTAGACAGATTTAGCACCTTCATTGCTGCAAAACCATGCTTAAAAGCAAGTAACTGCAGAAGTCAGTACAGGACTGGTGCCTTACAATGTACCAGCCGCTCCTTTGGGAAAATGTCCTTTATGTCACCATATGGTTTACTTCTCCAAATGTCGTAGCAAAAGACAAATAAACTTTCTCTGCAACATCAGGAGTGTGATTTAAAAACCACAAGGGCAAGCCAAAGCTGCTGGTTCTCTCTGCTCCAAAAATGTTCCTCCACTTCTTCTTCCATAAGCCTTCCTGGCGTCCTGCAAATATCCCCACAAAATTACCCACCTGTAGAGACAATATCCTGATTCCACCACCAGCAGAAGGTCACTCGAGTGAGTCTGTATACCTCCATTCAGGTGTTCATTTTTAAGTTTGGCTAACCTTAAAGCAAAGTGCCCTTTAAGTGCATATTGCTTTAGCCCTACAATACTTAATCATTAACGATTTAAAGCAGAAAGGAATTTAAGTGAGTTAGACATCCTGTAATAGGCCTTTTGACTAGGGCCATTAGGAACATTTTGGTTCGGTTCAGACATCATTTATCATCCTGAGTGGAATTCACCTGAAAGGCAGGCAGCGCCTTCTGCTCTTGTAGCTCTTCTCTTTAAAAAAAAAAAAAAAAAGGAAAGAAAAAAAAAAGGAAAAAAAATCCATTCAGCTTTTCTGATTTCCTAAATAGCTTAAGGTTATGAATGCCAGATAGCTTCCAGCTAGGCATTTACTGCTGTCTTTAATAGCCAAAACCTATCAGAAACCTCCTGAGGCTAAATACAGAGGAGAGAGCAAAAAGTAATCATTTTATATTCCAATCCCTGGTAGGAAAAACCTGCTGAAAGAAGGTTAAAGCACTGTAGACTGGGCTCCTTACCATTTCTAACTCACCAGTTAATTATCGCAGCTTGGCCGGTTCCTTAGCCAACATGCAGCTTCGCTGACTTCAGGGCACCCACGAAAGCAGCAGAGCTACCCTGGGACCGCTGCGGCAGCATCCCCCAACACTAATGTACTTCTGGATAGCGACAGTAAATTAAGAAAAGGGCACAGCTTAGCTATTAAATAGCAACAGGGCCATAAAATAAGACATTTCAGCATCTATATGTGATTTTTAGGCTGGTGTCAACTTACAGTGATGCTCCAGTTATTCTGTGGAATAGAAAGTCTGACAGCCTTTATAAGCATGGCTCATTTTTATATAGGAAACATATAAAAATGCTGATGCATTATACTGTTGTATATAAACATGAAAAATAGCAAAGGTAAGCCAGAAAAGGTTTAAGTCCTTCAAAATGTAATAGAAAAAATATCCAGCCATCTTTCTGAGTGATTACAGAAAATTACATCCCTATCAAAGAACTGTGAAGGATAACAAAAAGCTGCTAGGATGGACATGTTCTCTGCTTAATTTAGTAGATTTTGAACGTCATTTCTACCGAGCCATAGGGATTTCATTGCTCTTAAGTTTTAAAGATTTTTTTCCTATACAGACAAGCACAGAAATGGAATGAAATACCTGAAATACATCTCAAAATACCTGAATATAAAAATGCCATTTTCTCACATTACACTGCAAACAGTGATGTGTATTACCTCTTCCCCCCCCCGCCCTGTAATTTAAACATCCATGCTGCAACATTTCTTTAACACAAGGCATGGACCATCCTGGCGCTTCGACTGCAGAAATCTGGGTACAGCTGGGCTGGCAGGCGTCAGCACAGGAAAAATATTGTACTGAAAAGGAAGGTTCATTCCTTTGATTATAGCAAGATGATGTTCAGTGCCTGACTTGGCATGGCTGTGAATGATTTTTAATGGAACTAAGGTCAAGAAAGATGGGGATTTATTAATAATAAATACACCAGACCGCCTGTTACTTTTACTAGCGAACACGGATGGACAATGAGGAAGGACTGTGCACGCTCTGAGAATACCATCGACTACAAATTTTTTAAAACTCTAATTTACTCATTAAAACTCAATGGAGACACCTCTGATCGGACTCCTTATCCATAGGATTAAAAAGAAGGTGCAGAAAAATAGTGATCAACCAACAGGCCACAGTGATGAAGACCACACCACATCCATGAAGGTCATCCGTCCCTCATCCCCATGGCACAGACACGACGACTGGCTACTGCCACGTGACTGCAGCCTGAAAGGATGGGCAACTGCTCTGCTTCCACTTTTTATCGTTTTAAAGGATTTTCACAGGGGGCCGGCAGCTTTGGTAACCGATTAGTGTATATTACTAAGACAATTCACAGGGCTTCTATAAGCCAGAAGGAGTCACGCTGGGAGATCTGCTTTCTGCTCTAAATATAGCAGCACAAGAAATGAAATCCAAGTGCCAGATTTCAGTGGGATTTCCCAGGGTGAAATGCATTGCACACATGGCTCATTAGAGACCTTTAAAACAAAACCAAGAACTACAGATTGCACCAGTGTATTCCCTTCCCGGTGCTGTTTCTGAAAACATTTTGGATGAATGGTGGTCATTTCCCCACCATGAATCTCATCATCTCTCTACACTTGTTTTCGGTAAGCATTTCAGCCAGCTCATCCAATATGAACATCAGTGATAGTTGTGACTGAGCAGTGAATTTAGCCATTTAACTTCACATTTCTTATTGAATGGATTAATTTTAAGAACAGAAACATGAAACGAGGAAAAGGAAAGAAAGAAATGAATACAACAGATTAGTTTACTCTCATTTACTGGGGTTGACATATAATTGTCCACCATTTCGGGCTCCTGTGCTATGTTTCCAAAGCTGGGAACCTGCTTCTGTAAGACTTCAGAGCACAGATTTGTAGTTGTTGCCAGCTATTTCTGTCCACAGAGCTCTCTTGGGTCCTTGTCTGTGTTTTGTACTGTCTAAATTCTCACAACATCTATGTATTTGTTTTAAACTGACAATAGGTGAGTGAAATCCATTTAACGTGTCACCCTCTAGATTATTATCAACCCAAAGCAACAGTCTCTTTTTTTCCCTATGAGGGAAAAAACCAACCAACCAACCAACCAAAAACCCCAAACCAGGACACAGTCTTCTTTCCAATTGCCCAGATACCGTCTATACTTCAAAGTTTAAAACCCTTTCCTTCGCAGCCTGCTTTCTGGAGCCGTAGGCTGCCAGCCTGTTCTTCTCTCACTTATACCTGTGCAACCCAGAAGCGATACCATGGCTTTACACCCCTGTAGAAGGAGAACCGAGTCATCCATCAAATGCCTGGCTACTCCATGTTTATTTAGCGTACTCTCCAGGGAAAAGGGAATTAACTGCCTTCCCAGTCCCAGGCTCTGACCTCACCTGCAGAAAAGATTTTCCCCCAAAGAGTAAAGCCATTCCTTCCTGCAGACTGCTCCTGTATAGGGAGTATTTTAACGCCTTCCACTTTGGTGAGTGCGAATTTCTTAGGAGTTACAGCGAGTTGCTCCGGCTGGTACCTAAGAGGATGGGAAACACAACCACAGCACTGCTTCCATGGGTGATGAAGCAGAGGATGCCCCAGCTCCCGCTGCCTCGCAGGGCTCCTGACATCGCAAGCACACCAGTGGCACCGGCGCTTCTTACTGGCCTCAGTCTCCCCATAGAGAGAACTGTTATTTCAGCCCTGAATATGTAAAAACTCCTCATTCTCAGCTCAAAGAAAAGAGGACTGACAAGGCAAACTGTTTGGCAGAAAAGCTTCCTATTAGAAGAAAGGTGCAATGGCAATAAATGTAGCTCCACTGGGAAGAAAGGAATTAAACACATCTGCCTCCTAACATACAGGGTTTTTCTTGGGCAACGTATGAGACTGAATCATTTATAGTACTAACAAAGACAAATATCTTTGGTCAATAGATCTCGACAAGTAACTTCAAATAAAGATGAAATTTGCCTTATAATCTATACCTGCCGGTGAACTGAATCATTCTCCCTTCTAGACAATGCAGTTTTCTGTAGAACCACAGCAGAATTGCTGAGATCCACCCAATCTTCCTATAACCCAGCCATCAGCTGCTCCGGCTAGTGTTCCTCCCCTTCATAAGATCCAAGGCTTTCCTGCAAACCTTCTGTCAGTCGCTGTTAATGACCTTTCTCTGTAAATAAGTGCTTCATTCAGAAGTGGTTTGTGTGCACATATATATAATTAGCAGGAATTCCCTTTCTAGTGTGCAGGGGAAGTGAAGACTGTAAAAGGCATTTGATTTCCTAGTTTCCCAGAACAAAATTCTTTAATGTCTTGTTTTGAAAGATTAAATATTTGTTGTCAGAAACAATACCACCCTACTAAATAATCTGAATCAAAATCAGCACCTACACACGTCTATATGACTTGCACCTACACGAAAGACAAGTATTTCAGGGCTCGGCATACAGAACTAAAGCACTTTTTTTTTTCTTTTTCCTAAAATGAAGAGGTGCACTTTGCCAAGCATGTTTGCTTGCTAAGAAATAACAGAGGCAGGTCACACATGTTTTCATGTATTTAACTGTAGCTGCAACTTCAAAAAAAATGACAAATCTACTGCTGACGAACAATGACATTTCTATTTCTGACTCATCTGTAGCCCTCTGAGAGGTCACTCTGAAAGATTTCAGTCCATCTAGACATTTTATGTGTTTCAGCGTACATTAAAGAGAACCTTCAAGATAATAAAAAGCAGAAATCAGATGCGTATTCCTGCTGACTTGTGTGATACAAGGCAGTAATGAACAATGCAAGAACACAGGAAAGCAGAACGCTCTCATGTTTTTCAACATCGGTATCTTCAGCGGAGAGAATAAACAGTAGAAAATGGCCATGTCTGCTGCTACAACATACACTTTTATTTTTGTCATGCCTGTTTTCAGATCCATAATACGAGGAGGGATTTTAATAGAGCCAAAGGGTGCAATCAGAGCAACTGTGCTGCCAGAAGTGCACAGAAACGCTGATAGTCGTAATTAGGCAGAATGTGTAATTGAAGTGCCGCACGCTTGAGCCGGAGATGGTGGCTTTAACGCGCGGCGCTGTGCTCCTCCCCAGACACGGCACCCGCAGGCTCCCGTCAGACCCCTCCGGCCACAGCTCACCTCTGCACCAAACGGGCACCGCGGCGAGAGAGCAGGACCGGTTCCTAACACCCGTGCCACAGATGGGTGGTTTATCAAATGCCGTGCCTGCTTTAGGGGCACACTCCATGCACCAGGATTACCGGGGCAAGGCGCCGCAAGCATCCTATAAAAGGCTGACCAAGCCCATTCTCCCATGTCGACACCAACTGCCAAACTATAAACAGTTTGTCATGAGAAAGATCCACTTCTTGCAGCAACAAAGACTAAGCCTGTGGCCTTGGAGCCCTGTAGAGGTGCAGGAGCAGGGAGATGTCCGAGATGTTCCCCATCCCAGAGGCAGTGCCTGTGCTCAGCCCCACACACCTCGAGCTGGCACAGACCCTCCTCCTGTGCTTCGCAGGACATACTAAGTCAAAAGGCTTGTAATTTTTTTCTAGAATAACCAAAATACCACTGGAAGTCAACAAGAACTGTAAGAAACCAGAAACACGTGATGGAAATGAAACCACCAGGAGGACTTAGGCAAGACACGTGCACCTGCACCCGCTGTGCCCATCTGCGGGGGACAGTGTCACACAACACGGCCAGTTTGGGAGGATGGACCGTGCCCTTGGACTTCTCATAAACACACCACAAGCCGGGCTTTTGAGTAATTAAACTTTAATTTTAGCTGGTTAAGTCGCACTGAAGAATCATTTATGAGGACCCTCAGTCACCTTAATTGCATAAGGATAAAATAATTTTCAGGGACCCCGTGTGTGGGAGTAAAATTTTCAGGTTTGGGGTTTTTTTTTTCCTCTTCCTGTGGTGGGGTGGAAACTCTGAAGACTTCAATTAGAAGCAATTACTGGAGATGCAGAGGCTTCTATGAGGTTAAGCCGCCCTTCATTTTCTCAAGAGAAGCCTTTAATTAAATGCAAATAATCACAAATTTCATATAGCAGATTGCCATAATTTCACTATTAGTTACTGGATCTCATTTAAAAAGGAAAGAGGTGGGCAGTAGTGCTGGGCGGACACGAAGTAATGAGAACTCAAGAGGTCAAGGCTGAATTACCTGTGTAAATCTATTCCTCTTCTATAAATCTGTCTGCAACCACATCATTTCAGTGTTAACAGGCTGTCCTTCATGCCAGTGCACTGGAGTGTAGTCCCATAGAAACTCAGACCTCAATACAAATAATTACCTCAGTCCATCTTACCGTTGACCACAGCAGCGAAGGCAGGATGGGTAATGGGGAAGATGTAATTGAAGTGGAAATGACCAGAACTAAAATGCAAGCTATGATGAATTCAAATGGTATATTCATCTCCATAGCAGATCTATCAAATCAGGTATAGTAGCATATAAGCAGAGAAGAGAGAATACAGCGTCTGCGGGAGGGGAGGGGAAAGACAGACTCCACACAACCACAAGTCTGTAATTCTGTCCGCAAAACTGTCAGCCTTTAGAGCAGGTTCTGACAATTACAGAAGGTAAATAAAGTAAATGCATACAACCGCAGAGAGAATATGCCAATATGTCACTTTTTTGCCACTCCTTTTGTTTAGCCAAGTACAAGCTTATCATAGCCAATGGGCAGCAGTTAGCCCGCAAGCTGGGGCTTCACCCAAAGAAGGTGAAGGCTTCTCCTCCTCAGTACTTCGCATTTTGCAGTCATTTACAGTGTAAGAGAGAGCTGCCTCCGTCCCCTTTCCACGGATTATGCTACAACCCAAGATGCAAAACAGGAGGGATTCGGGACCAAATGCCAAGAAACGTTTTAAGAAGCAGCCTTCTGAAAAGCTAATGGCTTTGCAGTTCCAGGACTAGTTGAAAGAGGCATGGAGGCTACTCCGAGCAGCACTTCAGCCTTCAGGCAACCATGCAGAAGAGGTGCTTCAGAAGAATTATATTTTTGTTATAGCAAAGGCTGCTAGGTTTTCAAAGCTGAGAAGGTCATTGCTCTCTGCTGTGCAGAGAGTTCAGGGGGGATGTCAGGAAGCTCAGAAGGGAAAAAAAAGCGCAAGGAACAAGAGAAGAAGCAGTGGAAAACTTACTCTACAGCTCAGCTTGGCACGTCATTTCTGTGTGGATTCCCAAATTAAATCATTTCTCCTACTGTACTGTGAGAATATGGGGAGGGATCAGATTGTAAGCTATTCAGAGGACTAACTGATAATTGGCATTTTAGCAGCGAGCTTGTTTTTGTTCTTTCGCACATTTATAATAATACCTTTTACATGTTCTCTAAGAGACAAATCTCTCTCTGCTTCAGAACTGCTGGTCTGAAGATCTTTTGTTGGCACTGAGACGAATGCTAATGTGAAATATCTTATTTCTTCAGATGAAAGAGAGAAGCTGAGAACAATCCCCCCTGGAGGGAGGTGGCAGAAGGCGGGATCTGGGATCAAGAGTTTGTGACTCACCCCCTCGCACAGCCCACCTATGCCCTCCTCGCTGTTCGCCGGGTCCTGCTGCTCTTGCACCGTGGAGCAGCTCCTCCCGGTCTGATCACGCTTCCCATGGCACCCCCCGCAGCACAGCGGGGATTCGGGGCACCAGCAGATGGGACGCTGTTCACACGCAGAAACGCCTGGAAATGAAGTGTTTCGCCAGAGACCAAATGCTCAACCTCACATCACAAACCACCCAAATCCCTGCCACTCTCCTCCCTACTCCATCTATTTTGGTCCCTCTGTACTTGGAGGGGTCAAACAATGCCATAATGTATTTTTAATGCAGCGATATATTTTCCTGCTGTGGAGATATGCAGGAGACTGGCTATTGAGGCTCGACAGCGTGGCCCATACAGCAAATCTGCCAGATGATGTTTTGCCTGCATGCATGCACTGGAACTGCAAGTATGAGGAGAGGAGTGTTGCTGAGTTTCTGACAGCTTCCTTCAAATCAGTAGTAGTACTAACCAGAAGATGCTGGTTATCTGGATTTCAGGGCTAAATTCCTGTGTGTCCGGTAGGAAAACAGCACCAATAAAAGCTTTTTCTGGTATGGGGAGATTTATAATACCTCTCACTCCTGGTGAGTAGTAAGTACAGAGCTTATGCAGCAGCTTCTTCCACAGTAGGGATACTAATAAATAAGATTGCTTTCTTCTGTCTCTGAAAAATACAGAAACTAAATATGTTTGAGATATTCCTGTCTCCTGGACACATACTTCTGTTCAGATGGCTTGACTATGAACAGTGACTTAGAAACAATTGAGAAGTGAGAGCTGGAAGCCTTTCCATCAAGATGGAAGCACAATCATGTAAGCCTCAGTTCTTCACGAAACCCAACCCAAAATATTTGAGGGAAAAGGGCCATCTGCCGTCGCAACACTGTACACCACAGGCTGCCTTGTGCAATAGTCAAAAAACCCCCTAAATGATTGCAGTGCAGCATATCCAGCTTGGTTTAGGGGTACTACTGGAAGACTTACTATTCACTGCTTCCTTTGGTCCCATGATATATCTGTAAGCATATCCAATGTCATGGCAGGATTCTGAAAAACTCAATGGTTCAGCAGAGAGCAGAGACGGTGAGGTAAAAATATGGGGTCCTTTCAGCACTTTTTGGTAACAAGGACGATGAAAGCCTTATGTGCTTATGCTGGCTGAGAAAATGTGGTATTGGGATAATAAAAATGAAATATTATCAGAGACTGAGTTTTCAAAGGTGTAGCACTAGAAGAAACTGGTGCATTATAACTCCGCAAGTCATCAGTACCAAATGCTTGACACTCTGGAGTGTCAAGTGTCAACAATAAAGGGGTCAAACTTGTAATAACATCGTGCAATATCCTATTAAAACTGACTATATTATTCTGAATTCCAAAGGAGTGAAGGCAAAAAAGTACTATACATATATTTAAAAAAGATAAGTAATCCCAATTGCTTTTCATACAGGAACAGAAACTCCCTAGGAATGAAATTCAGATCTCGAAAAAGAGTAAAAGAAAAGAATAACACATTTTTTCCTCAATCCAGGAGGAAGGAAACTAGAATTTATTGTAAAAAACCTGCAAATAAAAGCTGTTACGGTGAAGGGGTTGATCCAGTGATGTCAATGCCAAGATTCCTACTAAATTCCAGGGGGTAAGGATTTCACCCGTAGAAACTTCTTCACTTAATAGTACAGTCACTCACAGTACTGCTGGTGTTGTCAGACCTCTACAAGATTAACATCTTTATATCAGAAGATGCAGTCCACGTGAATGAGGAAAGAAGGGAAATACGCAAAGCTCTCGGGTCGTGCAAGCAGTCTCAAAACAATTACTTGTTTTATAAAAAGAGCAACATGAATTAGGATGGAAAAGCACACAATTTTGTATGCATGTGTGTGTGAGGGAGAGAGAGGAAAAAAACCCCTTTACTCTGTCCTCCATTAGGATATAGTAACATTAATTCTAACTCTAAACAATTTCAGCTGACTGATTACAGTTGCACTACAAAGCAGAAGCTGAAAAGCAGACCAGATTTCTTTCCCATGTTGGCCTTACCATTGCACCTAAAGAGACCCCAGAGAAATCATGAAAAGCGACTATAAACTGCACAGTCATTTTATTCTAAGGCAATTTTTAATTTAAAAAAAATTTAGAACAAAGTCTATTCCCTTAAATCATTAATAAAAGAATCCTGCCTGTTAGGGCAATGAGCTTTCCTGACTCTAATCCATCTTTACAGCTGTGTTATTACCCTACTGTTTTCCTGTAATTAAAATGTGGCAGGTAGTTTACACACAAGAGGGAGTAATTGTATTGGAAATATCTGTTCATAACCGAATTTTAAAAGCTCATTTTTCTTATCAACTTTTAATAAAGCAAGCAAGATAATGATATTTAGCATTTGTGCCACCTACAGCAGCATTTTGTCTCTCTAAATTGCTAACATTTCATTCAACGATGCTATAACATACCTCTTCAGCTATGATGCAGCCTGCAGCAAAACAGGAAAAATCTGAACAATCACAGTCATTTGTTCCTGTTCAAGTGAAATCATTAAATATGCTTGAACCTCATGCTAAAGGACCCACATCTTCGAAAAACCTTGCATGATTCTGGAAGAACAGAGTTTGCATGTGCTGTGGTGAGGGAGCACCCCAACCTCAGCCTGACCAGGCCAGGGAGGGAAGGTCCCCCTTCTCTGCATCCTAAGGAAGATGGAATCAGACGGGTCATTGCCTGCCCGTTTCTACATTGCATTTCCTCAAAGGAGCACACATAGATGGCACATGCAGTCTGCATGGATTTGTACAGATCTGGAAGCAGCACATGCTCTCCCAGCTCGGAGGAAGATGTTAACTTTGGCTCGTGAAGGGTCTCCTGAACACCAAAGTTGCAGAAATAGTCCTTACAAAGACTATTCTGGAGCCTTTGCTTTGGATGATTCTTAGAAGACAGTTCTCTAGGAATGTCAAGCCTTGCAAGCTGACTAGGGGAAAAATATTATTTTCCCATTTATTATTGTTTACAGTCTAGTAGACCCTGCCAATATATAGGACTACAGGGTGCCATATGCAAACAGCTTCTGTCCCAAAGAGCATACAATCCAAAACTGTGAACAGGCAGCTATGGATATAAACACCAGGGAAGGGCAAAGGAAAAGCAAAGAGTCCTCAGGGGTTTGATGGGCAGACAAGTAGGTGGATGTTTACCATTTAAATGCACCCACAACAGGACACAGTTCTTGCCTCTCCTGATTAGAGGTCTTCCTGCTGCCTAAGAAGCAATAAAGGGGTACTAATGGCTAATGCTTTAGACTCCTAACACTGTTTAAAATACAAGGCATTGTATGTTAACCTTGTGGAAAGAGGTCAATGCACTGTCATTACCCATTACCTGAGCCTTCCGAGCCTTGTACTGTTTAAAATAAGGATATTGGTTTGCTGTGTTTATGTAAGCACATCTTTTGTTGTAATATTCAGAAAGTAATACAACAGTAAGTTTTTAAAAAATGGTTTAAGCTCACTAGTAATCGCTGAAGCAGAGATCCCCAGCACATCCTAGGCATACAGCGTAAAAGACGCATGTGCTTACATACACAGTCATGGGCAATCCTCCTGCTAAAGAGCTACATCACTGGATGCTAATGCAGGTGGACCATAAAGAGGAAGGTCGTTAAGAGCTCTGGTTCCAGCCTTGTAATTAGATTGGCATGTACGAACCCTTGCGGGGGCCGCAGCTGAGCTCTGCACAGCTCGGGGTTGAGCCCTCCACCATGCAGGCGTGACAGCAGGACGCAGCCCAAGCCTGCGCTGGACCTGCAGACTGAGCGGCTGAGTCACGTACACAGCCCGCAGGCCTTTGGTTTTTTCCTCCCCAAAGCACATATGTGCAAACCACGCACTTCTACTAGGCTTGTCCAAGATCTGAATGGAGTTCTCTTTACCTATACATCACTGGAAAGTTGAGTGCTGGATGGTGGTTTCTACCTCAATTAGGTTAGGCCACCTTCAGGGTGCATTTGGGTTTCAACCCAAATTGGTGGCTTTGGTCCAGATTCATTCCGTGGTTTGGCTTAAAAATCAAAGTATGGTTTAGAGGTAGCAACCTTCACAGAGCTTCCCACAGTCCCAGAGCAGTGCAGCGCTGATGTAAATGGACTGGGTAAACGCACCTGGCTATGGGAACCAGCTGTAGGACAGGCAGATGATATTTGAGGTCCCCTCCAGGCCTGTTTTTCATACAGCCTGTGCCTGCTAGAGGCATTTAAAACAAATCGAGGATCAAATACTACATGAGAACTGAATGACTGTGCCAGAGGATAGACTAGACAGTGACCAACTGGCCCCAGGTGAACGTGACACTGCTTTGACAGCCCCGTGTAAAAAAGCAATAGCCACGCGTAAATTTGTTTAAGCCTTGAACATTCAGATAAAAGCAAAACCTAGAATAAATTAGTGATGCCTTCTTTATTAAAAGCCATGGATTGGAAGCTTACGGTTTGATTTTACAGGAGTTGTTTCCTGGAGCATGAGCCAGTGGGGCATGCAGATGGGAGAGGCAGGGAGTTCGGGGCTTGACGTGGAAGTGGAGCGGATGGGTACTGCTACAACATGCATGAGAAGGTGGGGTTTTTTTCCCTGAGATTGTCTTGCTTCATCTCCTCCTCCCTTCTCCACTCCCCATTATCAGCATTTAAAACACCCCCGAGTTTTCTTGAGCAGGTTTGCTGTGCTCATTAAAATACTGTGAGCACTTATTGGCTATAATGAGCACTCATTAAATTCTGTAAGTGCCAGGACTGTCCTGTGGAGCTGAACAGACTCAGGTTCTGGGAGGAGAGCTCAGGGGTGGGAGGATATTGGAAATACTGCATTTTCCACAAGAACAGAACTACAAACTTTCCCCTCCTTTTTTGTTCTGCAAGCACTGGGGTAACTCAGACCTGCTAAGCAGCAGCTATTGCTTACTGAGTACTCAAATCATTCCCCCGCCCCAGAAGGACTCTCAGCTCCTCTTATCAGAACAGGAACAAATTAAAGATTTTCTGTATTTGCATCTCCTCATTTGAGAATTTTCCTACATTTGTTATTTAAAGATAAAAGTCTGCCTCTAAAAATTCACTTAGCAAAGTGGTTTTCTCAGCCTCAGGGAATGATGCAGGAGGGATTGCAGAGCAGGATCCAAAGCAGCTGGCGAGGCTGCAGGAGCAGCAGGAGATCAGGAGATGAATGGGTGCATACTGGGGCAAGGATCACATTTTACATGCTCTGTTCTTATATTTATTTCCAACTGGCTGTGTCAGAGACACACACCCTGACTAGTGTGGCCATGCCTATAACCATAAAGCAGTTTTCACTGCAGGATTCATTGCTACTGTCTGTGTTTTTATCACCAAAAGCTATCTTTTGGTTTTTATCACCAAAAGCTATCTGTTCATCGTCTGCTAACATTAGAAGATAAGAATTAACTAAAACCATATACAAATATCCTCCACCCTGGACTAATCCCCAGAGAGTCACAGAGGGTAAGTGACTATTTAAGGAAACTGAATCAGACAAGAGCTTGAAGATCAGCGCATCCCCAAAAAAGCCAGTGTATATCCTAGTGGGGCGGAGATAGCTGCTGGAAGTATCCCTAGGAGATGACCCTTCTGCAGATAGCCTGCAAAATGCAATGCGTTTTTGTGGAGCAGGCTGTGAGGGAGAAAGGAGCAGAGAAGTTCACCTGGCTTCCCAAGCCGCTTGGAGAGAGTAGATTGACCACAACCAAATAGCAGAAAGCATGGGACTGACATATCAAGGTTATGTTATTCTAAAGAAATAAAGTTGCATTCCTGAAAAGTGGGAATCTCAAATCCTATTATTTTGTGCTTGGGCTGACACCCATACCACTGCCTGTATATGATCAGCATATGACCAAGTCTTCCATCACCTCAGAAATATCTACTTTTCAACTACATTCATCTAAAGACCACAATTCAGCACAAAATATGTGTCAAGATGGCAGCAGTTTCCCAAGATTAAATGACTCGTCTGGTTAAGCATTAATTGCTCCAGTTTGGCTCACTCTTCACCCACTCACAGGATTTTTTGTGGATTACTGCTTTGTAATTGCTTGCTCCCTGAGCACACATGCACTGCAATCTTCTGCACACCTTGACAGCATCCTGGTTAGAGAAAATGAATGCTACGTGTTCCCCTGACACAGCATTTTGTCTGCTGGATACAGTAAGTCAGAGATTGTTTACTCAACTTCTCATGGCCCATTAATGACATAATGTTGGACACAGCTGTTCAGGGCTTCACAAGACCAAAGCAGAGAAAGAAATGCCGGGAGACTTCAAACACGCTGCTCACATCAGAGCCTGGCTGGGAAAGTCCTTGAAAGTGGTCTAGGGGAATGTAGCCTTACAGCTCTGTCATGAAGTAAATCCAGGATTAAAGCCTCAAACTTAGTTTCTCCTGAAGACTCAAATCATCTTAAAATAACTCCATCTGACCAAGGTGGCAATGACTGCTTTGAAGAAGAGAGGACCAATCATTTCATTTTCACTCTGCTTGGCCAAATTATCTACTGAAAAACTAGGACCTGCCATATATAAAGGCTCACTAGCCCTGGAAGTGGGGTGTGCCTGCTTCATCATGTCCTGACTTTCAGCGTGTTTGAGCAGGAGAGGTGAAGCTCGCCCTGTAAAAAGGCAATTCAAGGTCAAGGCATCCCTTAAGATCTCAAAAAGAGTTTGAACAGAGTTCAAGTGATGCACAGAGCACTCCATGCCCAGAAGGCACCATCTGCCCCAGGGCAATCTACCTCCCAGTACAGCTGCCCAACATTTTTCTAGGGGCTTCTGGAAAGCTAACCCTGGCCAGGGGTCTGTGCAGCAAGGGAGTGCTGTTGGCAGGACTGACATGCACCAGCCACAGCACAACGAGGACAGAGATATGCTCCACCTAAATACCACACCCAGAGAGCCCCTCTGGAAATTTTATTTTTCTTCATGAAGCTTCTGGAACCACATCATTATGGAACAACATGAATTTTCCCTAAGAAAAAGGCAAATCAAGTTTCTCAACTTCCCAGTCATGGAGAAAAGCAGAAAAAGTGTAAGAGAAAGGCTCAAACCCATTCCCACACCCAAGTTCAAAATAACCTATTTAATTAATTTTAAAACACTTTATAATTCAAAATTGGGGGGTGATGTGGTATATATTGTTTACATATATACATGTATATATATAGCAGGTAGGAGGAACATGATTTGCAATGCTGAGCTGATTCCTCTGCAGACACCTCCAGCAGAAAAAGAGGATCATTGGGTAAATTTGTTCCTCCCTGTAATAACGGCTATCCATGGCAACTAAAACACCCCGTTATCGAAGCTGTATCTGAATTCATGCTCAGAGGAAAGACCATCACCCTCCCCCAACTTCCCCAGACCTTTCAGGGTAACCCCTACTTACAATTGTGAAGTTCATAACCTTCAGAATCCAGATGGTCATAGCAAGGTTCACCAGGATTAAAATCATTAGGAGCAGCACAAAGAAATAGAGGCATCTCTTCCTCCAGCCATAAATCCCCACTTTGTATACCTGGGGTCCTTCCGAGGTCTGCATGGTGCTCCGGTGTGCGTACTGTTCCTGAGGCATCTGAAATGATCACAAAGAAATAACCACGTGTATTAAGCGGCAAGAGAAAGCCGATGATAAAAACTGCTTGTGTCTGTGCCTCTTAGAGGGTTTTGTTTTTTCTTTTTCAGAGTTTACCAGCTGGGCAGCGTCTCTTTCGGTATCTTCATTCTGCATTATTTTTCTTTCTCCTTACTGTATGCAGTAACATACCGAAAGAGTATTTTAGGTGTTACACGTATATATATATTTATAAATACACGTAAGCACACTGTCTAAAGGTATCCTATGGAGATCACTCTCGAGTAACTCTCTTCACCGCCCCAGGTTTTGCAAGGCAGGCACTCCAGGGCCTCTAAGGATCCTGAGGGGAAAATTTTGCATGCGTTTGGTAAAAGCAGTTGAGTTCAGCAGTTTGTTTTGAAGATGCAATATTACTTCTCAGAGGCTTTAATTTAAAAAAAAAAAAAAAAGGAAATCTCAAAAAATCATTCCTTCCAGCCAAAGAAAAGAGGCAAAGGGGAAATGTTTGCCCTTCTCCCTTCCCGCACCCCAATCCTTCTTAGCCAAGTAAACCTGAAGCACAGCTCCCACATCCCTAACAAATTATCCCCAAATATCTATGCTGCTTTAACAAGGATACTGATACCTCGGGTGGGCACAGCACGCTAGGACAACACCGGGAGCCAAAACCAGGGAAAAAAGGAAGGAAGGAAAGCCGGTGCTGAGGAAAGCAGCGCGGCAGCATCCCCAGGAAGAATTCGCTTTACAGTCCCCTGTGGCGAGCACCGTCCCCCTCCTGCACCCCGGTACCCGGCTGGCTCCCGGCAGTCAGGGATCTGGCTGTCCCCACCGTGGATGGAAAGAGACGGGTGCTGTTAAACAGCATTGCAACCTGCTGGGATCGGGGTCCGGAGCACAGCCGCCGCACAACGGTGCGTGTGAACGGCTGCGTGTGCATGGGTTGTGATCGTGGAGGTATTTCGTGACGCACAAATGAAAGTATTCATGTTCTCGTCCTTCACATTCGGGGTGCGGAAAGCCACTTTCATGGGCTTCCCCCAGGGATCAGTTTCTTATGTTTTCAGACTTTTTTGACGCACAGACTGATGATATCATATAATCTCTAATAACACAGTTTGCTGAATGTTTTGCATTTTAGACTCTAGACAAATAAACCACCACCAAACACGTTCTTGCACTACTGATTCAACACCACAGGCTTCTTCCTCAGGGTATCTGGCATCGATGTTTGTATTCAGTGAATTACAAAATTCACATAACAGGAGGAAACAATGCGAGTTCCTCTCTGTGGGAGTGTGATCCACAAGGGCAGAATGAGACAATGGAAGAAATCAGATGCTCATTCATAGCAGCTTATGCTTGTTTACCATTAGTTTCCTGGTTTTTTCCTTACTTTTTTGCTAATAGCTTCATACTCCAGCATCTAATAAAATACAGCATGCAGTCGGCAGTGGTGTAGAGCCCATTGCAGGCTGATGCAAGGTGAGTTTCTTCATGGCATAACTTTTGTTCCAACAGCATTGCACCAGGGATGAAGTTAACACTTTCCCTTTGCTGCTCCAGTGCTGAAGCCCACACGTTTGACGCAAGGGCTGCCTGAAGAACCAGTTACCTTTTTTTTACCTTTCACTGCTCCAGAAGTCACTAAGACCTGTGTTTTCTAACGCTGCCTGGTGTTGTCACCTACGGCACAGGGGATCATCCACCTCTCCCTTCCTCCACAAGCCTTCACCCCTCACCCAGGCTGAAACAGTGTCTCAGGTGCTAAATAAATCCATTCAGGCACTAAATTCCTTTCAGACCCTCTCCCGATCTGGACCTATAAAGCAAAGCTGACTTAGCGGCATATTCAGGAAGGCTGTGTTTAGCCCGGGGAGGCTGGTGTGCTCGCACCCCTGCCCTCATTCCCAACAGCGATGCTCCTCCGGAGGGCGGAGATGCCCATCTCCACCTCCTCTAATGTCAGCAGCCGTGTTAACCCCCCACATTCAAAATTCACAACAGTGGCTGAAAACCATAAGATTTTAAAAAATAACACCAAATGAGGTGCTCCTATCATTTTGCTCTCAGCTTTCTGAACCATCGCATTTTTAAGCATTTTTTCCTCTTACAGACCTGAGGGCTACAGTTCACCCAGGAGAAAAAGCGGGTCAGACTTGTGCAACAGTGAGGTGCTGCAAAGGACCCCCGCAAGAGGAGACCCAGGGCACCGCCGCTGCCCACTGCAGGCAGCTGCCAGGCTGAGCTCCCTCCTTTCGAACGAAGGTGCTGCCTGTGCTCGCTAAGCTAAAACTGGAACGAGGCGAGCTTCAGCCAGCCCATCCACGCCTCCAAGCCCGCCTGCTTTTTCCAGCTTTCTCAGCTGGTCTAAAAAAAGGATCTCGCATCCCCCCACAAACCATGCCTCATTTACAACCTCAGACTACCCCAGCCCCAGCTAATGCCGTGAAGATCTGCAACGTCAATTAGCGCAGACGGTCATACTGCGTCGGGAGGAGCCAACAGCTCACAGCAAATAAGCCTGTTCTTAATTCGGGTTGGCTCAGCCAGTTTAGCCAACGTGCGTTAAAAGTACATCACCAAAGAAAGGTGTGTGTGTACTGAAGAGCAGTTTTCAACACTGTAAGTGGGCTCACCATAAATCACTTCTGCTGCTCAGACCAACTGGGTTATCTATCTCTACACCGCAAAAGCACCCGAAGCCCAGGCAGACCTGTAGCTTTTACCAAGGAGGAGCAAAGTAAGTTGCTTACAACAGATCCAGCTCAGTCTTCACCAGTGTTTTTGCTCACAGATGCCATGTCAGCAATGTGGAGGGCTTTGCAGCACAGAGCTCATCAGAGAGAGGAGCTGGGTCACCAACAAATACACGCACTTGGAGAAAAACAGTTCTTTTTACACTGCTACAACCACTCTGATCTGTGCAAAGGGAAAACTTAAACAACAATAAATTACAGAGTTTCCACTACCTAGGGGAAATTATAACCACAACTACTGTACAGTCAAGGATTTTATTGCCTAATATTTTAACAGGGGATCCTGGAGAGCACATATTAAATGCAGCCTCTCCCTCGGAGAAAATGAATAAATTGCATCTCTAACTCTCTCAAATCATGGAAAAGGTTTGACCAATAAGAAACAATATGAAATACCCAGCTCAAAATATCTCTTTATTGCAAAACTTGTTTATTCTCTTCATCTCTTTCCTTCTCTCTCTCTCTCTCTCCTTTTTTCTTTTTTCTTCACTTGCAATCTCTAGGATGGAGAAAATGGCATATCCAGCCGGGGCAAAACTTTGCAGACCTCAAAAGAATTTATAGGAACAGAACATAACCACAAAGAGCAACTTGCATCCAGACAGCAGCCTGATTTTGAGAATTTCTCTGGTGCTGATAAAATATTTCGCTCACAGCTGCCCTAACAGAGATAGACCAACTAAAGTAGTACAACACGCATGATGAGCATGACTTAGTAATACAGCATAAACTTATAACAAGAAAATAACACGGGAATCGTAGGTAGCATGTTCTTTCTACACAAACTCTCACACAGCTACATTTAAAGCTATATATGATTTCTAGCTAGCATTTCCCCCCTGAATTCTGAATACCAAAGGAAAATGCTCATGTCTGTAGTCCTCCAGGAAGAGAAGACAGAATGATGGACAGAGAGTGCTGAGGTGTGTTAAACAAACAAGTAGAATAAAGCAGCCTGCAAGGCAACTACACAAGGAACAAGCTATATCCACTATCAATACTCTGCTCTGTGTGGGCGGGAAAAGTATGCTAGTCATAATTTACATTTTGGCAACTTCTCCCGACTCAAACATTAAAAAGAACTAAGGCACCAGAAAAAAAAGTATTGCTGTGAAAGGACATCCAGTGGTTGCATTTGCAAGGGACCCCCCCCCCCCTTCAATTACTGAGCCAAAGGGAAAGGCTGCCAGTTGCTTAATGGGATTTTCTTTTTTTTTTCAGGAAAACATTAGGAACAACCACCTAATTTCATAATAGTGGTGAAAAAATAATACTGAAACAAATATAGAAATTGGAAAGAGAAGCGCTCCTTCCAAAAGGCAAATCTGAAAGTATCTGCCTGCCATGAGAGGGCTTGAAGACACACGTGCACAGCATTGGACCACCATTAGCACATGTGCAATCCCATTTACAATACAAAAAATGCAGCATGCCAAATCTTTGCAGTTTAGCCAAAGACAACATTACCATGACTACAAAAGTATAGCCTGGAACCCGCGTAATTCTCCAAGGAATTCTTGCTGCTGCAGAAAAATGGGTAATAAGTTTTTGCACAAGAGCTGTACGCTGAGTCCTTATATATGAACACTGCAAACAGGGCCTGATACAAAATCCAGTCTGTTTAGAAAAGCTATTCATCCTTTCACTTTAGCATACCTTAGAGATATGGTCCATGACAAGAAAGATTTATTTGTTTTTTTAAGACCACTGGAAGAGTCATGCCACTACATTCCCTGATCTGCACAGGCTGCTCACCGAGTACTTCTGGCAAAGAACCTTCAGCACTTTCCTTCTTCAGTAAAGCTGAAACCAGACTCAGCTGAAAGGCATCACAAATCAGAACTGGCACTGAGTTTCCAAAAAATCACATCAGACCCCACCAGTTATGGCAAATCTTTATTGCATGCCTCTCTCCCTTCCACGGTATCCCTCCTGCCCTGGCACAAAGCTTCTCATTCAGGGCGTGCAACCCAGATTAACGATTCATCAGGCAGAAGTGTTTTATATGCACAAGGATGGATAAACACCTTTTCCTTGCTAAAACCGGAGCTGTAACATGCCCTGGCCATGCTGGCTTTGTAGGCTCAATGAGGGCTATGAACAGGGTGAGGCATAACAAGAGGAATCAATAATGTTTCTGTGCCACGGGGGTTTCTTTGATCAGCGCTTAAATGATGTATGTTTAGTAACAGAACAATTTTAAGCTGAAAGGGGATGCAGTCTGGGAAGGCAGCTTCTCTCTTAGGGGCCCACTTGAAATTTGCTGCCGAAAATTCCCTAGAGCTCATCGAAACTGCTCACTACAGCATGGACCAAAAGCCCCTAAGCCTTGTGCAGCCGACACGGCACCTCTCCTCCCTGCCTGCCTGCATATAACTGAGGTGTAACAACTTCATCAGAAAAACGAAGAGCATCTGACCCCGGGCTAACCCGTAGCATGGTGATGGGAAGACATTCCTAGAGATGAGAGAGGGGTTCAAATTCCCTCGGGCCTTGGACCTACATCTCCCACATCTGCCTTCTCTTTGTGTCTGTATCACCGACATCCTCTTCTCTTTCTCTTTGTTTTTTGAAACAGAAACCTTTTCTTTTGGGCTGAAATGAGGGGGAAAAAAAAACCGAACTAAAAAACCTCCAGAGGTGCTCTCTGCCATATCACTGGAAGGCAATGCACTTGTATTCACTAGCTGTAAATGCTCTGCAGATTCATCCTCTTTAATTTCTCTGTCTTTTAAGTGCACACTATCCACCAGGTTCAAAAGAACAGACATTTCTGGAGTGTGACTGAGAACAAAATTTGGCACGAAGAAGGGTGTTTTGAGCCATCTATCAACAAGACCTTTTGCCTCTCCGCTCCCCATAAAACTCTCTCTCAAGCTTGACACTCCCAGGCCTGTTAATCCACCAGCACCATGACCCAGAAGTGATTTATGGCCCCGCACACGTGTCAGACCACAGCCTGGGCCTCCATAAAAGGATCCGGCTCTGGAAAATGACTTCTCACTTGCAGCTTGGCCAGCAAGGGCAGAGCACTGGGGAACAGCCCAAAGGATGAAATACTTGCTGGGGTAGTTAAATCTCACAGCACTTTTCTCCAGCACCATCGAAGCCATGAACTCGGGCTCTTCCACCCCGATGGTTGTGCCAGTGTGGCCTCTGTCGCTGCCGTTGGTGTCCCCAAAGCTGAAATCTTCCCTCTCTGCTTGTCCCTCTGCTTCTGTCAACCGTTCCCATCCCTCCACATGGGGAGCAGCTATTCCACAAGTTGGAAAGACCATCACCACTCAGTGCCCGCTTGTCGGGTATTACCGCAATGTGATACATGGCCAGAAAGACAAAAAGGGGAAGGAAACAACCTAAGGAATGTTTTCTTCTTTTCTGACTAGTTTCTATCAGTGGGGCACGTCACATGTAGCGTTCTTCAAATATCTCACCTGATTCTGGCAAACATAAGCACATCTACAAGCTCTTCCTGGTCTGCACAGTCCATCGGTGCATGCTCTGCCCGGTACACTAGGAAATACTTCTTTTCCCATCCCCACCTCTTATATCGTGAGGAAGTTGGACTCACTCAGCACAGGCAGCTGGGGAGACCTTGGGGATTCATCTCCTGGCAAAGCATCTCTAATCCACATCCCTCAATGCTCCAGGCTACCCCTTACCTCTAACATCTTGAGAGCTCATGTAATTGCCCCAGTTGCTAGGACTGACAGCATTTTGACAATAAACATGCTTGAGGATAAGGGCACTGCAAAAGCCTCAGTTTATAAACCAGTATCTTTGAGCAGACGGATTGAATGAAAAGCTGAACACGGGACTTCTGCCCTGCTCCGTCACTGCTCTGCATTCACGGAGCACTTACTGTAAAACTCTAAACATATTAGAGTTTGCCAGAACAAAACAAAGCAACAGGCAACTCCATCTCTGAACAGCATCTCCTGAAACAAAAGTGGTATTTTATTATGATGCTGCAAGAGACTGTGAGCAATGTGATGCTACTATTGCTTCTCTTCTCTGAGACGAGAAACATGTCTGTTTTCTTGAGTGTTTCTTCTAACTTTGAGACTTTTTTCTTGATAGTTACTTTGTCTCGATATTTTTCTTTTTCAGAATTAAGGAGAAAATGGAAAGGAAAGTTAACAAGGAAGAAAAAGTTCCTGCAGTGAGTTCTCTTATGTATCAAGCTAGTCAACAAAGAATGTCTTTCACAAAATGCCCCACAATTTGTAGCGATACATTCACGCTGCATGCAAACATCATACCGGCTTTGCTGCATTCACACGCTGGTTCCTTTGCACCACTCAGATGATGTGAAGCAATCATAAGCCTATGTCCATCGGTGCCAAGTTTATAAACGCTCTTTCCCACTGGAGTATCTCAAAGCAGGATGAACAAATATGAGAACTACACTAAAATACCCAGCAGCAGGTTTGACTCCAGGAGGCTGTGGGAACAGCAAGAGGGATATAATCAACTGAGCTCAAATCAGAAAGCAAGCTACAGGAGGTGATACTTTGCAGACTTCTGCCCCAACACACTCACCCCACAGTACCAAGAAAAAAGATATGGCTTGTCGGAATGTGCAAAGCAGGATCGTAATATGTATTTATACAGCTGGAATCCAGCCGGCATGGCACAAATTGATAACTGTGGGCTTGAGCATGTGCCAAGATCCAGAGTACAGTCTCTGCTGTGATCCTGCTCTCACAACTTAAAACTTTTCTGCTGCATCTTCCCTCCACACGATGTGCTTACTGTGCTTATCCATTTGCTCATTTGCACAGACACACTTGCTTTCTAATTTGCTCTTGGGAAGGACCAGAAGAAGGAATACACGTATTAGGGTGTGCTAATGGCTCTCTTATCTGTGTGCTTCCAAGACCAAGACACCCTCCAATTTCACTTTAGATGCCTAACATTCTGTCCACAAGCACACACTCTTCAGTCCTTTTGGATACAAAGCAAAGTTTGAATACTTGACCCAGGTGGAGCTGCAGAAAGGTCACCTCTGGCAGGGGGAGGCTCAGGAGCAGCTGCCAGAGTTAGGGAGGAAACCACCACCTCCCTCAATCAAATCCAGCCCATGCCGTTGCAAAGAGCCTCCCCTGCCCTGCGCTGCCCGGAC
Source organism: Ciconia boyciana (assembly GCF_034638445.1). Classification (NCBI taxonomy): domain Eukaryota; kingdom Metazoa; phylum Chordata; class Aves; order Ciconiiformes; family Ciconiidae; genus Ciconia; species Ciconia boyciana. The sequence continues at coordinate 8,972,526 of NC_132942.1, read as the reverse complement.
TCACACCCAGGCACCAGTGTCTCCACTAGGGTCCCGTCAAGAATGGGTACGGCAAACAGCCAGCTGTGCACTTGGGACATCCTATGATCCAGACTGATACCATACCTGATGAAAAACCTGCACCGCTCATCTCACCCAGACGTGGGGCAGGAGCACCCCTAAAGCCAGGTACGGCAGCGCAGCCCTGGCTGCTTCCTGCTAAGACAGACATATTCCGGTTTCTTTGTCTCTCTGTCTCTTCACCGCTGATGATCAGATTTGGGAGGTGGGATGCTGCATGATCAGAGGCAGGAACATGAAATTTTTTTTTTTTTTTTTAAATAAGCTTATAACTAGCAGTGAAGAAGATAATAGGCTGACTGGGTGCCTAAATTAACAGCTGCTGAGAAAAGCAATAGAGCTCCAAGTCTGCAGGGTAAGATGGCAGCCTGCAAAGGCTCAAACAGTCCAGATCATATGAGACCTTCATTTAACACAGCATTTTCACCGCAGGTATATTTTCTGCAAAGCAAACTTTGCGCTTATCAAGTCTCGTCATTTTCATCACACGCCTCCCTTTTCCACAGCTCATCTCTGTCCTTCCTCTCATTCCCTTCGCCCCCATCAGCCTCCAGGAAGCTACCGTACATCCACGGCTCTTGGGGGATGCCCTTCCTGCACCCCAAACCAGCAAAGTCCTCACTTGGCCCAAACCAACCCATTTCAGCTTACCATCACTTTTCACAGGAAAAAAAAGATACAGTGGCAAGGAGAAGATGCTCCTGAACACCCTTCTTTTTTCCCTTCCGTCACGTAGAATCTTTTTGCATTGGACCAGATAATATTCCCATTAAAGATCCAAATCCACTGAATACCACTCTTTCCAGGTAGGGTTTGCTGTGTGCCTGAGCCTGCCGTTATCCTTTGGAGTTGCCTACGTACCCGCTTCACCAGCATTACTGGGAGAAAGCTCTGGCCCTGTCACATACAGGATCTGATGCACTTTGGTGGCAAACCTCACCTTGTCACTGAATTTTCTGGATTTCCAAGATGAAAGACTGTTTGAGCCCTGTATGTGCAGTCCTGCTGGATGCAGGCAAACTGTGGGTCTACTCCCATGAACCAGCCAGAAACGCTTAGCGCTGTCCCACTGTATAATTTAATATCCTTAATTCATTCCTTGTGGAAAGCAAAAAAAAAAACACCACTGCCATAAAACACGGCTAAAAAGCATTTTCAACATGTCAAATAACATTGCTGTGAAAATCCAAGGAAGAGGCACTGGCAGAGGCAAGGAAGTTTCTGAAGCTGCGCGAGGCGGACGCCTCCTGACACCTCCATCCGCCTTGACGAACGCGCCGTACCCTAACTCCCAAACACAAGCCTACCATATAAGGTGCTGATATCTCTGCAAAGGCAAGAGAAGCTTTAATGCTGCAACTAAAAGGATGAGAGAGCATTGCCTAAATCTGGCAGGCTCCTAAAGAGAGAGCGAGCTTTTTATCATAAATGTTTCTTAAGTTATTTGGGGAAAGAAACGCAAATCAGAAGAGAAGTTGCAGATAGAACAGCCCCTAAATTAATGTTTTTCCTTTTAATCTGCTCTACATGGTTTCTGACTGTGCTGTCTGTTGCAGTTTGCTCAGGCTTTATAAAATACAGAAAAAAATATGCAGAGAAATCACAAGGCATTGATTATTACTGAATTACTGCCGCTCTTCACAAGCTAGCTGTACCAGGAATTGCCAAACACCCCCCAGACAAACATGCTTTCAACTCATTAAACAACTATATAATACAATGTGCATATAAATGTATTTATTACGACTGAATCACATTTTTCATCAAAATCGGTAAGTGACACATGGTACAGAGCCAACTTTTCGGTGGCTTCAGGTTATATACTTACTTATTCCCCCAAATGAAAAAGTTGAGAATTATTTGGTTACAGTGTTCATGCAGCCAGAGACGCAGCGCAGGAGTTGCTTTGCCTGCAGAATTACTACCGAAGCAAAGTTAGCCAGCAACCACCACCCACCCTCAAACGACTCCCATCCCTTCGCACATATGCCACGACTTCCCATTCTCGACTTTTCTTCTCTAAACAACAGTCTGAAAGCAAGAAGCCTCTTTGCACGAGCACAAAAGAACGGCAAACCACCCCGGCTGCAGCGGGAGGGAGCAAGGCAGCTCTTACCTACCCCTCGGCGGGCAGATGAGAACCCCGAGGGGTGCTGGAGGCTGGGGGGAAGATGCAGCGCGGCTTGCAGAGCAGCACGAGGCCTGGCCGGTGCTCATGAGCTGCCCCTGTCAGATTTTCCAACAGCAGAATTGCAGCCAAGTCCCTGCCCATGCCTGAAGAATTTCCTGAACAGCACTCTCGTTCTTTTTCTAACTGCTTTGAAACCGCACTGTCTGTACTTCAATAAGGCTTTGTCAGGCCAAGTTACAGCTACTGGGCTGGCTCCAGATAGCAATTGAAAACACATGTGTTTTGCATTAAAAGCCCCCTTCCCCGCACACACATTCAGACACAGACACCCCCGTCTGCGCCCAGCCCTGGAGCCTGCATGTCTTGCCTTTGCAGCTATAAAGCTAGCCATTTTGGTTAAAAAGAATAAAAGGATTACGTTGGTGGGGATTTTCTTTGGGAAGAAGAAAAAGGGGGTGGGAGGGATCCCATTCCCACGGATAACACCTTGCCCTGCCTCGTATGTTTTGCTAGTATCAGCAGGTCACAGGCGCCCAGGTTAACAGACAGCTTTGCCAAACCCCAACAAGCAAGGAAGCACAGGAATTAAAATTCCAGTTCACCACTACTCTCCTCTTACCTTTGCCTCTGTCTCTTCCAAAAATTGTGAGAACAGAAAGCATATTTTTAGCATCTCCAGACTCAGTTCAGCACATCAGAACTGTATCCTAATCTTGACACATACTCCTGTATCTGCTTATACTAAAAATAATACAACTATTTTTGAGCACTTTCATCCCTCTCCGCTTTCCAGCTGTCCTAACCCTTACAATTATTTTAAGCACCTTGCATCTCTTTTTAAAGAGCATTAACATTGCTCTGGGGTTGGCTTAAGGAAAAGAAATAGAAGACATAATGTTATACCTTTAATCAGAATGGGTCCCAGTTCTTAATATCCGTAATCATTTCCAGACAGCACCATGGGTCAAGGCAGCGAACGCAGGCTCTGGAGCTCGAGATGCCCTGCGCCTGGCATGTGCCTGTGAAGCGGAGCCGGAGTAGATGTGGAAACGCACATGGATGTCCCCCTTATTCCACCACGGCTAAGTCCCACCAAAGATGAAACACAGCAGCAGAGTTGTCAAGGTAACAATATAGAAAAGAGACAGTTTAAAGAGAGAGAGTTATATTTTTTCCCTCTTAATGTTCCTTTTCAAAACCATGCACTCCACTTCCATCGGGTTATTCTGTTCTGTGATTGTACAGAGGTGCGGCGGCCAGATGAAGTGTTTACAAGAGACAAATGCAGCTGGGGATTGGAAATAATTGAGACCCTTACGTATGGTCTGATCCAGAGCTCATTGAAGGCAGTAGGAAGCCTGTTGCCTTCCATGGGCTGTGGATTAGGTCCATAGCAAGGACTCATCCGCAGGAAGGCGAGATCTGCCTTTCACGCACCGGCAATGAGATCGTACAAAACCCACACGGGTTGCCTGTAGGGAAAGCCTGCAGTACTTCATCCATCCAACCTGTTTTGAGAGCTGCTGTGGTAACACCATGCGTGGCTTTCACCTGCACCTTGCCCTGCTACCAAAAATGCCCTTTTCTTAACTCCTGCAGAGCGCCGCACGTTGGCCAGCAATATTGCCCACACGCCCTGGCAATGCGCACAGGCCAGATTCTGGCAACCTGGACCAGCACCCCGACTGCACTGACTTCAGTGGGGATGTATGCGGTATGAGATGCTATTTTGCAGAAGACAATATGAAACCACCCGGTCATTCTGCCTCAGTTTTCAAGACTATAAGCCAAGCAAAAGGCACGCACACAAGCCACACACGTACAACCACTGGTGACAGCTTTCCAGATTTATTTGCACAGCTTGTGAGGAGTCAGTTTGTGTCAGAACAGAAACCACAGACTTTTGGATCGCAAATCAGGAGAGCCATCGATGCAGCTAAAAGAGGGTCTCCTAAACTGGCTGCAACAGCAATGATAATACTCTTTGGGCTGGCAACCAGTAACGGCTGAAACCAACGGCACCTAAAACCTTTGGAGTCTCTTAGTATAAATAAACTGAAACAGAAAAAATATGAACTGCAGATTCACATAATTAGATTTTCAGTTGTACAAGACAATCAGGCATCTGCAGAGCTGTTTGCAAGATGATAGTAGTCCTTGCCTTCTGTCTTAAATTTCCCCATGGTCTTTATTCAGCAAACCAGTTACGTATGGTGACAGGCAGTAACTTCAATGGATCGACGTGTGTTTTGAGTTAAGCACATGCTTCAGTGCTTTGTGGTCCAGGACTTCTTATGGCAGCCTGGCTCCGGCAGGACCAATAGTCAAATCATTTACCACATGGCAGTATGGTACTTTGAAATTATTGAGTTCTTTACACAAACACGTTAAATCAGTGGTTTGCAAATTTTTCTCCGTGTGTGGACCCCCAAATATTTGCCAAAGGAGGTGCATACCCCTTTAATAATTTCACAGAGAGAGATTTCTATGTACCCTACACAAAACTCTCTTTTTCTGTCATTTTTCACAGTTCCCTTGAGAATAGTCCACAGGCCTCCCATATGCCTGTGGACCACAGGCTGGAAACTACTGCTGGAGATAACTTAATCCCTTATTAAAAATGTAAATGATCTCTTCTATTTATGTGCCATACTTTCTATCTTCAGAATATTTACGCGAGCTGGCAGCGTGCTGGCAGGTAGAGACATGGGGAGGTGACAGCATTAATACTGCATTTTTTCCATTGGCATAATTAGTAGGCCAAGTCTATAAATATTTACATTAAATCTGTCAGGCATCACACCAACCTCAGTGATAACTTAAGGGTGTCTTACTGTAAACTGCATTAATGCCTAACTATTTTGTCATCAACTAACACATAAAATGCTCCTTCAAGCTAAGCCACTTTGACTAGGTTGTTTTTATCTCTTTCTCATTTGGGTACAGGGTTTAAAGATGCTTCAAGCATCAGAACTGTGGCTCAGGGACTGTTCTGTTTTTCTGTTATTGAGGTATCATTTGTATTACTGCCAGTGCTACCAAAAATATATGAACCTTGCAGGCGTAAAACTTAAGTTGATGTCGACATAACTATCTGCGTAACTGCTATTATTTCTCAGTACTGGCAGAGTTATGAGGATTAAAAAAACCTGCTAGAGCTCTTTGGGAAGATAAAAACAAATTAACCCCCCTCAAAGCTCCAATATCTTTGTAGCTGGAGATTGCAACATGTAGGGACTTCCATTTTGTGCAGGAGATCCACTCCACCTGGATCCATGAATTTTTACACCAGGAAATACATGAGACCTACAAAAGGTAGGAAGGAAAGTTTCTTCTCCACCATTTATACCTGTCCTGCATTTTGGCGTCCAGCATTTTCTAGAAGCAGCTGAAAATGATTTAGTATTTACTGTTGACTCAGCAATATTCATACCTAATTCTGTTTAACTGGTAATATCTATTTGCATCCAAAACAAAACTCATAGGTTTTTTATACTGTGCAGATTTCCAAGGACTCGCTGAAACATTCCCAAAACCTTCCTATGAAAATCAGGGGAAAAAAAATATGCAGAATCAGCATGTAAATGCAGGTGTGTGTGCACCTGGAGTGGAGGAAGAAGTCAAAATGAAATTTTTTAAGATCTGAATGAGATAATAAACAAACCCTTGTTCGAGGTTTCCCTCCAAACGACTCTTTTTTTATCCATTAAATCTCTTGAAATATCACAACAGAATAAATATAAATGTTCAAATATTTTTAAACTCTCAACTGAAAGAAATCATCTGCCCAATTATTATTATTTTAAATCACCCTCAGCCTGGGACTCTTGTAACAGGTCTCTTGCTTACGTGTGTGTAAAGGCAGAAGCCAAGGCTCATTTGAGCTCCACCTCCTTAAATGCAGAATTAAGGTAGCTGATGGATTAGAAAATTAACTCTTTTGGGTCAGGACCAGCAAGCCATGGGAAGGCAACTATTGGCATTCGCGACAGATTTGCCCAGCCCTGAGCATCCAGAGAGGATGGAGGGCAATGTAATGAGAAAGGGAGGGGAGGAGGGGGTTCCCCAAATTTGTTTAGCTAATGGCAGTAGTTGTTGGAGAGGAATGCTCCACTGGAGGAAGAAAACCCATCCCTCTGTGTGTGTGTGTGTGTGTGTGTGCGCGCGCGTGCAGGGAGCGAAGGTCTGATTGGATGGTAGGGAGCAAAATCCTATTTAAGTGCTGCAGCTGTGAATGAATGAAGGCACACAGGTCATCAGGTAATCACACGCAGGGCTGAGATGGGCCTGTTGGACAAGTGGAAAGGAAATGGGAGAAAATGAAAAAGCACTCGTGTGTGTGTGTGTGTGTGTTCGGCTGTAAGGAGCCTGTTGCGACCGTGCCTGGAGAGCAACCGATTGTCTGTGCATGCAACCATGCGCTGGAAGCAGCCAGACTGGCAGTGCCTACATCCTCACCCACTGCTCTAGTTTCTTCAGAGGAGATAAATACGGCTACATTTTAGCACAAAGCTATAAATATAGGACTGGTTATGAGATGCAAGATCTTCTAATTCTCGGAAACTAAAGACAAAGAGGGGCAGAGCTAACTCCACTGTGGCCCTGCTCTTGCAGACAGGCATCGAAGGATGCTCTGAATTTCACACAGATGAGAAACTCCAGTAACGGCAGAGGTGACCCTGAAGTGGAGACCTTGCTTCACATGACACTGAGTTATTTAGATCCGACTATTAAATGTTGCCCCTTCTATTCATCTGGAGTTAGCAAACAGTATGACAGTGTAAACAAACCAAGGGAAACACAACAAAAAGTCCCGGTTTCATAGTAATTTTACAGGTGAGCTGGGGAACGGGAGGTCAGGGCAGCAGTTGGTGTCGCTTGCACAAGGCTGAAAACACAACATGAGCTCAGGTGAAGGGCTCAAGGGGGCGAAGGACTGAGCTTTTTACGAGAGGCCAGACCCAGACAGCTGCTGCTCAGGGTATGGAGTTTAGAAACATCAGCATCTCTGTTGCTGCTACGAGACAAGGATCGAAGTGGCAAAAAGTCATCAACAAAAGCAGAGATCTTCCACTGCACAGGCTCAGGAGAGCTGTAGAAAAGGGAGGGCAGAGGATGGAAATTCAAGTATCCAGTGTGCCAGAAGAACAGCAGGCTCATGCTTAACGTTGCGCAGGTTGATGTGTAACACCTGCACTGAGAGCAACCTGCTCCCAATGGCGATCTTCTCCTTAGGGTCCAAGACCTGCAGACTCCCTGAGCCCATTTGCAGACTGCAGTGTGCCTAATCAGAAAGCTCTGTGCCATGCTCCTTTTTCCACAAAAGCAGCGGTAGTGTTTACCTGTCAGCCAAAGAGCCACAGCCAGGACCACGTCCAGCTCTCCCCCCCGCCCCAACCACTGCTTTGTAATTATTCTGATGATTTCAGCCATTTGCAGGCTCTTCTCAGAAATAATTTAAGGCCAGTAGAGCTTGTTAATAGGTAAAAGGGAAAGTGTTCCTTTTCATTTCTCCAGCAACATTAATGTAATTATCCTGAATCATTCTCAAACTATGTGGGCTGTAAGTTCAAGGCAATATTACTATTACAGAGCCTTGTTCTTCCAGCCAGCATGTGTCATACTCCCCATCCAGAAGTCATTTATCAATAATGGGAAAGGTTTTCATTTACAAACAATAGAGCCTCTTCACTTGCAGCATGACAAGGAAGCAGGATGGGTATCACCATGCAAAGGTGTGCCACTTCCCTGGCGCTTCTACCCCTCTGGCATAAGAAATGCAAGAAAGAAAAAATAGCTGTGAAGATTAATTTCATACAGATATAAGAGCAAATATTCAGTTGGCCAGGCCAATAATTGTTCTTCTATTAAAGTCTTAACAGTATCCAAATTTATTACTCTTATCTGAGCAGCCTCACCCTTTGTTCTTTCAGAAATCAGGTTCAAGGCACAGTTGTTCTCTACGCTTAGATATCCTACTATATCACAAAGTTTAACACCACCCGATGCACCCAAATTTGGCTCTACAGAACAATTTTCATAGGCAGCATATCTGTATTTTTACAAAGCAATTACCAGGACTCTTGCAGAACACCAACAAGGCAGACAACAAGGACACTAAGACTTTTCCATGATCATGTGAGCCTCCTGAGATGAGCAGCAGTGACCATCATACATAATATCTGATCCAAAGGAGAACTCTTGCCCTCCTCTTCCCATGACAATATTAGTCACTCACCATCAGGCTAAAACCTGATGTGAAACATCCACTCTAGAATAAGAAGCAAGGAGACAGCAGTTTTGGTAATCAAAATGATGAGCAATCTTTGGCCAAATTCTGCAAATTCTTTCTCCCTGCTTATATTCTGCAAGAGGTGATAAGATACATACTGTTCATAAAGTAGCTCATGACAGTATGCAGATACTTGGAAATGTAGCAGAGTAAAGAATGATTATGCTTATATATAAATAAATGCACACATGTACATATACTCACATATTTTGAGTTTCAACAGAGAATGAGGGGGAAGGTTTAAAAAGCAAATTGATAGGAACATTACGCCACACTGAGATTGTGTAGAATGTGTGAGCCAGAGGGAAGGAAAAAAGATGTAATGGCCTGAGAAATAAATGCATGTTTGTATGTCAGTAATCACGCCTGACCTTTGCCAAAGAACTCAATATGGTAGAGGCATATCTGTGAGGATATTTTCTCCAAGGACCATGAAAAGGCCATTGTGCAAAAATTCCAGACTCAGATTTATCTACAGAGATCTACCCAATGGCCTCTCAATCTCAGCATCTCTGCTTCAGTTATTGGCAGGATGTCGCAAAGGGTAAAAAGCCATTTAATTGGGAAATCCCTTTATTGCTGTAGCTGTTACCTCTCCATTTCTGAGAGGATTCCTTGTGCTTTCCCATACCTAACCAGTTTCTTGGAGCCTGGGTTAGGGGTTTTTCCTGGATGTTCAACAGCAGCCATAAGGGCTGCAATGTCCAAGAAAGTTGACGAGACCATTTGCATTTGGTCTGCTGTCCTCTTCCAAATATTTATCTAATTCCCCAGCTGGTAACAGTGGCTTAGCCCTCACTCCAGTATCAGCGAGGGCTCCTGATGCTTCCAAATCTCTGTGTGAGCCAAAAGACTCACACTAAGGACGAGCGTAAAAATGTTTGGTCCCGTAAGAGTATGGAAGAGAGAAACTAACGTCCTGTCCCTTCCTCTGCAGAGTTGAGAGTCAACATACAACTCGGTTCTTGGGCCCATCTTTTTGTCCTATAACCTTATAATGACAGTCTTGGATTACCTGTGAGCACAGTGACCCTACAGTTTGGCAGCAACAGCATCTTTTTTTCATTAGTAGGACACAGGGAAAATCTTGTCTCATTCGTATATTTTGGAATGAAATTTCATCATTGCTGTGATTAATGTTAACATCATTTCTGTCCTAAATTCTCCATTCTTTCAGGCTAAAAATATCCTCCTGGATTTCCTGATATTGTCCAATGAGAATCACAAAGGGAGTGAGGGCAAAGAGAGAAAAAGAGAGAGAGGCTTTGTGTCTTGCACCCAGACTTACTTTTTGGGCAAAGTAGCTGTCAGGAAGGTGAGAGAGCTGTTCCCTTCTAAAATGTGAGGGACTTTACGTGCCCACTTTTCTCCCAAAATGACAGACAAAAGTTTCTGTGGATGCTTCTCAAAGAGTAGCAGCTTTCATGCTATCCCTCACTCAGAGATATATTTACAATTATAGTTTAAATCTATGAAATCGCTAACTGGTAATTAAAAAACAGCTTATTTGATTTTGTCTTTTTTCCAAGTGCCCACGTGGCTTATTCTCATTGTTCAGAAACGTCCTGTCTTCTCAGTTTCTGTGGGTTAGGGCCGTACTCAAGCTGGAGTAACGTAAGTAAACTCTCCCTCCACTGCAGCAGGAAGTATGCAAAGTGAAAAATTAAATCCTTTTCCCACAAAGCCTGTTTCCAAATGCAAAGATGACCTAATGAACGGCTTAGTGTTTTTGTAACCCCCCTGCCCTACAGAAGATCAGCATGAGAGAAATCAATGCAGAGCATTTACTCTCAATTGTGTGTGAAAACATATATGTATATTTAAGTAGAGTGATATTTAAGTAACGAGTAATGTATTGTTACAGTGGGGTTAGATGTGAATTCTGCAGCAACAGCTCCTATCTGAGAAGGCCGGAGGTTAAGTGTTTCTCAACGCGCTGCTCTAGCAAGTGAGCATCTGCCCCTCGTACGAAGCAGCACTGCCCTGCGATCGCATTAGCGCTGCTGAGCAAAGCCTCCTCCTTTCACCCCTTCAGCTATTTATCATCATCATAGAAAATCGGGAGCAATTTAGCACGGCGTTACAGAAGTCTCCATCCCTACTGCCACACAGAGGTTAAACCAATCTCCCTGCAATGCAACAGCAAAGCCGGTGCGTTTCTTTTAACCTAAATCACCTAGGTAGTTAGGCTTTAAAGGCGAGCAGGGGGGGGGAATGCATGTGCTTGCAGGGTCTGGAACAGTCCCAGAGTTTTATGGGTTTATCATCCCAACACATAAACTTTCTCCCAGTAGGGCTCCTTTTCACTTACCTGTTTTTATTATTCTACAGCTGGAACTCCATGGCAAATCTCTCAAAGGTTAACAGGCCTGTCCAGAAAGCGCAAGAAACAGCCCGGCTACAGTCTATGAATTTTAATGCTCTAGATTACAACAACGTGCTATTTTTATACCGTATAGCCGTCCACAATCAGCACTATTTCGGTAACTGTGTAAGATATGACAGAGGCCAAGGAAAGGTGCAATAACAGTTGTAAGACAACCCGCCTGCAAATAATAATAGAAGACCACCATAAAGATGGAAGGGGAGAGGGAGAGGAAATAACAAACCAGGGAGATTCAGAGAAACTCTAGCAAGGGCACCTCCATCTGCTAGCCTTAGAAACCAAGTAAATGTTGTTGTGCTACAGCAGGTCGGCACGCGTTTCAGACAGATGGTGAACCCCATGTGAAATTAGTCAATCTTTCTTTGATAGGTTTCAGAAAGCCCCACTGCTGTCTTCCTAAGAGTAATGACACCTTTATGCCGAAAGTTACAGGTTGTTGCAGGCAAAAGGACAGAAATACACCCACACACTTTCCTCATCCACTGTACACTCAAGCTGTCCATGTATTTTGCAACAAGGAATGCTTGCAGGCACTGAGACATCTCTCAGACACATGCTCTCTAAACCAACATGTTTTAGAAACTATTTAAAGAAAAAAAAAAAAAAGCTGGCTACCAGAATACCTGCGTTGCACTTCTTCATCCACTGCAATGCAGTGAACAGCAAACCTTTAAGTGATGCTTAAGTCTCACACATCTCAGTAAAGGATTTCTAAGCACCTTATGACGAGAGATTGTCACTGGGCAAAAATCAGGCCCCATCAGTTCTTTGGTTGTGCAGTGAACCCTGAACTTGCTTCAGCACTGGGGTAAAGGCATTTGCCACACCAGTCTTACAAAGGTTGAGTAATACTTGACTCTTGCCAAGGAGCAGATGACCACATCAGCCGGCGCAACGTCAGCGCAGCTCTGGTTGGGGTCCACAGCTGCACGGCGCTGCTGACGGTGTAACCGGAGGCTCCTGGGTCAGTGGATGCACCCAGCAGGCTGCAGCCCCCACGCAAGCAAAGCACCGGAGCACAAGTCGTGTTTTAAGTACTTTCTATAATAGATGCTTCCATGAGCATTTGACATAACTCAAATTCCATGCAATTCTATCCACAGACAACTGGAGTAACCCATGAATAAAATATTTCGCAAACCACCTGCTTTAGTGACTTCTTTAAATGAGCACCAGAAGCCCATCAGCCTTATGCTTTCTCCATGTCTTTTATCTACTTTGAAAACTAAGCCAGGTTACCCAACCTTAAAGCTGTGAGAGCGAGGGACAAACTCTCTAGCTGGAGGACACGGCACCCTCTGCACAAGGGGAGCAGAGGTGCAAACAGTCGGTCCAGGCACGAAGGCTGGGAGCATGGCTGGAGAGTAAGGGGTGGCAGGTCTGCACCATGATAATGCCTCTTACACCAGGGCCCAGAGAGAGTTTAGCCCTGTCTATCCTAAATTATTTGCATTTCTATATAAAGACAAACCCAAGGATTCCTTAAATATATAATTTGTCACAATTATGTGCTGGCATTTCTTTATAATTATCTTAACTACTTCGCTCTCAAGAAAATGTGGTTGAAAATGCAAGAAAATTATGCTGATCATTTGCTCATAATTAGATAGATTCAATAAAACCTGGTGCTTAGCATGTTTTGCATCTGTATACTCTTTATACGAAATTAATCTCAAAGATATCTCTATCATTTTTTAGTCCTTTGCTATCAAGCACATCTGATCTGGCAAGGATGGTCTTCATAAACAGATACCTCTGGAGGATTATTTAAAATCATTACTTTGCCCACAAAACAGTTCCCTAGCACTCCGGTGTTCCCTTCTGCTACTGTTATGCAAAGCTTGGAGAATTATGGGCTTTGGCTTGTTCTGAGAAGAAACCAATTATGGAACTGGTGATTTTTGTTGGAAGCCTGGTTATTTATGAAGAAAATAAGAACTCTTGTTTCCATGGTGGGAAGAATGTGGGGAAAAAAAAAAAGCAGTAATCTTGTGGCTCACTGCTCCAAATGTCTTTCAACCAGCATTTAACCAAAATGTTTGCTCAAAACGCTAGCTGCTTCTTGAAGCTAAAAGCAAGAATGAATACGTACATCTCAGCACAGAAGATGTCTTACCTAGGGTGCACTGATGAAGCTAAAGCTACTGGTAGACTCATAAACCCTATTGGCATTGTTTACCTGTGGATGAAACTTCCATCTGCTGGTCCAGATAAAGAAAATTCCTAGGAAGTGATAAACAATTGCTGTTTTCCTATGCAAAATGCCCCTTGTGTCACGGAAGTCCTATTAATTTTCCTGGGAGTGCACAAAATTAGATAAAAATGCTTATGTGTACTAAAAAAGACAAAATATATTTATGGAGCTCCTTTCTGCCGTCTCTACGGAGCAGTCCAATATGTCTTCAACCCCATATATAAGCACCTCTATTTACTACTCCGAGTATCTGATCTTCTTTTCTCTCTGTGTGAGAAATTTTTCTTCTTCCTTCAGAGTACTGTCCCTGTTTGTAAGCCTGAAGAATATGAAATAAATATGGTACTGCATATAAACAATGCACAATATAACAGAGCTTCTAAATTCAGAGTCAGACAAAGATACCAAGTTTGTTTTCTTTCTCAGTGATTGATGCCCTCTAGAAGAAATAATAATTATATGGCACAAGGAGGAGGAAAAAAGGCATGTTGAACGATATAAGCATTTAGTCAAAACATCATAACTGAAACACCGAGGAAAAAAAACGGTTTAAAACTGCTTAGCCTGAATAAGACAGCATTATTATCTGTAAAATGGATGAAAAATAAAACCCCTCCAATAAGAAAAGGACTTAAGAAATTTATTATACACTAATGCCATCTACCAGACATCAGTGGAACTAGCAGAAAAAAGTCAAATGAAACAGCAACTACAACAAAGATTAAGTAAGAAATGGTGCACAGCCTCAAGTCTTTTTTTTTAACAAGTATCAAATTCAAAATCTTGTTCTGTCTTTCCTTTTTTATCAGAGCAAGGATTTCAGGGCATCCGTGAATGCAGATATTTATCACTTCTTCTAATTGGCAAGGTTGCGGAAAAAACTTTTTAATTCCCCTTCCAACACAACTTTGAGGCACAACATATGTTTATGTGACTTTGAACTATCATTATTCTTCTCCTGCAAGCTGCCACTCTCTTATGCAAGGAAAAAAACCTTATTTCATGTCAAATTCCACATTGTCTCACGGCCTCTTCAACCTGCCTTGACTATCTTGATCCGTGAGCCCCAGCTCAGTGAGCTTTGCAAGTGGCTACACTGTCAACTTAATCACAGCCCTTATCTGTATGTGGAGACCAGTTTCCAAGGATTGCCTGATAACTGTAAAGGGGTCACTACTTGTCTTCTTGTCCCAAGTGGCCCCAGATTTATAGCCAGCTCCAAAACACACGTCAAGGACTTGTGACAAACCTTAACAATGCAGTCGCTTTTCCAGGAGAAAGATTTCCACCACCATTGAAGATGAGCTCCTTGAGTTGCCTCCTCCTAGAGCTCCTCCTCCCTTCTGTCTTCTCAGCCATGCCTTTTGTGCTAAGACAGAAAGCTGAAACAAATGAGCCCCAAAGGCAGCATCAAGAGTGTTTCTGTGTTATTTTAGAGAACCAAGAACATCTGTGTATTCTCATCTTTTGGAGACTGCAGATGGGATGGAAAACTTTTACTGAATCCTGCCACATCAAGACAGCCAACTTGCATGGCCAGTGATGCTCTGACTTCTTTCTCTGTGCCCTTCCCCTGGCAGTTCACCTTCGTTAGCAAGCCAAGGCAGTCAGGCCACGAGTCACACTCTGCCTTAGTCTCGCAACTACAAAGACTCTTGCAGCTGGACCACTTCTGTGGCTAAACCTTCTACAATTGCTGATCCAACCCTCACTTTAGGTCTACCTTCAGATCATTCCTTAACTCCTGCTAGTAAGTTTTTAGACATGGTCTGAATTCTTTCCTGCAATCACCAGCTGTTGTCTCAGGATTCATTTCCTTTTGCAAAGTTCACAGCCTCTTGGAATACTATTTTGACTCTACTTGTGAAGGCTTCGGCTCATGTTTTGAGACTTGTTTTCTGTAGATTTTTGTGCATTCTTAAACACTCACCCTTCACATAGAAGCAGAAACCCATGAAATCAGTGGGACTTCACATGCATGAAATTCTATTTGTGCTGTAGCCTGGGCATAACAAAGGCCAAAATACAGAAAAAACATAGGAATAATTTTGCAGCACAAGTCTATAAGCAGTACAGGACCCTAAAACTTGTGTAATTGAGACAAGAAACAGTGGCCATGACCCTGTCTTTAGCCTACGTACTTTTCAAAACCCGAAGCTAGGTTGTTTCTAGTATCCTTCAACTTTCCTTTTGGACATCCACCAGAAATAAATAGCAGGTGCCTGCTCAGTCTCAAGACAGTGAGAAATAGATGCAGCTGCAAAATCTGCCACTGCTCTGCCATGGACATGGTCTCCATCTGCTGATGCAGACACATACACGCTCAGAAAGTGGGAGATGGACAAAGCAATATCTGAAACCAGCAGAGCATGATGTGGACCTGAACCATTTTGAGAGAACACTTCCATTTCAACAGGAACATCATCTATCTATGTGCCTGTTATTTCAGACACAACCTCATTTCTTCCAGTACATAAACTTACCCAAAACTAACAAAATATGTTAGACTTTTAGTTCCTAATATCTCTTTAGGAAAATATTCCAGAAACTCTGACAGCTAGAAAGAAATCCAATTTTCTGTATAAATGTATTCAGATCAACAACACCTCTTTGCATCAACTTTACCTTTTTCTTTCCTAAAAAAAAAAAAAAAAATTGCTTTAAAGAAGCATTCCAGAAGAATTTACACATACCAACTAATAAAGACACTATCCAGAAATTCTGCCAGTATTTCTCTCTTTCTGATCTCCCAGAGGACAGAAACAAGAGCTATTTAGCCGCCACACTTAGTCTGTCTCTATGATGGAAAGGTTCAAATGATGAAGCTGTACTGAATAGCCGCTGATTAAGAAATTGCAGCAGTGCTAGGAGATGCTGTTGATTCAAGGTGAGAGGAATCGCACTGAGCTGGAGTTAGTTGGCAACGCACAAAGAGGAATTTCCATGTTGTCAAAAATCTTCCGCTGTGTCTGATCCTGGCATTATTTCCTACTGGCTTGTTAAGAAAAAACGAGCCCTCGTCACACTCCTCTGGTGCTTCCTTTGCTCCTTGGATGAATATTCTGCAAGTGCAAATAAAATGTTCAACAGCGGCAATTTATTTTCTGTCTCTTACAAAAAGGATTGCAGGCAGCCAGGCTTTTGTATCGGGAGCTGGAAGCAAGCGTGTTACAGCAAAGCCTCCCTGCCAGGTCTGAGTTCCCCTCCTCCTTCTGCCCTTTGCTGTCTGTGAGCTAATAGCCATAAGGCACCACAAGAGCCACATTAATATGGTACTAGTTCCCTGTATTTCGTCTCATCTCTACTACTGTAAGTGCTTGTATGGCACTAGCAGGATCATAGAATCATAGAATGCTTTGGGTTGGAAGGGACCTTTACAGGTCACCTAGTCCAACCCCCCTGCTATAAGCAGGGACATCTTCAACCAGATCAGGTTGCTCAGAGCCCCATCCAACCTGACCTTGAATGTTTCCAGGGATGGGACATCTACCACCTCTCTGGGCAACCTGTTCCAGTGCCTCACCACCCTCATCATAAAAAATGTCTTCCTTATAGCCAGTCTGAATCTACCCTCTTTTAGTTCAAAACCATTACCCCTTGTCCTATCACTACTGGCCCCATTAAAAAGTCTGTAGGCCGTACTAAAAAGGATGTAGGCACTCATGAAATTTAGTCATGAAGATTCAAACCCATGTTCCTGAACTGCAAAGAGAGGATGCACAGGCAGTCCCAAACTGGGCAGAGAGTCAATACTGGGGATTAATATCTCATTATTATTGCAATATAAGTCTAGGGTTTAAACAGCACATGTCGGAAGGGTGGAGACATGCCATTGCAAAAATCCTCTCTCTTACAGAACAACATTCACTGCTTCTCTTTTGCCTTCCTTTTCTTTCCCAGGATGCTGGCAGCACATGGGTTAATAAGACAATTATTTGAAGGAAAGACATTTCCAATAAATCAGCAGATAACAAAAGGGAAAAAGCACTAGAGTAATTTTTTCTGCTCACAATTTCATTATGCTCTTGGCTTTGAGCCATTATAAGGTAAATGACCCAAGTCATGTTGCACAGACATTTCTGAAAGGACAGTTATTTAAATCACTTTGTAAGGTACACTCCTTGTTTTGAATGAAGAATCCTGCTTATTTTGTATGGCACTTTATGCCCATTTAAAAGTTTTGAAAAGAAGAGCTGCAGTCAAAGCTAGAGCTGTAATTTGGCTACAAACAGCACATCATGGCAGTGGCCTCGGTGTTCTCCCCATAGCTCACATTCTCCTTTCAGTCCTGCACCAGACTTGACGGCAGCATCCCAGCAAACGGACATACACCCCCTCTTCTGTTCCCTTGTGGCAACAATCCTTGGAGTACTGCTGTCCAAAGAAGGGATGATTACTTGTATTACCTAGACCAGGGCAAGTCTGCTGAGCTGGTGACGTTCACTAACCCTCTCCCCAGGTTTTCACGTCCATCAGCCTCTGGTATTCACTCACCAGTCTCTGGCTCATGGCTCCTCAGCAAATATGGAAAACTGCAAAAATGTCCTGTTTTCACCACTGGGAAGATTCTCCTGGGATGAAACTTCCAGAGCAAGGAAATAGCGACTGCTGGCAAAAAGATTATAGTTTTGACAGAACCTGGTCTTTTCGTTCTCTTTCTCCACCATGACACCAGTATGATCAAGAGGAGACAGAGCAAGAACAGCAGTGCAACAGCAGAACATCGTCGACAAAGAAGATGGGGGATGAAGAAAAGGCAAATACCATGGTGCTCCTGGTGGCCTTGAAAGCACCAGCTTGTCTCTGCACAAACTGTCTTCTGGCCATTTTTAATGGCTTCTCTAACTTCACATAGTGTCATTAATGTTAAATATTTTTTCTTTTTACAGCTCACAATTTTCAACTTAATGTGTTCATTGTTACTTTTTTTTTCCCTGCAGAAGTCACTGAAAGTGCCTTTACCTTCATGATTTGGAGTCTTGCACAATTCACTGAAATACGGAGCATCAGTTATAAAAACCACACATAAAAGCCAATCGTACTTTAAGAATCTTGAGTTAACACAATAAAAGCATCCTTACATGCACTCTGGCAGACAGGAATCCCAATTAATGCCTCACACAGAAACACAAGCTCTTCATGCTTAACCCTCAGATTTGGAGTGGGAACCCAGTGTTTGTTGAAAGTAGCTGCGGCACAGTCTAGACATTTCATTTCTGACCGTTCAAGACAGGGTGAAGGCTGCTTGCTTCCCCCCTCCACCCATCTACCAATCTCTCACTTGGGCTAGGTTCAGCACCGCAAGCAGCTGCTGCAGGAGACAGAGATTCCTCACCAGTTTCTAAACTAGTTGACAGACATTTCCAGCTACTTTTCAATGCACGTTCCACTGTCAATCAAAATTACAGGATATAATTAAGCAGGCAACAGCTAAGCAATGTCTGTCTTCTACCCAAGAACCCAATGAACAGATTAATTTACCAGTGAAATAGAGTAAGATGAGTTCCTCTAAAAAAAACCCTAGCAGAATCAAGGCACCATCAATTTTTTTCCTATCTAGCAGCAGGTTAAATATTGTATTTTTCTGCAATGCAGAGTTTCAAAAGTTGCCAAGAACTCAAAGCTTTGTGTATTATCCCATATTAATATTGGTGATCTCAGTTCAACCTGCAAATTCAGCTTGTGAATACATCAGTGTGTCATTCAGCCTCATGACCAGGATAACAGTATCTTCTACCAGGCAAGTTCCAGTTTGGTGTCCCATGAAAATGGTGTTTGCTACCCTGCACTGGGAACCAACCAGCACCGGTCATGCTGGACACGGAGCAGTGACGCATCCCACTACCCAGCATCGGCTCCCGGAGCCACGAAACAGAATTGCCCCAAGGAAATGTCCCAGAAAGATTCAACCAGCTTGAGCTCCCTCTTCCTCCCACAGTGCTCTCCCGTCCCTCTGGCACACTCTCAGTGTGCACCTTTGCATAGACCTGCAGAAGCATCTTGGGGATCGCAGATCCCACCAAGGCGCCCACTACACTGCCTTACAGCTATTCGAAAATGGCATCAGATTATCAGAAGGATGATGAGATGACACACAAACCATTGTAGGAATGACAGAATCTGACCCAAGCTGTTGTAGGCTCCCGAGACCTTCCAAACACCTCGCTCTACCTGACATTTCTTTGTGCAGTATCTAGTATCTTCACTTTGCATCACTGAACTTTAATTAGTTTAACAACTTGCAGGGGACTTTTAAAATAGTATTTTATTTAATCAACAGGTTTTTCAGTGTAGTGTTCGGTTGCAGCAAGAGATCACGCTAAGATAATTAAAAGTATTGGAGCATGTGACAGTGTGTTTCCTCCCTCTCCCCGACCTTTATCTCCCATAACCCTGCTCAGAAGATAACCACCAGTGATGGATGGGTCTGGTCATGATGGCTGCATCAGGCTCAAAGTGGATTCGGGAGACAGATAACAACACAATAGCCAAGGGTTATTGTGCAATGTGCCCACCTAACCGCAGTGAAAAAACTAAAATCTGTGGTTGGTATGCAAATATGACTGAGTCAATCATCTTATCCCCATAAATAGTGAGCAGCCCAAGAGCCCTTTGAGCTCTCCTGCACGGCAGCAGGCTGCACACCAGGATCTCCCCTTGAGCAGGGACGCCTCTCAAGGTTACTCCTCCAGGTTGAGAGATTCCTTGCTGCAACAGATCCTCGGTAAGTGACTAATAGCATGCTAAACTTTGAAATCTTAGCTAAGTGATATAAAGGATTGATTGCGCAAATATAATCCTTTAGACATAAACTGTTGACTCAGTTGGGACTAGGACTGGATCCAGCCACACCTAGACTCCTCACTGAGAAGGAGTTTAGAAAGCAAGGGGGTCCTTTTCTGAACCTCATGACTCAACGGAAGGGTCTTCCTGACAGTTTTGTCTGACCCTGTCCTCTATGCAGTAAATAATCAAGTGTGCCTTGCCATTGAATCTTGTTAAACCACTGTGGCTTTTTCCATTGAACCTTGTTAACTCACTGTTTTATATCACTAAAGTATGTTTCTGCTTCTCTCTTACGAGTGAAGTGCATCACTCCATCCGCAACAGAGCATCTGAAAACTTAATTAAAACACGTAAAAATTAATTATACTGCTCATCATTGATTTTGTCTGAAAAAGCTGATATTGCAAATAGCAAAAGCAAGGAGGTCATGTAGAGAATCACTGATGTGAAAGTGATATATTACAGAAAAATACGTTCATGCTGAGAGGAACCATTCACTCCAGGTCCACGATCCCGAGCTGAACTGAATTCCATCCCACATCGCAAAATTGCCAATCAAGCATCAATAAGGAGGCTGATTAAGGTGAAGCCAGAAGAACAGAGTACATATAATACAACTATTATGCAGACAATTGTATGTGAGATTAGAATCACACGATTAATAAAGTCAGCCTTTTCAGGATCTTTTTCTGCCTCTGTACGAAAAAAGGATTTTAGTAGTGTAACCATGAAATGTCATTCTTCAACCTCTCCAAAAACATCTGAGATAGGTGCCCGGGTTAGGACTACGCCACTTGGTGTTGCAGACAGGGATTATAACACCCCTTAATGGCCATAACTAAACTGGACCCTGGTCACGCCTGCGTTCAGTCCCCAGTGTTAGGGTGGCATGGGGAGCAGCTGGACAGTCTTAACCCTTTCTGCTTTATCCTGGAAAAAATTATGTACTGTCCTCAAATACTAATTCTCTCTCCCTCCTGTCAGTTCCTGAGCTTGTTTATAAAGTATAATTATAACTTATTTCAACCTGGAATCAGTAGAACCAGTTAATGCAGCCTTTTAATAAATACCACAGTACCAAAGGCCAACGTGGTAGCAGCATAAATTTTATCCAGAGCTCTACCATAGACTACTTCGGGCAAGTTACTCAGCTGAGTCCAAAGTACAGAATGAAGGAAATACTGTTTTACCAAACTCGGCAGAGAGATTATCTAATACTATCTAATATTTATAAAGCACTTTTAGATCCCCAAGTGAAGACCATAGAAATGTAAAGAAGTACTGACCCAGATAAGGGTTAAGAACAAAATCTTTTTCCCAGTGACAGCTCTCAAATGACCTTGTAATGTTAGGATTTATTTTGAACGCAAAGGAAGATCTGTCAGGTCTAGGAGCCATGTTTTGCTCTAACTGCAGATGACTTGCTATCAACAGGAAAACAAGTTTAGTCACTGATCCAAATGTCAAGAGCTGCCAAATCAGCGCTTTGATGAAATGTCAGGAATACTAACGTGGTTTCAGGTCTGCACTGATTTAACATTGCGCAGCCAAAATGGAATCTGGTCACACTGTTGTTTTCCCCAAGAAAATAACACGTAACCAGCAATATATACATTATATACACTTCTTCACTTTCTTTGAAGTGAAGCTGAACAAGCTAAAAGATCACCTAAACCCATAAATATTTCCACTTCTGTGTTTGAAAGGAGTCTGATCTCCACATGCTGCAACTTCAAGAGTACAAATATCCCATTTAATGAGACAACTGAAGTATTCAGGGATTTTTTCCACACCTGCCACTGTGCCTTGCGCAGAAAGATACCCTGCAAAGGGAGTCTTCCAGCCATAAGGTTGCTCAGAGGAATCAAAACAATCTTTTACATGATTGAATGTTGAAAGGACAGAAAGCACAGAGCAGGAACATTCAGAAAAGATGACTGTATATTTTAAGACTATTTTCTTAGCCAGAAAAAAAAAATAATTAATATTGGTTATTTAAATTAATCAAAAGAATCCAAAAGGGATGTCTCTTTCGGTTAAAGTAACCAGATGTTTCCGAAGAAAATACTTAAAATATCTGCATGCTGTTGTCAGTAAAACTCTGTGGGAAAAGGATGGCAATCAAACCCTTTTCATAGCAAGAAAAGTGCTGAAGAATTTCAGTGCCGGGAGAAACTGTAGATGTCTCATATGTTGGGGAACTATAACAAACTCTGCCCCAGCAATTAAACACAATCTTACAAAAACACGGGTAAGAACAATTTGCCA
Source organism: Ciconia boyciana (assembly GCF_034638445.1). Classification (NCBI taxonomy): domain Eukaryota; kingdom Metazoa; phylum Chordata; class Aves; order Ciconiiformes; family Ciconiidae; genus Ciconia; species Ciconia boyciana. Next base: position 8,950,409 of record NC_132942.1, on the reverse strand, counting down.
CATTCCTAATTCCACACTTTATACTCTTGCTCATCTCATTGACCACACAGAAAGTATAACTAAAGAGCAACAAAACCGTCTCCTCTTTTACGAAAGAAGCGTACTGCACGTTCCCTTTCTGCACCCAACGACTGGTAAGGAAATACCTGTAAAGGAGCAGTACATGCAGCCAGGTATCTGCAGAAGCAGGGTCCTTCCCCCATTGCATGTGAACAGCAGAGCGGTTTGCTGCTGAGAAGCAGGGATGATATTTCACATGGGAAGCATGTTGATAAAAGCTGGCTGAGTTGTTGCAAAAATACAACTCTTACAACTGACGCTACCACCCATAGGAGCTCTAGATGATACCCTGCAATAATCTATACGTGTTACCCTGTATGACACATACAGAGTGTTTCTAAACAAAGGAGCCTTTCTGTGCAAAGTATAATTTTGGTCTCAAGTTTCGGCACATACTTTAAGCTAATTATCTATCCAGTACTACACACTGAGGAAGTCATACTGTGGTACTTGAAAACCCAAATAACATCCCATTGCCAGCATGGCAATGATTCATTTTATAATGCAACCTGGACAGCACTTCCACAGGAGGAAATATAAAAGTATCTCCTGCCAGGAAAGCACTGCCAGGTCTTTTATAAATACTACAGAAGTTTCCCGAGCAGGTGGCCCATCAAACTCAAATAATTGATCCATGTCAGTTAGACCTGGAAGCTCAATAGTACAGCACATCATTACAGCAGTCAACATAAGAAGAAAGTCCTTGTGGTTTCCCCTGCAGCAAGCAGTTGAAAGGAAACAAAAAAGCTCTGCTATCTTTTCAGCTTTGCACATACTTCCCTTGAAGTCTTCAGAGGAACGGCAAATACTAATAACCCCTGCAACAGGCTCCTCCTCTCAGACTCGCCTGCGTTTCTGAAAAATAAGAGCATTATAATATCCTCTGTCTCTTCATTGGAAACAGTTCAATGTGGATTAAAAAAAAGATTCTTGGCAGGTTCAATGGCCCATTTCCTGATGTAATGCGCAGTTTTAACGAGCGACTTTCCTCACGGCCGACAATGGCATGCTTCTCTTGGTGGCACGGCCACGATGGCGGCGACTGTAACGAAGGGCACCGATTCATCACAGGTAGATTTAGCAGTTGCAGCTGAAATCACTACTGCCGGAGGGGACAGACACCCTGTTGGGGACATCTCTGTGGATGGGGTCTCCACTGTTCATAGCCTGACTCCTCCATGCCAAGGGAATTGCTCCCAGTTACAGTGGTCATGCATGGACCTGACTCCCCGCATCTCCTCCATCACTGCACGTTCTCGGGCCAACCACACCCCGATTAGGCTGGTTATAATTTTTGTTTAAGCATCCAAGCCTTAAATTTCCAGCGCTATGGCTTCTGATGAACAAGTGAAGTCACTCACTAACTACGCATTAGGACTTAGGAAAGATAAAAGTGATGTCTGAATCACAGCAAGCACAGAAGAAAGCTCTATCAGCTCCAATCACTTAATGAATTATTTATTGAATTTGCACAGGAAAGTCAGAGGAAATATAGCTATTAAAGCAGTAGCCCACAACCTGTGGCTTAAGAGCAGTACTTTGCCTGGAGGATCTTCCAGTGCTGCCCGCAGCCATGGGAAATCAAGAAGTTTCCACCAGAAGAGTAAGAAGGGGAGAGACTGGCGCTGCCCGTAGTGTGCTGCTCCTTCAGTACTGCAGCTGTGGCCCATGAAACGTTGCAGGCCGCTCCGTCAAAGAGACATCACTATAAACTATCATCTACAAAACATATTTCCTTTCTTATGTTAAGCACCTCTGTTCTTAAGGGTTTTTTTCACTCATTTGGAAACTTCATCAGTGACTATACATATAACACTTTCACAGATGCTTACACAAGTTGTTTCAAAACACTGCAAACAGTGCAGCAAGCTAGCTAGGGCGGATGCTGCTTGCCAGGCAGGAGGAAGGTTAGAGATACTTCTCCCTGCCAAATTTTGTGCCACCAAATACATACCATAGCACTGCCTGAGATATCTAGCTGAAAATTAGCTCCACATGTGCTGAAGCTAGCCTAGGGACTGCAGTATGAACAAGCCCTATGGCTCCCATAGGGCTCCTTTGCTGCTCACAGCCAGATCCCCGCTGACAGGCATGGAAATTTAGGTACTCCTCTCGCGAAGAGCAAGAGAATCCTCTCTTCCCATCTCCTCATTCTCTCTACACCTAAGGACTCAAAGTGCAATCCCACAACGTGGCAGGCAAATGTAGACCTCTGTCACAGGCCTTCGAAAAAGCTTTGGGTGTTAATGGCTTCATTTCTAAGACCCTGCAGGCCACCCGCAACGCGAGTGGACCCTGTAAGTGTTGGGACCTTTTCCAACTGAGAAAGATGCTAAAGACAACTTGGGCAGTGGATCACTGCTATAAACAAGTTTGGGAGCTTTACTGATTTGGCTTTGGGGTTTTTTTCTCCTCCCCCCCAAATTTTAGGCAGTAAAGCACTAGCGACAGTGAGCTCAGACCTAACTTACCAGTGCTCCCACCAGCCGATCCCAGGGCAGCTCTCAGCAGAAGTCAGGCAGAGCGCAGGTGGGTTAAATCAGCCTGCGGAGAGTCCTGGTTCTCTCTGCTACCTAAAGGGGAATTTTTGGTGCCTGTGCTCCCACCTAAACCCTCCAGCAAGATGTATTACGTAAGATGAAATGACATCAAGTCTTTATTTTTCAGTTTCCACCTCCATAAAATAGGTATAATACTTACTTACTTTCAACGAGAATTGTAAGGCTTAATTAGATAATTAACATGAAAGTGCCTTTAAAAAGGCTATGTACACACAAAGCACTACTGTATTATTAGTGTAGGCAGGCATGGGGAGCTCTTAGAGATTTTCTAGCAGGTTATTTGTTATTCTGGAAGAAGTCTTTAGCTGCATACAGCAGTAGTATAATTATTATCATCATCAGATGCACTTCCTAAAGTTATTTATGAAACACTGTATGAAAAAAAAAAAACAACCCATCAAGTTAAGTAGCACTGAGCTGAGTTTCTGTTTTGTTGCATATGGTGATTAGGAATGCTGTTTAAATGCTGCTTTGCTGTAGTGAAAATGCTGGTGCCAGAAATATAGTTATATGTTTGTTACTAGAATCATTATTATTTAGATGTAAGTGGTAGGTATCAGTGATTTCCACGTCTTCTTGTTTTTATTTGCATTTCCTTGCAATGGGATTTTTTCTGGAGTCTACTGGAATATTACAAGGACATGCAGAAACTTATGAACTTGAATTGCACTGTTGCACAGCTGATTTTGACTGTACCACACATCCAGGAATTTCTCTCTTCTGTGCATTGCATAAATATGGTATATAAAAAAAATAATAATCATTGAGTTATGACCATGAGCAGGGAAAGCAGGGATTTCCATCAGGCAATAACTATGTCATTCTACCTCCATTAAAAGAAACAAATTACAAGTACTCCAGCTCAATGGTAGTACTTGGTATTGGAATAAGCAGGTCAAATTTACTCACTCAAGTTACATAAATACTTCTATATTTCCCTCATGAGCCACGTGAGGAGGATTTCACCCTACAACCCTATTTCTCTGGTTCTTTTTCAACCAAATGTCATGGTAAACTATACTGTGATCAAGTTCACATGAGTTTCATACATCTACTCTCAGAAAATGTCTCTTGACTGACTCCCATATGAAGTAAAATCAGGTATAGTCTTACTGGAGATATGTCTGCACAGCTCAGGACTGGGTCCTGAAATGTCGCATCAACTATGTTTCTACAGAAGTTTAAGGACAGTCAGACTGTTGGACCCAGCAAGGCTGCTCTTCAGTGCCTAAGAATCAGGTGAAACCAAGATTGCTTTTCCATGTAAAAAATTTTCTGAAGAGAGTATTTTGTACAGTCTGTACTGTTATGGTATAAGGAATGAAGAGGTCAATTCTCCCCATCAGTGTACAGAGGCTTTCATGTTTACTTCCTATCCGCAAGAACAAGAATTAGCTGAACAAATTCTTTTCAGAGTGTTGGAATAATAATATTGCCAGGAATTGTATTCACCAACTTACAGCTTCTAATAGTCCATATCAGAATTTTTTATTTTGAAGAAATGAATAAAGCAGCATATCCCCCAAAGAGAAAATATCTATAAATCTCATTTTCAATAATAAATTTAATTTTTAAATCTGTTCATTTTGATCAGTCTCCATGATTCTGGTACAAAACTGGGCAGAAAATGTGTTTCCACCCAACTCTAATTGAGTAGAAAACTCTCCATAAAAGAACAGGAAAGAAATCTAAACAACATCAAATATTTATATCATGGGAAAACATCAAGAGATCTTTTTTGTGGCTTGTACTGTATATATTTTACATGTAAATTAAGCTGAGTGGTTCCTCTTCAGAGCTTCAAGCTGCTGCTAATGCTTCATAGATTTTTTCAGGCAGACAAATATTGGTGAAAAGAGTTTTATAACCTTCATACTGAAGATTTATGATTACACGTGAACTAGAAGTCTAATGCACTGACATGCGGCCTTGGCTCAGTCTCGTTATAGAGTAATTTGTACCCCTAGTTTAATTGCTGTTGTTCGAATATAAATCATCCTCTCCTTTCATGTAGCTCTGCCACATTTGATGTTAGAGTGGAACATACCAGATCTGCTGGAGTTTGCATGGCTTACACTAAAACTAGTGTTAGCTTACACTAAAACTGGTGCAACTTTGGAAGAAAGTTCAAAAAACCCTCTTCCACTCTCTTTCCCAACGCAAATTGGCAATGCTTCTTCCCGCCCTGGCTCCACTTATAAAAATAATGTTTGCTATTTTTAAATGCTTAGACACACTGCTTCGATTCAGCCCTTGTACTGCTCCTACTTGAACAACAGAGTAACACCAGTACATGACATGAGGCAAATTGCAGTACATCCAGAAGCTGGCAAATATCACGTCAGCAATTCATTGAGATTTCCAAACAGTATTATGATAAATTAATGCTTGTGATGGAAATCGGCTAATGCAGTTAGAACATGGTACTTACACTATGACATTTTCTATTAGCAAAAAAATGTACGCCAATACTGTTAGGTATTGTGCCTACAACAAGGGACAATTAATGCAATGGATGGCCACTTACTGAAAACAATGGACTTCAGTATAAGCACATGGCAAAATCCTGCATTTTTCCTACCTGCTTTCAGCCTCAAATCTCTGGCTGACTACAAAAGCAAACTGTCAGTTTAAAATATATAACCAGCAACTACTGTAATTAGCAAAGCCATCATCCTAGTGGATATTTTCCAAGCCCATGAACTACTAAAAAGTTTAAATGGTTTTCAAAGGGAGTTAAACACATTTTTAGAGGGCAGGTCCATAGTGGTCTAAATACAATTGCTGGCTCAGAAAGTCCTTGCAAACTACAAACTGCCAGAAACTAGGAGCATATGACCTGGGATAGATCACTTCATCCATCCTGTTTACTGCTCGTATTTCAGCATCCACTACCAGTGACAGATGAAGAAAAAATGTTTTGTACTTGATCCAGAAAGGTGCGATGGTTCTTATATATTTCATAATCCAGGACCTCCAGGAATAGCCCCTCCGTGAGCAGAGCAAGATAGTGGGTGCTCCGTAGAGCCAAACAGCAGCCGGGATGGGCGAGAGCGCTGCATCCGGATGTGCCAACAACCCGGCACATCCACATCAAGTGTCTGAGAAGAGATATCTGCCTGTGAGACGCTTTGCACCGTCCTAATGGGAGAAGAGGGAGAAGACCCTTTAACCCGGACTCGTAAATCCACATCTGCTTTATGAGATGCATGCTTAAGGCTCATTAATGTGCCTAATGGCAAAGTTGTACTTAAGTGCCTTACTGAATTCACATGGATTTATCGAAGCAAACTCAATAATTTATGGAACTGAAGCCTAAAAGCGAGAGTTTCTCTTGTTTAACTAAAGGCATCATCTTTGGCTAGCAGCTGTAAAAGGCTTATCACCTTTTATAGCTCAGCCACCACGGAAGGAAAAAGACACATTCTCATTGTGTTATACCTGATAGGTGCATACAATTTCTTTCCTTACAGCTTCAACCAAGTAATGACCTTCACCTGTGTTTGATACAGATAAGTTTGTGAAAAGCTATAAATATGGAGAAGAGAGTCTCTTTAACAGCCAGCTACACTGTCTGTCTTCAGCTGGGATTTGTTTCCCTCTTGAGGATTCTTGATCCAGTTGCATTTCTCTGTGGTTTTCTCTGCGTATATCTATCTCAAACACAGACTGGGCTTGGAAGATGCTGCACAGGGATGGACCATGCCATCAATGCAGTACAACCTCAAGGAATTTTTGCAGCACATGCGGATTGTACTCTGTTTGCTCCAAGATATCTTCAGAGAACAAAACATTTCAGCAAGGATTTTTGACAAGTCTATAGCCGAATTCTTAACGGGGGACAGAGGAGCCTCAAAAAGCAAAAAGTAGAACCAGGCTTATTTGAATCATGGCTGCAATTTTGAGATGCTACTGAAGGTGACTGCAGCCACTGGGCATTTTTCTGCAGCTCTCTTCCTCCTCAAACTGTGTTAAATGCCAGTTACCCCTGGGCATCCAGCCCCAGCCTTCCTGAACCTACCCAATGAGTGACAAAAGCCAGGGAGGGTGACCTGACCTGTTCCCTCTCTGGCTCAATACACACTCTTTATGCTGTTTTGCCATCACATTCATACTGCACTATCAAGTTTAGGATGGTGACAATCCTGGCATCTCCACCTGAGGGCATCTCCCGGCATGCTCAGCAGGATGGGGAGCAGAACCACGCTGTGAAGATGCAGCGCTGGGGGAGCCTCCCAGCTCAGACAAGGGCAGCACGTGATGCTTGAAGGGCAGCTCCCCGCAGCACCCCCGAGCATTTCCAACCAATGCTTACAGTTAGAAGAGTGCCCATTTTAGATTTCTGCTGATCAAATGAAATTTGCTGGAGGAAGCTGGAAAAAAGGCAACCTGAACAGCTATAGTTAAGCTGCTGACCTCAGACTACTGTCGTCTTTGCAGTTTTAAGTTCTGTTTTTAGGTAGGGAAGGCTGGACAATTGCATTCAACTACATAATACATGACAGAAAAGAATAACAGATACCAGCTGAACTGGATCCTCAGTTTGGGGTTCAATAGGGCTACACTGATTTGCACCCAGTGAAGATCAAACCCATGGTTTTCTTACCCTACTAGAACTCAAACCATTAAAGAAGCATCACGATAGCCTCATTTTAACTATGCAAATTAATTTTAAATGGAATATGTATTTACTGTGGAATATATATACACACACACTCAGAAAGCTATTATGTACAGAAATATATTTGTAACTCTTTGGAATACAATTATTTCTTTAGCTCCAACATTTATCTCCAAAAAGATGAATAATACATTTGCAGGATACTTTTTATTTTAAAAGCAGGGTCAGTGGTGGGAACGGTGTGCTTTGCTTCTGACTAAGAGTAAGCAGCAGGGATTGCACCTGATATGTCCCTAGAGAGTAAATCACTGTTCTGACGTTAAATCCTGCAGATGGGAAGGGCAAAAAATGCACCCAATTTCACATCACCTGCAGTGATGGCTCTCCTACAAGTTTCCTGTTAACTAGTATGTCCAACTTGCCCTATGTTGTCCTACATTCAGTGTAGGCAGTGCCTTAGGATGAGTATGGAACCGCAAGTTACTCTCCTTAGTTACAGTCTCTAAGGCAACTACAATATATCGGAAGGTGACCCTGGACAGCTTTATCCTGCACGGTGTTTTTGCAATACCAATTATTTGTACTGAGCAGTTGGAGCACATGCAAGATCCAACACAAGAAGCAGGTGGATGCCCAACAGCAGCAGGGTGAAGAAGGAAGGGGAGCAAAAGAAAGTTTTATTCCACATGAGTTGGAGGTCCTGGGGGAACTGTGTGCTCAGAAATGCCAGGAGGGGATATGCAATCACAGCTTTTTTTCTTGGTTTTCCCATCAGGCTGTTGCTTCCCTGAAGAACAGCTTCGCAGAGTGCCACATTTGCCCCAGACCTCAACTTCGACCCAAGAAACTCCCGCTTCACCCTGCCAGAACAGCAATTTTGTTGACACTGCTATTGTTGCATGGGGGAAGTCAGTAAATGAGAGCAGTCTGAGGAATATTCCCATCTTTCCCCCTCCAGTTTGGTCAAAGACTTTCAAAGGAACAAAATCCCCATCAGCCTTGCAGCCTAAGGATTAACAGCATTCACTTCAACATCATCTCTTTCCTTGTGCACTTGGTCAGGTGGGAAAGGAGAGGAAAATCCTGTATGAGAATCACCCCAAACTGCCACCACCTCAAATTTCATGTGGGAAGATCTGGGAGAAATTATGTTGGAATTTTTAAATTTTTAACTACAGATTTTATCTTCCCTTCCCAAATCTCTGGGTTCCCTTATGGTCTAAGCATCCGTGCAAAGAACAGCCTGAGGGACGGACTGAAGGCTGGTACTCCAGGAAAATGCTTCTCCCTCTTCTTTCTAGCATCAGTATTATTCCTTTAGCCGCGTTTCTACCACCGGATACATCATCCCGAGTACAATCAATGCTTAAAACATTTGAAAACAGGACTGTCACAGCCCATGAAACGTACAGGATTTAATGTCTGCAGAAGCACAAAAGCACTGTCTCCAGAGCACTTAACATATTGACAAGCCATGTGAATAGGGAACATTTTTCTCCAAGTTGCCAGTTATTTTGGTTCCTCCGAGGAAAGCACCTCTATCACAATATCACATACAGACGGGGCCCCTCGCTGCCTCTATAGCCCCAGATGCTGCAAGTCCTTGGTCCTCACTGCATTTTATACTGAAATTATCCTACCAATTAATCTAAACTGTGTAGGTAAATTTAAACTGTAGGCAGGGAAGTCTGTTAAATGCATCAGAACTTTTTCCAAGGAAGGGCCTATACACAGCAAAGGATTTTACTTCCAAGCTTTTGTTTAAATAATTTGAAAATGGCAAAACCAATCATGCAACCAAGTGGCACTCTCCTTAATTAAAGAAGTCAATTTAGAATCAATAAAAGGGCAATTAATCTGTGGATGTCACTGGCTCTGAATTATGCTGATAGTCCCGAAGAGGTGACCCTGTGACCTCCAACACTCCTCCCAGGGTCTGAAGGTTTTCACACACTTATCTATTATTTTATGACAGACACGCTGTTAGAAAATACACTGATAACTATCAGGAAACACTGAGGGAGAAGTGACCTGAAAAGCCTATATCTTTGGCAAAATTATTGTAGCTAAAATTGTTCTCGCTTTGGATCCTCTTAAAGGCACAAAAGCTCATTGAGGGGAAAAAGGGGGATTCAGTGGAGGAGCACGTGTGCTCTCCTGGGGACTGAGGACCCTGCTGGTCATCCAGGATCAGAGCTGGAACTAAAAAACCCCCGTGACTTCTGTATTTCCTGACCCCAGCCACTCCGAGTTGCTTTGCCCCTGCCCCAGCCTGCGCTAGAGCCCAGGCCAGCGGCACGAGAGGCACCGGTGGTGCCACGTGCTGCAGGACCGGCACGGCCGGCGGAGCCACGTGGGAAGGACGACCACGCAGCCGGCAGCACGAGTCGGCGTCGCTTTGAGCAGCCTTCTCTTCCCAAGGGTTTTCCGACAGGCCTCTGGCAGGTTTTGGAGAGGAGATGCACACAATTTAGCACAGTCCCTCTGTCCAAGACAGCGCCTTCCTTTCCGTTCTCTGCAAAAATGGGGCAGCGCGGGTTTTTCAAGGGGAAAAAGGAGAGTACGAAACGGTATAAATCTCTTGGCTTGTTCCCTCTCGCACACCTGGGCACAGATCACTGTGGCACATGCAGATTTATGTTATCGGTGATACACACAGGTTGGCACAAAGAGAAATTACTTGGCTTGTTTAGGGCCAGAGTTTAGCAGCTTGCGAGACATCTCAGTGCTACGGAAGGTAAATGCAATGAAATTCAACAGAAGAGAAAAGCCGGTTTTGTGGAGCTACTCCCTCCTCAAAAGACAATCCCTCTGACTTCACTGGCACTTCATTACTTATGGAATATGAGGCTACCGGAGCATGTTAAAATATCACACTCTGAGCCCTTGTAAAAGTGTTAAAGAATATGTAAAAGCCAGATCCAGGGTAAGCAGAGGTGCAACTAAGCTGCCATCCAGGGGTGACTTAAGAAGCTTATCTGCATTATTCTGTACCACTCTCCACTGACAACTTTAACAGTCACTCTGAGAAACATCTTATTTCCTCCACCATGTCCCATGCATCTGTAGCCAATACCACACCCAGCACAGACTTCATTACAGGTCCTAGACTTCATTACAGACTTCATTACATATCCTAGCCCATACCCCGGGAAACGCAGCTTTGACCGATGTAGCCCCACATCTGAGAACTCTGACTTGATCTGCCTCTTCATTTCTATTCTTCTCCTGGTTCAGAGCTATAGCTCGTCTTTTGGTGCCTCCCTTTGCTTCTTCCTTATTACCAATCCCCTGTCTCATGAATTTTGAGTTAGACATTTCACCTCCTCTGGCAGGAGTTTTCCAGTGTGAGATGACTAACAGACATTAAATTGTTAGTCTTATGTTCTCTTTAAAATGTGCTCAGAGCAAATGCTAATAGCAGCACATCTCAAAAGACTCCTACCAGCATTTGTCTTGATCTTTCATTACCCATCTGTCAAAACCCAGGTGACAGTTACGAGTTTAAATCAAAGTTACGAGGCACCTGTTAGTTTCAAAAAACTTTTGCCTCTAAGGCCTACATTTTAAGAGGCTGGGTGCGCTTGCCAAGTCCCAGCGTTTGAACTGTTGGCAGGAGACTAAGTACACAGGCATTGTACACGGTGAGAAGAGCTAGGCAATTTTCCATGTAATAAACACTTGGGGGCAAATAAATTCATTTATTGAAAATACATTCTGCCCCCCTGGGGCAGAGCATCCAACAAGTTTACTCTGTACCTCCTCAAAATGGCTCACATGGCTTCAGCTTGCCAAACCAGGTGGGGTAAGGTGACAAGGAACAAAAGAAAAGAGTGGCACCAGCTAAACAGCTGGCATCACCAAAAGTCAGGCAGTTGCCTGTGTTGAGATGCTGGAGATCCTTAACCTGTGCTAATCTGATCGGAGAGGGAGCTACAGATGCACAAGCCACAGCATGGAGCTGAAAATGGAGGTCGTGGTTTGGTGTGAGGGTGGATGATGGAGAAAGACAACCCATAGAAAGCTCTCAGTCCTCTTCAGAAACTCCCTCCTCTCTACTGGGGTCCCAGCTCTTTGGATCTGACCTACGGTTTTAGGTTTTGATGTATGAATGTAGCTTTCCAGACTGCTTTGAATAGAAATCAGGCTGAATAGAAGATTCAGAACTAAGTAAGAAAGCCCTCCCCAAAGGTCTGGCAGACTTTGATGGGAAAGTGACCTTTGTTCAAACAACCGGCAACTGTCAATCATGCCACACATCATCAGCCACAGCCCGACACGAAGTTTATTTTGCCAGCTGTTTGTATGGCCTGCTGTAGACTACTACTCCCATGCATTTCCAACAGTCGCAGCACATTTTCCACTTTTTTGAATGGTTTATTTTAATTTGAATGTCACACAACTATTGAAAAGCACATGGAAACAGACTACTGTCTACATCTTCCTGGTAATTTCTGGATACGGATGAACGCCAGTGCATGCCACAGTGTGTCCTTCAGAAAGGACAGAGTTGGACTGATGCCTTACCAGATACCCTAAAAGTTCGCTGGACTAAGCACAACTTACTTTTTCTTTTTCTTATAAGCATAATTTTTACATCAGAATGTTTGCTTTGTATTTCTATTTCTGTTTTCCTATTTTGCAGAAAACTTCTACCTATACCAAACTAAATAATTCATGGTCATCACATCCCAGCTGTATGTTGAAATGGGTACGGAAAGTAGTTTGCAACACAGCCAAACAGTATGTTCCTGTGCAGAAATCATTCTGCGGCTCCATTATTTGCAATCAACTCGCAATGTTATGCTTCGAGGGTTGATTTTGATACCCTGAATAGAAATGCTGTTTCCACTTCGCTGTCTTGTTACAAGAGACTTGGCGGCTCAGCATGTGCCTTGTTACTAATCCTGTGGTTTCATTCATAGCACCTGAAGGTCACATCAGAGGTGAAGCTGCCAACCTCAGTGAAGTGTGCATATCTATGTCCTGATCAACCCTTCCTCGGCTTAACCTTCGTCTTGTCTGTGCACTCCAATCGGATTTAAAAAACAACCTGGAAGTTTGTTCTAAACAACTGGAAGCATACAAAAAAAGCACATGCATCTTAAAGGTACCACTGCATATATGCAACAGGTCCCTCGGGAATCTGACTCACTTTTTGTGCCAGTCTCTGAAGTTAGACCTAATAAATCAAGATAAGGCTATAAGCCAAGCAATGCATCTTTTTCAGTGGATGGCAGAATACAAATGCAATAATTTGTTGTGATTATGGTGTTTGATTACTGAGTGTTAGAAAAGGCTCAAACAGAATGTAACTTTTAATTATGCCATTTTATGGCAGTTCATTGCAAAGCCAGTAGCTCTTTCAGGGCTGTGCAAATGTTTGCCTCATTCCTGATAAAGCCTGAAATATGTCTTGCTGCCTTCCATAGCCTCTGGGCATGGTCTGTATTCATTCTTGCAGTTCCCTCAGTTGATTTGCTATATTTTGCTACCGCTACCCTGGCAACCCTATGAAACACAAAAAGCTCATTTCTTTGCCTCTCTTTCATATGAAAAAATTGTATTTAGATACTTCTAAATACACAACACCTGCTATCTAATGAAAACCCATGCAAGAGTGTAATATGGTTGTCATTATGCAAGTTATGGTTGACCAAGAGTTGCAATTAAACGCACCCCAGAAGCACTGCATTTCCTCTGCATACATTACACTGAGCACAACTGCATATTTCTCTCCAGGAAATCCTTGACATAAATATGGTGGCCTAAGGCTGAAGGCATAGGGTGGGATTTGAATATGCTATGGCTATTTGAATATATTTTATATGTGTAATTGAGGGCAGAAATACTCGTAGTTGCTTTTTTTTTTTTACTTAAATATCTCAAAGATTGGTTCATTTACAGAAACCTTTCAAGCCCCCCCAGCAGGCAGCAATGTCTGTTTGTGAAGTTCAGACAAACTAAAAGCAACTCACATTTCACTATCACCTATATTCTGCTAAAAAACCCCCAAAACTTAGCAGTATCTATCACTGAAGTGAAGCAAAAGCATGAAGAACCCAAGAAATCTCACATTTGGATTAATACAAAAGCCTGCGTTCCTCTGAGCATAACAATGAGAGTATTGTGGTCCTCTGAAATGAAAATCAGTTCCCTATTTCCTTACTGCTTGTTTCTCCCCCCACCCAGCACCAGTCCATGGTGAATGATGGTGTGGGCAAGAGTGTGGAAAGGGGAGGGAAATGCAGGTTGTAGTAGATCCTCCTGAGTTTACGTATGGAGAGACGATGCAAAAAAATCAGAAAAGCCACAGAGATGGATGCTATAGTTAGTGTCAGTGGCAGAAGCGAAGGAGAGAAGATACATTCAACAGATGCTGCAACAGAAAAGCAGAAGCATTTCACAAAACCTGGGAGATGGGGGAGGAGCGAGAAGTGACACCAGTGTTGTGAGTCTGTGGGACACGGGGCGGCGGCGGAGCTGTCAACATTAACGGGAAGAGGAGGAGGCCGGGAGGATTTTGAAGGGCAGATAAAGAGTTCGGGGTTTGAGCTGTTGGGCTTCAGTTGTCAACAGGACATCCAGGATCTGCTGAGGAAAAGGGAATGGAAAGAGAGAAATCTGTGAATCATCAGCTCTGGATGGCAATTAAAACCTCTACGCCATGAGCTGCTCTGTCAGCAAGCCCCTCTCCTGCAGCATGGGTGGAAGCTGCTCAATACTTGGCATTTTCTACCCAATTTCCTAGAGGAATTCATGCAATCCATTGTTCGCATCCACCTTCTCATAATGTTCACATGGAAATGAAGCACATACAGGTCAGAGGTTTGCCTGGGCTGTCCCAATGAGCCAACCTTGCCTCCAGGTTTTAGTCCACCAGGCCCCAGAGACCAGGTGCCAAAAGAGATAGATACATACTTAAGAAGCAGTTTTTAGACAGTCACTCCTTGCATGGTAATTAGAAAGAGCCAGTTGATTAGGCTCATGGTTAAATTAGGCAGGCTGCCTTTGAGGGTGGCTGGGGCAGCTCTCCTCCCAGAGCAGTCTGAAGCTTATCACTTTATTTAGCGTTGATTTGTCAGGACCATACTATGTTATTGTCATTTCCAGCATCTGCTTTGATCATTTTCTTGCTTTCTCGTCTCAGAATGGCCATGGACTTACAACGCTTCAACACTCATGTCAAAGAGGAAAAAAGCAAGATGATTTTTTTCTATATAGGTAGATAGATATACACACACACATGCGTGCAACTTCCCACCTGACACTGAGACGCTTCATGTGATCACTCCGAGGCAGCTTTCTAGACACAAACCACATCTATTCCGACTGAACCCCCTCATCAGGTTCAGTCTGCCCACACAGCTTCATCCAAAGTAGACATATTTTTTACATGGTTTTGAAGCAGATGTTGTCCCCACCTCTCTACCTTTCTGACTGCCAGAAGCCCCGAGGCAACCACCATCCACTGCCCATACCAAGTTCTGAATCTGTGCCTCATGTTTTCTTGGGGCCACTGCAATACAGCAGGACCATGTGTAATCTTTATCAGAGCTGCCAGTGAATATATTGCTTTGGGCTGGTTTTGCATTGCACAGCAGGGTCAGGAGAAGAAAGCCACGGTGCCTTGAATCGAACGTCTAGTCACCATTTCAGCAATTGCAGGACCTTTATTTTAATGTATGATTTGCCCTTATGTCTTAAGGGATTCTTAGGCAATTTCGCATATCTCTAATTCCAATTTTTAAAAAAGATTTAAATGCAAATATTTTCTCCTCAGAGCCTGTGAATGGAAACGTGAATCAAGCACCATGAACGCAGTCATAAATTAGGCATTTACGTCCCCTCCCACTAGGCAAATGGCACTACCTTAAGCTATAATGGAATGTGCCGTCCAAATCCCTACAACTGGCATCCGTGATGCCCTCATCCCTGGGGAATTCTCCCTGCCCCACTCTCCAGCATCCAGGGGAGAAGGCCACACACAGTTCCCACCATAATTGCCCTGCGTAGGCTCAGATGAGCAGCCTGGCCTGGATGGGGAAGGGCATACTGTACCTCTGAAATATCTTTGTACCCAGCAAGGTGATACAGACTCTGAGAAAGACCTCCAGAAGGAAACCAGCCGGAGGAACTGTACAGAGGGCTTCCAAAATCCTTGAGAAAGCCCCACTGCTAAGCCTTCCTCCAGAAATCCTCACTGTAATCACTTCACAGCCACGCTCGTCCCATGTAAGCTGGGCTTGAGAAGGAGCTCAGGCTGCTTCAAGCTTTCCTGCTTGAGAAAAATTTCACCCTCCTGTTGGCAGTCATACAAAATGGGCCATCTTCCCTCCCCGGTCCTTGCTTTTCTTCCAGGGAGAGGAATGCCCCTGGACAGAGCTGGCCATGTTTTTCACATTATTTCTCTTTGGGTTCTCAGAAACATCTTCCTACAGCCTGACCAAGGAATTCCTCCAGGGAGAACTGTATCTGGACCAGTACCTAAAGTTAAGTCGGTTTCTCTGAAGTACAAAACAAGCAAACAGCCCCTCGACACATAACTGTGGGTAGTGGGTACAGATTTCAGATCGATGTCAGAATTCAAAGCAAAGCTTAATAGCGTTTACTGTTCAGAAACAAGCCTGTCTTATTATTATTTTTAGTACGTTTCTCAGACTTGTCATTATGTACTTCTGATTTACAGTATTAATGCCAGGCAACTGTGTTACCTTTATTCTTCCCCGCAGGATTACGTGAGAATATTCTTTACAGAGAATATCACACTGGGCTAAGGTTAAAAAACAATCAAGACTTGTAGCAAGCTCCAAGGTGTCTTCCTGTATCTCTGAAATATAAATGATTGCCTGGCATAAAAGATTCTGAAATACATAGCCATAAAGTCAAAGCTTTGCTAAGCAAATAACAAATACAAGAGGAAGCTCTCCTTCCAAAGGCTCTGAATCACGCCGACAGCTACGGTATGCATGAACCTAAAATATTTCTGAAAAAGCCGAAAGCTGTCAACAGAAGGTATCAAAGCACTGGCCAGTTCCTAGGCTTCAATTATAATCCACACAAAAATACTCACTGGGGCGATCGACCTACAGCTTAGAAAAAGTGCAGTATGTGTTTCTTGGAGACTTTTATAACCAGGTGTTAAAGACTGAGGGTCTTGCACTCTTCTGCCAATGACACTCAGTAACTAACTGGTAACAGCTAAATACTAACCGGTACCAGAATATCAAATGGTTTGGGAATTTCTTCCTGCCTCCTGAAAGCAAATACCACTACTGGATATAATCCGTCAAAACACACAATCTCACTTTGCTTTAAAAAATTCTGTCCATTAACAACCGAGGAATAAAGTCAACATACATTGAAGAAGTTACTTAAATTGGACACTGTCTATAGTTATGAAATCAATACTTGTGTTTTAGGACTCAAAACGGGACCATGAGACTCATTTTTCTTTGACAAAAACGTTTTTCTTTTGCCAAAAATAAAGGAAAACAATTTTTAAAAGCCCAGCTGGGCAAACCATCTCCTAAAGATTCAACAAAGCACCTCCCACTATCATGTCAGCATACCTACACATAACAGGTCCTGGTGTTTAAGATCAGTCTTCTGAATACATCTCCAGCCATGGAACAAACACATTAATTTGTATTCCTCTGTGCAGATGTGAATTCCTCCATCCATAAACAAGACCTACTGTGAGCAGTTACTAGATCAAGGAGAGCGGATAACTTCAGTGCCTGTGATCCAAGGAAGCACGTTTCCCTGTCTGCTGTAAAGGAAAAATAGGGAGCACAGAAAATTACTCCAGTGGGTTACGGTAGAAAAACCTCAAGTGTTTAAAAATGAACCGGCAAGAGGATGAGAGGGGCAAGGCTCAAGTTCTTCACAGGCAAGGACAGGCACGTTTTTGCCCATCATTTTGCAGAAGCGGACATACTGGGTTTTCTGTTTCCATCCAGAAGTATAAAGTTCTTGAGCTGTCCCAGTCACGAGTGATGTGCACAGGAATCCAGCGCTTGGGCGTGCAGGCAGCAGGCACACATCCAGGGGTGGCACCCGGGAAACCTGCTGAAAACCAGCAATATCGATCCAACTGGCCACGGTCCAGGCAACAATCACTAGCACACGGGAAGTGTAAATACACTTCCACACCTTCTCTAAACCATAGCCTCTATTAGTTTAACCTGTGTCACTGCAATTGTCTTTTTTTCTTGTTCTTTCTTTTCTTTTCCCTAGGCATATAAGCCTTCTTGAATGTGAAATACTTGCCAGGAGACATAAAGGAATAATGTCAGAGGCCTGACATATAGCATGAAAGACAATGAGCCAGACTTTTCCTAAATTCTGAAACACAGCCTACAAGGTATGTCCAACAATATTTCTTCTTATTCCAGACTCCAGAAGGAGTTATTGAATTTTTTATCACAGTGAATTTAACTTTTTTTTTTTAAGAGACTGAGAATACAGAGACACTTATATAGAGAGTAATTCAAGCTAAAGGTGTATAGTTGTCTTTGCTAAAGGCATACATATAAGATTATGCAGATCGTTAGTCAGCTAACTTCAAGCACTGTAACATGCTACACGCTGAAATACCCAATAATCTGTTCTACAAAAGAAGTCACAGTCAGTAGTGATCAACCTGATTTGCCTGACAGAACCCTACAAAATTCTTCCAAAGAAAGTGCAGACCACAGGATTGTATTTCAAAATCTTGACAGAAGCCTTGTTTTTACTACTTTCTTTCTGTAATCCCCTATAAGCGAGCATAAGCTGCTGGAGGTCCAGGTGCAAGAGGCTGAAAGGCACTTTCAACACCAGACAGAAACATGGCACGCTGTCTCTTCACAACCCATAGGTAACCATTTATCAAGCCCAGGATAAAAATCTGGCAAGTTTCATATTAGAAGTGCCAGAATGAAATAAGTAATATCCTGAATGCACATGCAAGTGTTTCAGTGCAAAGCAAGTGAAAACAAGAAAAAGAAAAAACCCTTCTCCGCAGGACTAGCCCTTGCAATCATGTGCAGCCTGAAAAGAACGAGTAAGAACAAGTAGGCGCCAGCGTCATTTGTCACCAGCAGGTCTCGTAGCTCTTGGTTATATTGTACAGAAAATTAATGTTATATATAACTCTAAATTCAAGTTTGCTTTCCTATCTCCTGTTTATGACAAAAACAAAGCTTTGGGAAGCAAAGATGAAAATATCCTTTAAAAGCAAGATCCCAGTTCAGCAGAGCACTGAGGTGCTTCAAGTTTGCCTGGTATTGTTCGGGCACCCAAACTGCGAATGAAAACCACCCAAATCTTCAGAATGCAAGAGCAGCTTTCTCTAAACAAGTAATCTTACCAGAGATGGATCTTTTCGATTCAATTTCCAAGCAAAGCAATGTGTTGTGATTTAGTCCCACCAAACCTTAACAAAACAGCACAAGGAACGCATCTGTATCTCAACTGTTGATACAGTCTATCAATATTAAAATAATCTTGCGTGGACTGGCTTGCTAATAAGCCAGCATTTCAGAGATGTTGCAAAACAAAACTGTCTTAAATGTGTGATTTGTGGAGGATATAAAACATAAAACCTATGAAGAAAAAAATGCTGTAATTGGCACAGCAAGATTAAAAAAAAACAATTACAAGGCTGAGTACATTAAATTAAACTTGGTGCAGTCATTCCTGACAAAAGTCCTCCTGTTGGTAATTGCACATATTTGGACTTGTAATTGTTAAAAATATCACACTGCAAGTGTTTGATGCATCTGAGATCCTGCTTCGGAAAAGCCATACAAAATTCCCAATAGAAATCTCAGGTTTTGTTTTAACTTGAGCTCCTGTAATATTTGATTCTTTGCTGCTTGCTCTTTTACTGTTTATTGCCTTGGGATCAAAGATCCATTTTGTAGTAAAAATAAATTCCAAATCATTGTGTACGTGCTCCTTTACTATGAGAGACATAAGAGACAGAGTGATTGAGTCCCATTCATTTCCCCAAATTCCTGGTCCTCTAGGGATTCCAGAGCAGCAAGGTCAGATTGCAATGGTTTAATAGGGCTGCTGTTGTCTAACTACCATGGCTTTCATTTCCAGTCATCAGAACCCAAACTCAACAAATTTGCCCAGCAAAGACCAGCAGACAAGATCCTGAGTGACGCCTGAATTCTCTCTCAGCAGCTACTACATTAAGTTCTACCTAAAATGGATGTTGTGTTAAAGTGCCCCAAACCAACTGTCATGAAATGACGACCTCAACAAAGCCATGCGCCACCATTTAATTAATCGACCAGCCAGAAACTCAACTGTACAACATAAGACAGAATCTAGGAAGTCCTTCTTACGTAGTTCAGATCAAGCTAACTTTCCTGATGTAAGAGAGTACAGATCAAGCAGGCCAGGGCAAAGTGAGGGGGCATGCCTGATTATTTAGTTATTAAAAATATTCTTGCTATTTTATATGCAGTTCACTGGTATTTACACATTCTTGTCTTGCCATGTGATCCGCAAACATTTTAATGGATCTACCAAAAAGTTACATGGCCACTGTCATGTTCAAAGCTCATGCTTGTGAGACACAAAACCGTTTGTGTTGCCATTTCCTAGAGCAAACCTCCTGTCTAAAACATACCTACATCTTGCACAGCAAGCACTTTGGAAAGTCCTGTTTTCTCTTGGGGAAAATACAGTTTAGTAGCAGAGTTTCTTCTGCTATACCATCAGTACAGTTTCTGTTTGACACCTGCCATTTTCAAAAACCCTGAGGAACTTGAGCACCCAATTTCTAGGCAGGAAAAAGTGGCATTCTGGGTGCGTTAGAAAAATCGTATCCTAATCTGTACATCTGAATCGTGTTATTGTAGGTCCCTTTATTCTCCCTTCAAGCACAGGCTTTTTCTTCTGAGCTTCTCAAGATCAGTAGAGACAGATGTTGGCAGAGGAATGCAACACAGCGGTTCAGACAGCACCCTGTCTGCCCAACATTGGTGTCATCATTGATCACAACTCAGTCCAAAACCTTTTAAGCAGATAAATTAACCACATGTGAAGTTTTCTTCAACTCAGGGACATTATTTGTGTGCCAAGTTAAGAATTGGGCTTCTGTATGCTGTTGAACCAGGACACTGCTTGCCACTTTCAAAGTTGTAGGTTGGAAGGAAGAAACCAGTCATCAATATACGTCTGTGGTATACCAGGAAAAAGTTACTATCCTTGCTCAATACCTTCAACTAAATAGTTTTGCCAGACTCCAGTACAAATCAGTTATTCAGATATGTGAATGGTAGCTGGTGGGATCTCCTGTAACGACTCTCCCGTTCCTCTTAAATAGACTGTGGAAATTTTTAATCAGTGTTCTTAAAAAAGCACACTCCTTAGTAAGCATTTAAAAAGTTGCACGTTTATGAAACTTCAAAAACGTTGTCCAGAAAAACTTACCACGTCTCATCTAACTTTAGACACTTGACCTTTTCAGTGTCTGCTGATGTGAGATGTTCCCCACGTAACATTGCTTACTTGGCTTATCTTGGATTAAAAACCTTCACAAAGCTAACAAACCTTTTGCCACAGCTGCAAACCCCACGTGGCCCTTCCAGATGCCTTGCTCTCGTTATCTTGCCCTGCTCTGATGAAGTCTGGATGCAGCAGATAGGTCATACCACCAAGTCCAACATACCACCTTAGTCCAACAAGCCCACAACACGTCTGCCCCATGTCCTGAGAACCAGGACAGAGAGGGGTAACCACAACTCTGCTACACACCACGAAAACCTTCACCTGCGTAAACACTCCCAAGTATGACAGGAATGCAAAAAATTATTATTATTTAAGGTTGGCAATTTGTTTGCCATTACACGAGGCACCTCCTCCCTTTCTGGAAGGCGCACTGAAGCGTGGGGCTCGCCGAGGCAGGGCCACCGCACCGGGCTGCTCAGCAGCCTGCTCTCTTGTGGCCTCATTAGCCGAGCTCTCGCAAGCGAAGCAGCCGAGCGGCGTCCCAGATTTTCACGCACCAACTCTGACATTTATAAAGTACTTTCAGTCGTGACAAGATCAAAAACTCAGCATTCTTTCAAATCTCATAACAACTCTCAAACACCCCCAGCATAAGGCTGGAAAAAAACCCCACAACTGAAAATGATAAAGCTCTTATTAGATAAAACTGGGGGAATTATGGGATTCCCCACCACCATCACCTCCCTCCAGGCTTCATTTGATTTCTGCAACATACTTTGCTCTTAGAAAACATTCATCACATTACCTCCTGGACAGGCCTCATTTGCAATCACTGCAGTCCTTCCCACCAGCTCTTCTGCCAGCAACTTACTCAGTCGCTTGTGGCTCTCGTCTCATTTTGGGCTCTCAACCATCTACTCCTATGATTATATTTAAATGTCAATGTGAGACAATTCCGCTTTGCATGTTAGAGTATCATCCTCCAGCCAAGCTTAAACAGAAGTTATGTCAGGGCTTATAGTCTAAATTATTTGTTCCGAGTTGTATAAAGGGACTGTTTTGTTTTATGGCTTTTGCCATAAAAACTATTGATCAAAACAATGTTTTTTGTGTGCCTGCACTTAAGAATTGCTAAAAGTGACTGGGGCAGAGGGGAGGGGGAAAGGTTGAGAATACAGTAGAAAGGAGTCTCCCTTAGTCACAGCAAATTGTATAAAAGATACCAGTATAGAAAGACACGTCAGCTGTCATGTGTTCATATACATAGAATTCTTAAGCTGTTCTTCATTCATAATTATCTGTAAGAGACATATTGACATATGGTACTCTCCCTTCCTTGCAACCACACATTCCTGTTATCTATGGCATGTTTGGACTCTCCTTGCTGCCTCATGTCATGGGATGGACCTCTACGCGCTACCACTGCACCACCAGCTTCTGTAATAACTGAGGGCACCTTGAGCTCTCATAACATTATTAATCCAGAAGGACGGCACTGAGTTTAATCTATTTTTTCTCTGACTTTAGAGCCAAGAGTTTGGCCAATACATGTGTTTCAACAACAGCAGATTGTACACTGAAGGTTGCAGTTGTGCTTGACCAAGCAAGGGCATTACCACCTTGGCTAACAATGTAAGCCACGTGGCACAGAAGATGGAGGAGGAAATGCTGAAGGCATCAGGTAACCAATTCCCTGGGAACGCGTCTTCCTAACTTCCAGTGTTAAAGACTACGTAATTCTCTAGAAAGGGAATATTACTATCCTTTTCAATTTTCTTGGTTGCTATGCAAGTATTAAGTCTTTGCTTTTGTAACCCTCAATGTTCTTTTAATCTATACTAATACCCAGCTTTTCTTAAATCTGGATAACTTCATGCCCAAGTAACATGCTACAGCTTATCTATTTGCAATACTGCAGAAAAAAAGGCAGTTGAATACTTGAGACAGTGTTTCTTCCGTCTTGTTGTAATAGCTCTATTGATAGCTCCTTCCTAGAGTAAGCATGACAGAGTCCCTGAAGTACACGTGAATCAAAGCAAAATAATAACAGGAGCACACACATGGACAAAAGGAGTGACAAATTTTCTGGGTTAGAAGGTATACAGTTTTGTTACTTATTTCTCTAAGGACTTTGTTTGTATTTTCCTTTTGTTGATTCATGGCCCTTTACTTAACTTTTTTTACTTGTTTATTCCAAACATAAACCAGCTATTAAATCCAAGCTGTTCAAAAAATATACAACTGAGAACATTTCAACTCTAAACAATGCATGCAGATTTACTCTATGAAAACCATAACTGAAAAGCAAAGAGTGACTCTTCAACACAATGAAATCACAGACAAAATAGGCAAGAAACAATTTAAAAAAACAATAAACCACACACCACCATTCCAGACCTGCTTAATAGCATGCCAGGGCTTTATAAAAAGTAATGATCACCAACCATAAGAGCAGACTTTTAATTAGCAAACTGATGTATTCCATAGAACGGAGAGTCACGTTACATTGTTTTCAGAGTCTCAGGTGTGTTTATACGACTTACCAAAACGAAATCTTTCATTCAACCTAAGCTGGGCAACCGTATGCAGCATAAAATACCAGTTCTTGTTTACATAGCTAAATTGTGATTAATGTGCACCATATGGAAGCACGGGCCATCCCCACTGAACAGTTGTGTCTGTACAGAAACTCATAATGGGTTTGTAAAAGAGGCGACCTGGCACTTTCTAGGGAATGGCAAAAAGGATTAAAACAGAATATCCACCAGTGGGCTAGCAACTTTTAAAATAGCAACACTGGCAATTAGAATAAATACAACCCTAAACTTTAACTAGGCAAAATAATTCTGCAAGTAGCGCTTACGAATGTGGTAGATAATCAGGACAGATATTTAGGACACGGGGATTATGTGTGGGTTTTCATTAACAGAAAGAATGCAAGCGATATATTATCTAGCAAATTTCATAACCAAACTGAAAGATTAAACTAGCGTGTTAATCTGAATCAGAAATGCACAGGAACGCATAATTAACGTATTGTTCAGGCAGCTCCTGGCATGACACAGAATGCCAGTAAGCAGATCACCAGGCGGTGTAACCTCGCACAGCTCCAGGCAGCTACAATAACCCACAGCAGCTGAACATACTCTCCGTACTGCCCCAAATTAAGGTAGCTTCCATGTTAACACACTCTTACTGTATGTCTTACCATACAGTTGGTATGGTTAACAGAAAAGAGGAGTTAAAGGTATTCCCTGAATGCAGTAATGTCATTTAACCGATACCATCTGGATTCTTAGTAGTCCTTGTGCTTTTGCTCCATTTTCACCTGTGTTGGCCCTGATGCTGGAGCAGATGCAAATTTCTGGACTCCTGCTAAGTCTCAGTAATTTGAAATAAATGATGTATAAACATGACTGAAACAGCAGAGCCGCAGACCATAAAATCTTTACCTATGGTGTGTATCACAGAGAGGAGACCAACTCCAGCCTAACAGCTAAAAAAGGTTTTGTTTTGTTTTGGTTTTTTTTAATTTAATTTAATTTAATTAGAGTTGTTAGACAGAGAAGAGACCCTGAAGTTGTCACATGCCATAAAAATGGAAACTGTCCTGCCTAACATCACCACACAAGTCTTCCCTGTAACCCTTCTATACA
This sequence comes from Ciconia boyciana, assembly GCF_034638445.1. Taxonomy (NCBI): domain Eukaryota; kingdom Metazoa; phylum Chordata; class Aves; order Ciconiiformes; family Ciconiidae; genus Ciconia; species Ciconia boyciana. The sequence continues at coordinate 8,926,059 of NC_132942.1, read as the reverse complement.
ATGCAATCACAGTTTGCAGTTGCTGACTTCAAGACTGAACACATCCTACTGTTTTATATGCCTAAAGCAACTGGTTTTGTTGGGGTTTCTGTGGTTTGTTTGGGGTTTTTTTTGTTATTTTTTAATAATGTAGAATAACAGAAAAGGACAAAGAACTAAATCTTAAATAACTTAAGTTTTCTAGCATTTCACAAGTAAAAATCATAAGTATATTAATCCCAAAAGAAGGGGAAAGTCCATGGCTTGCAGTCCTGAAAAGTTTATAAGGTTTGTAAGAGTCCAGCCCCAAGGGCTGTAACTGAACTGTGTTGAGTTGGGCCAAATTTGACTTTTTGTAAAACTACAAAAGTTTTGAATTTCTTGTCTCTCTTATTGCACTAATCACAGGTGCAGAGCTGCTAGAAGCTAGATCAAAACCACAGCCACAGTGTTTGATACAAGATCACTCAGCTTTTGGAGCTTAAAATCCTACTTGACCCGTGCCTGAACAGCCTCATGTCCTGCAGAACATTCGACTTCTGCCAAACTTTGCCAGGTGAAAGGGTGTTAGAAACAAATGCACCATTAACAGTTTACTCATACAACACTTAAAAAACCACCCCAAAACCACCAAAAACAAGAAGCAAGCTCTACCAAATACGCCCAAACAGCTGACATTAATCTTGAATGAATTTGCTTCTGCTTATAAATCTTAACAAAATCTTCAAAACAGACTAAGTTTCTAGAAACTGAAACAGCCTGATGGGGTGCTGCCCTTGCCTGATTTTCCATAGAGTATCTAAAGACTTATTTTCAGGTACAGGTAGCTATTGAGGAACGGGGGTAACCCAAGGCATGAGTGCACACCTGGGGAGCACTGACATCCCCCCTGGTGACACACACAGCTTAACCCCCATGTCCCAGTACCTGTTCCAGGTTTGATCACCAGTCAGATGCTCTTCCAAGAGAGCTGAGCCACGCTGAAACGTGAGCCTGGCTGACACCTCCTGTCCTCCTACCAAACTTGGGTTTGAATTACTCTTCCTGAACAAAAATGAGAAGATCCCCAGGATAGGAGCTCTGTGCAAAGGGACTGCTGGAAGTTTCTGCTGTGGGTTGCTCTTTGCCTTCTAGCCATAGAGAAATGGGTCCAAAAGGGCTCTGGAAATGGAAGTGACCTGGCAGTTAACACAGGAGATACTTATCTGAAGCACATGGGAAGCGGGAGCTTGTAAGAGCCCTTCGATGATGGAAGCCAGCAAGACCATCTGAATTGCATCAACAACAGACAACTTGCACATTTTGTCAGAATTTCTTATTTCAAACCACTCTGCCAATTCCTTATGTCACTGTAAACTATTAGAGCAAAAAAACAAAGCTCTTTTTCTCTAAACATGAATATTTAGCCAGAAGCTAAACTATAGCACCCAACGCCCTGAGACCCCTGTGGAAATGACACCCATGGGGTGTAGGGCAGGTCTCGTGTTTTCCAGACGCATTACTTCAGAGTAGAGAGGACATAACTTGGGAAGAGGAATCGGCCCTAGCATCTTATCTGCATTCAGGTGTCTACATAAGGAAATGGAGGCTGATTTTTTAGGGCACGTCATGGCAAATGGATCGGGGGGAGCTATGGGCAAGACCGCTGCGTTCTTGAGCCTTTGCAAGCGGTTTCACTCTGCAGACCATGGATTTGAGCATGACCCTGAGCTCAGAGCAGAGCAAACCGCTCGCTCGGCTGCTGCCGCCTCCTCCACAGCCCTTTGGAAAGCGTGCAGGGAGCACGCATATCTGATGTGGTTCACCTTTTGGCCCCTGAACCACCTTCTGCCCAGTCCCACAGCTGGTTTCAGGTTCTCCTGCTGAGCAGATTTACCTGACATGGTGCTCACAGGACTGTACAATAATGAGAGCAAAACAGGCTCTTCATTTCAGGGATGTTTGCATGCTAAGAAGGGCGTGAAAGCATAAATCAGGCCAATAGAGCTGCAAAAGCCTGCTCTGTATTCCTGCAATTCTTCTTGCCTCGTGTTCTTCTCTCGCGTATTTTTACCTTCTTTGCCCTGCTGTGTTTGGAAACTCATCTAATTGTCACTTGAGATGACAAACGTCCTTTGCCTCAATGCCCCTTCCTCGGTAACGGATGTTTCCTTTCTGTATCGCTCTGCTTGTAGAATTCATTTTCTTAATTAAGTGATGTCTCCATTTATCATTTCCTAATTTTTATTTTACATCTTTCTAGCTCTTTTTTATTGGCAAATATGCTTAAAAACCACTGCTCGTACTCTTTATTTTATAAACTGAGGTTTAAACATCATAAATCCTCCCCTTAAAAAAGCACCAACTTCTGGTACCGTAGTTAGCTTTTACCTTAACCTGCTGGTTTTGCTATTTCCCATAAAATATAAACATGCATTCGGTTCAGCTCTGGAAGGAAAATGAAGCATACTGTATTGATCAAAAAGGTTTGATTTGAGGCCAAAAAGTACTATTCTGATCATTAGTTTGACAGCCCATACAACACAAAACAAACATTTGTCCCTGGGATTCCTGCATGTGCTAATTCCATTTAAGAGCTACTTGGTTGCTTTTAGGTATAGATTTTCAGTCTGCTGACCTGAAGTTGTCCATATTAGAATTAAAAGAAACCAGCAAATATTACGTTCTTCACTGTCTTTTGATCTGTTTGTTCTTTTCGTTATCCCTGCCCTACTGTACTACTTTAAAGTCAACCAAGAAAAACATCTAGTTTTCACCAATGATTGTGATTTTTTTTTTTTACTTTTGTTACCAAAACTGTAACCAAACGTTTCATCCAGCATCTGATTTTAAAAGAGGCCAAAGACAATAAGCCGTCTCCTACAGCAAGAATTAGTGAAGGTTAAGCCTTCTTAACTGAATGGGGAAAAACAATAATCTAGGGTTCAACAGCATCCACCAAAGTTTTTACACAGCTACCTCCTTCGACCTCTCTCAGCACTGCAACCCTGTTAATAAATAGGGCTTTCTTCTGCAGGAAGAAAACATTTATCTAGAATGTGAAAATAATTTGCCTTTTTTTAAAAAATTGTTTTAAGTCTCTTCCCCTCTCCCTTTCCTTTCCTCCTCCAATTTTCATCCATCAGTACAGCCATGGCAGCAAAGCAGGAGAAAGAAAAAGCATTTCAGTGGCATGATATTTGGTACATAGTGAGCAAAACACCGTTTGCATTGATAGTACCTAGGACTTCTTGGCAATCTCCCATATCAAAGCTAGCCGAGGTCAACACTACTTAACCTACAAATTCAAATGAAAATGGAATACATTCAATCCATTCAATCTACAGACCTTATAATATCTGACATCACCCATGCTATAAAGGGTGTCTAATTAAATTAAGATAGTGACTGTTTTGACTTAAGTCTGAAGAATTAGCAATCCATACTCTGGGAAAACGACAATGAAAGACGACGAAGCATTTCCCCCGCAGAGAGCCGACCCTTCAGGTTCATACCTGTGTTTCATAGCACTCAGCTGCGGGTCTCTTGGAGCTCCTCCAGATCCAGGAGGGTGGGACCGTGCAGGGCTCATTTGTTGGTCTCCCATGCCACACCACAGTGGGTCAGAAATGGACAGCCATCCCCTGGATGTGGCAATGACTGAAGACCCATCATGCGGTTCATCTCACTCTATATCTATAATGAAGACATCTCTATTTGGACAAGTTATGTAAATATCCTTTACAGTCAATGGAGACAAGCCCTTCTAGGATATGAGTCATCTGATCCACTGAAATGTGTACCTTAAAATAGAAGTATTGTGCCTAAAGGAAGGATCTGTTTCCATCCCTTGATTATGAAGGGGATCTCTGCGAGTCGGTCAAATGTTGAGATCCATAATTTCAGGAGATATCTAAATTAATAAAATGAATCCAAGTCGGTGTCCAAGTTAGTCACATATATTCAAAACAACTTAAACTGCTAAATAGCCCCAGAACATGAAATAACAATTGGCCTAGTTATTCAATCCACTTGGCTGCCAGCTTTAGTGTATTTGCTGGGGAAAAAAAAGTCATGGTAAAATATGATTCAATACATACTCCTACAGGCTCAGCGTCTGGTGGACCTCTGTGCTAACAGGGTAGGTCACGGTACACCCAAAATGTCACAGCAAATGATCTCATGAGGGAATTACATGGGTCACAGAAGAAAAAAGCCAAGAAAGGAATTTTATACCTGTCAATCCCTGTATAAAAACTTCAGACAGTCAGAGCAGACACTCTGCTACATACCCAGCAACGACAAGGAAATGAAAGGGAAAGGAGGGAAGAGAAAGCAAAGGGAGATTGTTAGTCTTCTTGAAATACAAGATGATTAAGTACTGTCAGGCTTTAATCCCTGCTGACAAGCAGAGCTGCATGAGAGATATGGGTTGATTAATTATAAGGAAAAAAGGCTGTAACACAGGCATATGAGGCAGAAACACCAAAAGGAGGGATTTGTTATTTATTTATTTATTTTAAAATAAAAGGCATTTGCTAATGAAAGGAGAGCCACTCGCCTGGATCTAAAACTTTCAGCCCTACTTCTAAATCCTAATGCAGTCTCCCAGCACATACTGGGGGGAAACAAAAAATAAAAAATTTCATGGTTGAATTTGCTTTTCATAACGGAATTGAATTTAGGCCCTGTGTAAGCCTTTCTGGTCAATACACTGGGTTTTATTACTAGTGGCAGCAAAGGAGAACCCTGGAAAGGTTGGTTCAATGTAGTGCAATGGCAAGTGGACTGATGGCAAAAAGGACTGATGCAGGACATCCCTCAGAGCATGGAGATGACAGATTTCAGAGAGGTGCAAAGTGAAGGTTTTGAGAAGTCAAAGCGTCAGGAGAGATGCAGTTCAGCGAGTATCAGTAGGGAACAAACAATTGCGATTGTTTTCTCTCTTCTTTCACGTGACTAGTCAGTATTCAGAGCTTTTCTGGGTTATTTACTGTACTAAGAGAATTTGATCACGGCGTTGTATTTGTTGGTGTAGCCACCTCTCCCTCCAATATTAATCATAGCATACTTTTTTTCCCCAAAAATCGAAAAAAGAATATTAATCAGAAACTTGTTGCTTTGCTTGCAATCATAAGCCATGCTCTCTGGCCACAGCTCTGCCAAAAATAGTCTCCTGGGGGCTTTCTCACAGGGCTGTGCTCTGTTTGAGGCACCACGTTGTCTGAGACATGGTTCCTATTTCACCCAGACAAACCCTGATGAAACTCAATTTATTGTTCCACCATCCACAATTGATCCGGCATTTGGAAAGCAGTTTCTGTTGTTTTAGAAGTTGGTAAATAAATGGGTATTTAATTCTGGGCTGGGTCTAGGTCTAGGTCTAGCAGTGCCAGCCTAGGTCTAGTATGGCACTGCTAAGGTGAGCTTTTGGCTTGCAACTTTAGAAAAATGAGAGAACAACCAAAATAAAAAGGAGAGAACCACCAAAATAAAAAGGAGAGAACAACCAAAATAAAAATGAAAGAACAGCTTTGTTCAATGCTACATTTCCCTGATATCCTAGCAAGGGGAATAGCTCATTTGAAATAATTCATGTTAAAGCTGAAAAGATGTGGGAGACATTCCTATAGTCTGGGGTAAGGGAAACCTGACTGAGACAACATCTGCTACCGGCCCAACTTGGATGCTCCAGCAAACTTCCCCGAATTAAAGCTAAAACTGTCAAGCAATTTTGGCTGCTGAGAGATGTGTTGTAATCAGGCATGTTATCAGGAAGGAGCACATCCTAAAACGAGAGACCGAACAACCTGTACGATACAGCAGGTAAAAAAACAATATGGTTTTGAAATCTGAGGAGGAAGAGGCAGCTGTGCACGTTCTCACTCCTGATTTTCAAACAGGGAATTTGTCCTTGCTGCAGACACCGCCACTCGTGACTCCCTGGCCTGGGTGAGGGGACGCCGGTCGGCAGCGTGCACCGCAGGCACAGCCATACGCTTGCGTCTGATTTACGTGCAGATACCTTAGGATTTCTCTTTAACTCCCAGTGAAGGTGTGTTGCTGTTTGAGTGCGCTGTATTTCTGGCCTGCTGAAAAAGAAGCCCTTTCAGCTCAGCACCGTCGTCCCAGGGATCTGAATGGCCCCCAGCATCCCAGCGCTCCCTTCTCCTCCCATGACAGCGGGATCTGAGGATCACCCCCCTATGTTTAAGGGGCTCCCTGGCAGCGCCTGTACGAGGTGCCCTACTCTACTGGGGATTTACATTTACTATTTTAAATTTTAATTTTTTTTTAAGCAAGATGCTTGCTTCATCCTAGTTTAGCCAGCAGAGATGACCAGGGCACTAGGAGGTGAAGAGCTCAAAACAGATCAAAACTTTGGGTTTTCCTTAATTGCAATTTCAGCTTTCCTCACTAAACCACTCAACTTTTTCAGATACCCATTCCAACACCAAGAAATAAGAGAAGAAGGAAAAGCAAAGAGAAAGAAGATACAAGAGAGGGAACAGAGAGAGGAAAACAGAGACAATCCATTATAGCCCCATAATTTCATCCTGCAAAATTTCAGTCTGCATGCACCACTGATTCAATTACTGTATACAGCTTTACCCTTCAGCAGAACTAGAATTACAGAAAAACCCATTTTTAAAGGTTAGTGAGAGAATTTTTCATTGACAATGACCTGCTTCAATAGGGGCACATGATGTAAGGTAGGAATTGTATTTGCCTTACTCCTCCAAAACAGATATTTAAACCTGCTTTGGGCTGTGAGTGAAATGTGTCTGGTGATCTTAATCTACTCCCCATAGAGAGCAAAGCCAAGGAACAAACTCACTTGATTACCATGTTCTGTGCAAAATACTGAACCTGGCATTACGAAGCACGTTTTCCTGAACAGAGGAGCTGATCCCTACAGCATGTATAGGAGTAGATAAGAAATTAGCAGTCACAGCTACAGGGTTGGTAGATCAGAAGGGGCAAGGTTTAATGCTCCCAGCATCAGGAACTCCTCGTCTCTCGTGGTTGTGCTGGCTGTCTCTGAACCGTTTCTCCTAGCACTCCTTCATTGTTATTCTGGGAAATTGTATATACTTAAAGGCAGGTATTCTGGGCTATGTGGGGTGCACCCAGTGCTGGATGCCAGAGGAGACTTGACACCAAAGCCGCAGCTCCTCAGTGTTTTCACAAGTGCAATTTAAAGCACTTCCCTAAAGTTGTTCCACCGTGCTCAAGAGCATAAGGCCAAAAGGGCTATTTTGATGAGAAATAAGTGGAGTTACTGCTTAAGTATCATTTTTAATTACCTAAACAATGGTAAGTGTGTTGCCAGCACTTGTTAGACAAATGTTTGACTTGTTAGACAAACATTCACTTTTTTTTTTTCCCCCTCTAAAAACAGTATATTTCTCCAACATGTTTCATTTACCAAAGCTATAACCACAAGCACACAGAAGTTCATCTGCAGTTTAGACTCTTGAAAACCATCTGATAAATAGTCTCTCTTTTAAATCCAGGAATGGCGTGCCTACGCCATGCTAGAGAAGAGCTCTCCAAAGGGAGCACCAAAAGCATCTATGGTAAATCAGCGGCCATGTGGCTTCATTGAGGCTGGAGAAGGGCTGAGCTCACGGGATGCCACTGATGCTGAGAAAAGATGGAATTATTATAGCTATTTACATAATCAGCAACGCTAAGACAAGATACAGTAAAAGCAGTGAAAGCACTAGTAATTATATTATTCTAAATTTAGTGTTCTCAACCCAACATGGAGGTCTCCAGGGGAATTTTCTTGATTTTTTTTTTTTTTTTAATCAGCTAAATTACAGCCTTCCAAAAAACTCTGGGTAAATGACAGCTTATTCTTCAAGAATACTGCTGTACAACTGGACTGGTGAAATATCAAGATCATTTCCGTGGAATATATTCCCATTTCCCATCCTAATTACTGACGGATTAGTTAGTGTCACTGGAATTATAATAATTTGCCTAAGTAGGAGGTTTTTAAATAAAGATGGAAATTGCATTCAGAAGCTCCTCTTCCACACATTATTTATACATACTGCGTGTCTGTTTACTCTCCATGCATGAGTGGCTATTTTGTCCCTAAAGATCCCAGATAACATGATAACAAGGATCCTACAAGCACATACACACTTTCATCTTTTCTCACTTGCAAGCATTTCCATTTACAGGATTATCATCATGCTAATGCACGTCTGCCAGCTGTCGTCCTGCTGCATTTTATGCTCGCAGCAGTGCCTCCCTCTCCCCCTGCACATGCACCTGCATGACACATGCGGGGGGTTGTTAGTTCATTCCAGCAGTGACTAATTCCCTCTCTACCTTCAGAAAAGATAAAAAAAACCTCCGTCCGCCTTCGAGCTGCAGTACAGGTGGGTTAGTTGGTTGAAGACCGCATGCCCTCATCCCAGCTCCGAGCCCCAAGCAAACCCCTCTCCTGCGTGGAGCTTGCAGCTCCTTGCTGATCCACGCAGGCGACTGATTCCCGCCCGGTGATACCACGCGCCGTCTCAGCCCGCGGCAATCTTGCCACATAAAGAGGGGAAATGAGTCTCGTGCGCGTCGTTGGCCATCTAGCTCTAATCAGGCCCTTTGCAAATTTTCCAGCAACGAGGATCCCCGCAGGGTTTTGAGAAGGGAGATGGCAACTGCTCCCCTCAAACCTGCGCAGCTGTAAAACTCAGGCTTAAAACAAGGCAAGGAACAATGCGTTTCCTACAAAATTCAAGTGGCCAGTTCCAGTGGCCCAATCACTTGAGTCTCCCTTTATCTCCCTATAACTATGAATTACAGTTACTGCCCTGCAAAACTCTTCTCTCACTTTTCACCTCACTGCTATTTCCATGCTCATGGGTTTTGGGGTATTTTCCTCCCTCCCTCCTTGGCCGTTTCAGTCTCAGCATGGCTTCCAAAAGGCTATGAGCTTCTTTTCTTTTTTAGTAATTCATTTGTACAAACAAAAACACTTAGTGCTATGCACAACAAAGCCTTCTGGAAGAGGCTAGGCATCACTAACTTGTCATCGCTCTGCTGTTTTTAGCTGGCTGATTGCTTTTCCCCCTTCAAAAATAAAGTATTTGGGGGAGAGGGAAGGACTTGTTTTCAAACTAAACCAATCTCTCCAAATCCTTGCCATCTGCGATCTTCCACTGCACCAGGGTGAGAGAGGCTCGGGCCATGTTCAGCAGGCTCCAGAAACTGGGCGACCACAGGTCTTGGTGAGAAAGCATCCTTGGTCTCTCTGTCCATCCCCTCATCTCCACCAGCCCTGGACCAGACTATGAGGCCAAAGTCCTGCAAAGACACTAACCCCAACCCTGCCCTGAACTCACTCCCGACCACCACACCTCCTACATGCTAAGGAGCACGATAGTCCAGAAAGTATTTGACCAAATACATGGCTTTTTGAAGCTTCTCCAAAGTTCCGAAGTGTTCTTTCTCTTTCACATCCATTTTGAACATTGTAAAATCTCTTTTTAACCCTCGCAGGAGCACAGAATGACAGCTGGAACCTAAAATAGAGCCATTTCCCCCCCTGAGCCACTAAAAAAACCTCAAACATAGCATTCCTGCTCAGCCCAGCATGGTTCATCGAGTCATAAAACAGTGTTGGTGCCATGGCTAGGGCTACACAGGAGCTCACATGGCCACCACGCTGGAACCAGGGGGGTCTGCATGTGTAGCACATGTATCTGCTTGGGAGATTAGGTCCATGGGAGATTAATAGTAAAGTCACAAAGGGAAATCAGCTGCTAAACTCCTACCAAAAGCCACAGGGAGCCGGGTGATTACTGTTTTGAAAATCCTCCTTATCAATCAGGGGCTATTCTAAGGAACAAGATAGGCTGGAAATATCTCCAATTAAAGGGAAAACTATATTCATTTATTTGGGAAGAGAGTTCATACTTGTTAGAAGCTCAGAAAATGAGCTATTTTCACTATTCTTACATTACTTTTTTCTTTTTCTTGGAAAATGGACCCATTTTGAACAGCGGCAACACATTGTTCCAGGGTGAAGCACTCAGCACATGCAATACGAAAAGGACAGCATTACCGCTCCCATTTTACAGGGGACACAACAGGAGGCAGCAAGGGCTCTGAGGACACCTTTCCTGCAGCGAGAGAGAGGAACACGTCCTGGGAACACACAACCCCTATGCCAGCCACAAGTATTAAATATTACATATGTAGGCAGCAAGTACAAAATATTGGCAGGAGCCATAGCGTGGTAATGCACAAGTGTGACGGGAAACCTGAATAATCACTTATCTTGTGATATAGAAGCAACAGGGGCCCAATTCAGCGCGATATTCCAACAAGTTCAGTAAACACACCAGAGACTGCTTGATAATAATTTTGCCTGTTTCCAGAAAAAGGTCTTTTGAAGTTTGTGCATGTGATGTCAGTTCATTTTTTTCAAAGGGGCAAGGTGACAGCTGTGTTGGAGATAATCAAGAAACTTGGGGGCAATTAGGTTTTAATGCTGTGACAGTGGGGAAGTATATCAACCTCCTTGTTACAGCCACAAGCTTCTTGGCAAAATGTTCTATAATAAGGCACAGGGGATATCATCATTTCTTTGCGGAATATTTTCATGACTTACTTTTTTTTTTGGTTGAAACCGTGCAAGGAATTACTTGCAGATTTGCAGATGTCAATCACAGCTACAGCACCCTATTTCACTTGAAGTAAACATTATTACAGTTATAATCTACATTAGGTAGAGGAAAGAAAGTTTTGCAGGCATTGATGCCTTATACAAACTGAAGAACAAGTACGACAGCAGGCAGTGCAACAGAGGGCACTTTGATTTCTCTGGTACGCCCGTGCCTGATGTAGGGATGTTCTTTGGTCTCTCCGGTGTGGCCCCTGACTACCTCACATCTGGCAAATTACTCATCTTCCCAAAATCCCAGGTAAGGGTGAGGGAGCACCTGCGGAAAGATGGACAATCTGAAGCTTGGAGAAGCCAGCTGAATTATTCACAGAAAATTTGTTCCAGAAATGGGTACTCAACCTGGGCTCTGTTTTCCCATTCTGTTATTTTCTTCTGTTGGCACACTGCCATTTCCTATTTGTTCACAAACATTTATGAGTGTGTCCTCTGTGGAAACTGAACATTCAAGGTCTGCTTGGCGCACCTTCTTCTCCCGATGCAAAGACAGCAGCTTGGGCTGCTACAACATCAAGAATGAAATGGACTTCACTATGTCACAGAAATCTCACCTGTCAGTTACTCCCTGAGCCTAAAAGCCCATCTAATAATCAGTCATTAAAAAAATATGTATTTTCATTATATTCCAGAGCAGTTCAGCAAAGCGAAAGTTTGGGGATTCCCACCCTGCCACAGACTCCTGATGTGCTGCTCATGAGAATGATAGGGCTGAGGGCAGAACTGCCATCCATCCCCTCCCTGCGCCCTGGTGCTCAGGGTACAAAATGCAGCTGGTCTTACCTCTTTCTTATGCTTTTGGTAAAAGCACTCTTACACTTTTCCTTCTCCAGTTCCATGAAAGCTATTTGAATCCTTAATCATTTCTCACAGTGGTCTTGCTGAGAGAGAAAATGGAAGGAGATGCGATTTAGCGGTCAGGGGGATTGTGCCTAAGCGATGTGCTGGGGGACAGGGAGGGGAGAGCACCCCATCCCTTCCCCACTGTAACCCCCCTTCCTCCCCACGCCCTCCCAGCCACACAAGTTCAAAATCAACTTCAGCATGTCTACGCTGAGAAATATAAAGTAGAGCAGTATCAGCTTCAGCAAAGGTGAAGCACCCAGCAAAGCACCAAACGCACGGCGTCCCGCCAGCATGTCTCACCTGCCAGGGCAAGGAGCCCTGGTGGAACTTGATGCTGAAATGGCCATCTGACTCCCAGGCCCAGAGCCCCGGCCAGCCCCAATAGCTTCCAGCTCTCTCCCCTTCTCCCTGAAGGCTGTAGGCACCCACAGCAGCACCAAATGCAAACTCCAGCCACTGCTATTTTACATTCAGTTTGCATAGGTGTAAATTGACTACTCAAGGCAAAGGAGAACCAGCTTGCTTTAGCAGCCAAAGGTGAAGTGGTGCCCTCTTTTCACTTGTACAACTCCTTTTCTCAAAGCTCCCCGTGCCATACAAGCCTGCTGCCTTTTGCCTTCCCTTCCCATGAAGGAGATTATAGATTCCCACACCACAACCTGCACTGCCGCAACACGGAAAGCACCAAATTCCCAGCACCAGAGAGAAGGGGAGCAAAATAGGGAATTCATGACGAAAGGCTACCTCGTTCTCTGCTCCGACTTCGTGCCTGATATAGTTTAGTTTTATATGCAGGTCACTCAGTCATTCTTCTCACGTGTACATCAGGCGCTGCTGGAAAATGTGGCCATTATCCATCAAGTCCTTTGCTTTAGTCAGCTTCCAGCGGAAGAGTAATAGATGCACTTGTGTTGTCACATCATTGTCCAAAACGTCAGGGAAAAAAGCCCTGAACATTAACAACTCCCTAAGGAAATCAGTTCTTAAAAAAACAGAATAGGGAAAAAAAAAAGTGAGGGCGACAGAAAGATGCAGAGCATCCCTTTTTATCAGGGATGAGGTATGCAGAAAAGTGCCCTGACTAGCTGTATGCTAGCCAAGTACCCACACTGTGGTTTTATTTCCACTGAAGTTTACATTCTGGATAAAGCAATATGTCCACATGTTGGTTCTAATTTCCAGGATCCAGAATTAGAAATAGTCTTCTCTTTGGACATCCTACATTAAAAGAGATGTATCAGTTTGAAGGGTGAGTGTAATCTCTTCCCAGGGCACTTGCATTAAGAGTCAAACAGCATGGTGAGGTGATAGTATCAGGCAGTGCAAATCTTCATAGACAGTAAAGGAAAAGGGGGGAAAAACAGAAAAGAAAAAGATGAAATACAAGATGACAAGAAGCAGTAGTCAAAGTTAGGAGGAAGAGGAGGCCAGGCACACAAACTAATCAAGGTGGCACAGTGGTATTTTCCTGCTGCGGTCAACATCTATGGTCTGCTTGCCTTTAAAGGATTTGCTAAAGTTAAAGGAGAACTAAGCAAAGCTTCAAATCTTTTAAAGCTGGGTAAAACGTAGACAAAGATATTGTGAACAAAGGTATTTCTTTGCTGAGATGCAGGGAAGAAAAGCAAAGTGGAATGGGAGGGAAAGAATACCCTGTCCAGAACAGCCTAGAGGTGAATTGTGGTGATCTCTATTCACTAATGCCTAAAAGAACTCCGACCTGGGACTACAAACCCTGCAGAGGAGCTGTTGCCAGTCGTGGAAGGCTTACAATATCGGTACAGATTTTTACATTTGCAGCTGCAAGTACACATCAAAACCTCAAATGAGAAAGACAAGGTGCTGTAAATTTGAGCGCGCTTTGCCCACTATGTTTTCATTGAGTGCCTCTTTCACACAGCCCCTCATTGCAGCACGGTGAATATGTCCAAGACAGGTGCTCATAAAAAATAAGATAAAAAGCCAAAGTTAGACCAGACTGCAGGAATCTGGCTCAGAGACGAGTAACGTCACCAGTTCAGTCCCCTACACCGGATAAATCCTCTGCCTCTCCAAACTCAACCGTGTGCAGTCTCACCCATGCGAACTCTAAAAAGGGACCTGTCAACTCACGTCCCAGCACTTTGGCCCTTCGGACAGGGGAGGCACAGCCATGCTCTCAGCACGACAACCTCTCTCCAGTTCCTTAATTGGGCTTGTGTGTCACTGATAAGTAATTGATACACAGGAAATGAATGCGAGGCCGCCACCGAGTCTGCTTCTGCATACAAATACAGGCAGCTGAATGCGAATCAGCATCAAACGCTGCAGCCCTGCCATTCCTGTGGCATTTCCAGTATGGACGTGCTTAAAATATCTCAACGTAAAGTGTTTCACTTTGTACAAATGATGTTGGCGTGACTGCTCAATGCCTTTTCAGAGAGGGAAGTGCAGAGGGTTGAGGGAGTCAGATAAAAACAAAGATAATGTGTTATGCGGACACTACTCTGGATGAGTATCTAGAGAACAGAGAGACTTTAAGGGGCACCACAATAAGAAATCAAGAGAAAGAGGAAAGGCGCACAAAGGCAAACAATGCAGCTCTCCACACATTCAGTCTTTAAGGACAACCTTCCTATTTTTTCCCAGGAGCCAAAAAAAGCCCCAAAATTAATCTCTGTGCACAGCCTAAATTTGTACTTAGTGCCAACTTTGTGTCTGCATCAAATTCCTCCACAGCTTAAGATGCAAGACTGTAAATAGGCTCATTTCCATTATTTTATCAAATTGTGTTAACTTTCTCTCTGCAGCGTCCTCTGAGGCTGGCAACACGGAGACGTGCAGGAAATATAAATCACTCCCCTTTTGATATGATAACCGTAGCAGTGAATTGCATCCCAGAAATCAGCTCAGGATTATAGCCGAGAACTCGCTGAAAGGCACTTAGCTGTGGCGTTGTGCCAGAAGGGTAAACTTCAGCTGGCAGGTCAGCGCGGAGCGGGCTCAGGTCTTGGGAAAGAAGAACAATACATAACACACAGCTATCTGCCGCTGCACAGACCTCAAAGCCAACAGCCTCAGGGTCAATATATAATTAAAGGATGCCAACAGGTGTTAAAAACAAGTGTTTATTTATGTATGCAAATACATAGGAGAGCTATATTAAATAGGAATAAGCACCTAGGAAAGTGACAGCCAGCGGGCTGTAGGATAAAATCTATTTGCCAGACAAATACAGATGTATATATAAACAACCACATTAAAAAAACTGCATTTCCTGCATGGAACTATTTGTGGTACAGAACATTATAATAATCATTTTAATCATGTATCATTTATTTAAATAATTTTTCAGTTTCACAGATACAGTGGATGTTGGAATGCAAATAAAGATAATCAGAACGTGAAAATAATTGTTTTCCCAATGTCTTATTTTCATTTATAAATGCCACTGCTAACAGCTACTAGCGTTAACCCTGGGCCAGGACTCCACTGAATTCGGTACTGCACAAACACAAAAATAAAAAGCTGTCTGAACCCTAAGGAATTTGCAGCCCTAACAGAAAAAAGGCAGCAGATGGATATAGACAGAAATAATCAAGAAGTAGTAGTTAACAAGGCAGGAGTTAGTCTCAGCAAACCAAATCCCTGATTGCCGTGAGCCTCGTACAGGCACCACAACAAAGAGGAGTTTTGATCATCGATGCCCCACAACACACGGAGCTCTGCACATCCTTCATCTTCGCCGCTGTGCTCCATCTGTTGCCTCCATGCTTGCTGGCAAACGTGTCTCGTTCACTCAGTATACTTTGTTTTTTAACACAAAAATTCTTCGGGCCAAGGACTGTCACGTACGACCTCGCTCTCCAGCACCGAGCATAGTAGGGCTCAAACCGGTCATAGAGACAGATAAAACCATTTATGAACAAAATGGCTCCTTAAGAATAACGTTTATTAATAACTACTCCAACAGACTATAAGCATGCATGCACACAAGTCTAAAGTCGAAATGAACACACACAAAACCCATGTAAAGGGTTTTGGCATCCATCAATATTTGAGTAATAGTGCCTTCTGATGGCTTTTACTTAGTCCACACACCTCTTGCTCTAAGTCTGAACCAT
This sequence comes from Ciconia boyciana, assembly GCF_034638445.1. Lineage (NCBI taxonomy): Eukaryota > Metazoa > Chordata > Aves > Ciconiiformes > Ciconiidae > Ciconia > Ciconia boyciana. The sequence continues at coordinate 8,910,456 of NC_132942.1, read as the reverse complement.
GCAGAGGAGAGGAGGAGTGGCTGGCACAAAATTATCTTGTGAAACTGAGACACACTCGCAGTAAATGCATGTATTATGTCCAACCTCAGCTGCAACCTCCAGAGGCACCGCATTACGTACAACAATAATAAAGACTAGTCCAACAGATAGCTGGATGGCTAGGACAAACAAGCCCCATAAAAATATTTAAAACATCCTAAAACAGTTTTCCGTAACAGAGATGACATCTGCAGGATACAACATTCTTGCTGGAAGGTTTTATTTCCAGGGGAACGCTGCCCTACCAGCCTCCACTTCCACACTGCCATCAAAGGGTTAAACAACAAACTTAGCTACTAGAAAATTAGCAGTAAATGGTAAAGGGTTGCCTTTAAAGGGTTGCAGCACCCCAGTGCAGTGCGTACAGCCAGGTGGGACAGACCGGAGAAATCACAGCACTGAGCTGCCCTCCAAAGCTGCTCTCAGTGGCAGCGGGGACCCAACCAGCTGAACAGTTGGGTGCTGTGAAGAGATGTCTCCCTTTCAAAAGCCTATACTGAACACTGTTTAACATACTAATATTTTCAGTGAGGTCTCTATAGACTAAGTCTTCAAAATAACTCCACCCTCATAACAACAACAAAAAATCTGTCATTGAGCATTTTATATCTTTGTGCCAGGAACATCATGAACATACATCTTTATAGCTAGGATTCAGTTCTTCTCAAAGTCTTTGGATTTTTTATGACTATTTTGTGTCTTTTTTAAAACTGTACATTCTTTTTTCCCCCCTTGGGCATCTCCCAAAGACCAAAAGTGACTGATGGAAAATACTGCTTAGAGTGAAAGTTCATGGAGACTTCACTCTGCACAGTCAGGTGTGTTCCATATCTATTAATTCTATTACTTTTTCAGTAAGATATAGTGAATTGCAAGGTAAGAAGGCAGCTGCTACATAAATGCACGCTCAGTAAAGCATTAGCTGCAACTTCCATGCTCAAACGTGCAATGTGACAGATTTTCCAATGCAATTCAAACCTCAAAAGTGGAAAAAAAATAGCATGTAAATGGACCTCGCTTGCTCTTAAATCACTGTTAGCAAATCTGAATCTCTTTAAACCTGGTAGTTTCAAATCAGGCCTATTTAACTTGCAAAGGTAGGTCAGGTTTTATTGATCACCTCTAATGCTGCTAAAGGCTCACTGGAAAAACATGTGATAATATTTACAGCCTTCAAGCTATGCTGTTGTCAGCGCCATCTCTGTACGCACCAGAATGCAGATTACAGGCTTGCCAGTTCATACTGGAAAGGGAAAAAAAGAGCCCTACCAGAGCAGAGGTGGATTAGGATTTGTATTTACTAAAAGCGCAACTATTAACTTCCAGAATACAGTCACAGCAGCACAAGTCCATTTACTTCTCAGTTATTACTCCTCAACCTTTTTCCAATGCAATTTTTTGTGCCTGGATTTCCTACTCAGAGTCCATGCTATGCCTTGAATTTTGAACTACTAACAACTGGTGGCATTATTCCAGTTGCTATAGAAATAAGGCAGGTTATTTATATTATGCTATAGAAATAAGGCAGGTTATTTATATTATGGCATCACCTAGAGGTGCTTTTAATTAATCAGAGTTCCTTCTTCTACACCTTTCAGAGGACCAGAGAAGAAGCCCATTTATAATACTGATGAGGTTTTTAAATACACAAGTGCTGACTATTTGAAGAACATAGATTTTAAAGGAATGAGATGACAAATAAAGGAAATAAATATATGTGATCTGGCTAAAGGCCAGTGATCCACTTCTTAGCAAAGAAACAACGGAATGCCTAAATAAAAAGAAGTGCAGCACCTTCCACCCGTATGAACAAGCACAGACAGAACACATTGCAAGATCCAGATACAGTCTTACTTGATACAGCTTTCTGCTCCCCTACCCTAGCTTTTCGTAAAGGATTTCACTTATGAACCACCTCTCAGAAAAATGAATATTTTTCCATGAAAAACTAAACATTATTTTCACTTTGTTATTTTTCATGCCATGCTAAAATAAAACCACAATGGATTTTCAATTGATATCTGATATATCACTCCCATTCCAACTATTAAATACTCATTTTTATGGCCTGACAGAGATTCTAAATATAATCTTTACAGACACATAAACACATAAAAAACCACTGCAGTTAACGTACTAGAACAGAGACAGGATTTCTGGTTTTATTCTACTGCAGACTTCTTGTGCAACTCGGACAAGTTCCTTAATCAACCCTTACACCCAGGCTTCCTCCTCCATCTAATGAACAAACAGGTGAGCTGCATAAATGGATCACTGCCTAGGACATGCTCTGGAGCTATGCTGTCAAATGGTTAAAAAAGCCAATAATAAATAGTATAAATCCCCATCATCGACTTTAGGCAATTATCAAATGTTTATTAGCCTCCAAAGTGAAGGCTAATAAACCTGCTTATTTGCCTCCAAAGTGAAGGCTAATAAACCTGCTTATTTTAGCAGATAAAGTCAAATTACCTTGATTGAAGTTGGTAAGTGTTCAAAGATGAACAGCTATGGCCTCATTTGCTTTTAGTTATTTTTGATGAAACGTCAGCTCAAAAAACTGAAAGATACTTCCTAGTTATTTAGGCAATGTGAAACTTGGGCAGTTATTTTCCAGGAAACATGGCCTGTCTGACAGGTTTTAAATGAATAAAAGTGATATTATTACAATTATCATTAGAAGAAGATGTCCCTCATCAAAATGTGTCTGGATTTTAATTGACAAGGTCTGGGTTAATGCTGTGAAAATGCCAATGAAAGCAAAGCCTGTGGCTCAAACTAATTGTCAGCACTGAGCAACCTCAACCTCTAACCCACCACAGATTTATCACTCTGTGCACACTGTACTCATGACAAGAAACGTTTGAATTAATCATTAACGACTAGAAATTCCTCCCAGACAGAAAGCGAGCAGTGTGCAGGGCTGCCCACCCCCCCCTTCCCTTGCTCCTGAGCCAAGGAGAGGTGCCTACAAGCCTTCCTAATGAGAAAGACTTGGTTTGTTGTTGTTTCACCCCGCTTCCTTTAAGAGCATTGCAGGGGAAACTTTCAGTGGACCTAAAAAGAGGAGAGACACATTAGTCTCAGCAAACTGCAGTGCATGTATGGCTAAATGTCCTCCTACCTCCCTGGCCACCCTCCCCAGTCAGCTCCAGAACAGCCAACAGGAGCACACGGCCTTCACGGAAGAAGGGATGGTGGTACAGTATGACCATGTGGGGTCACACACGAACACAAATCCCAATTTGGAGGGGGCTAAGGTGCTTCCTTATTCCCAGCAATACACACAAAATTGGTCCCCCTTCTCAAGAAAGGCCAGCCCAGTGCACAGCACGCTTGCTCTCCAACCCAGCAAATGCATGGTGCTTGCCCAAGGCACAGCGACTGCTACTCGGTGTGCCCAGCCTGCTCCTGCTGCCAATCTTTCATACTGGGACTCATTCCAAATGGTGGCACCAGGTTCTAGTATACCAGACTATGCAACTGAGCATCCACCGCTTGGGCTGTCCCACCAGTTAATTCAGGGTAGGTGCCACCATGGCCACTGGGACTTGTCCAGCTGGAGAGCAGCCCAGTGGCCTTCCTCTGCAGTGGTGGTCATCAGTTACAGGGCAGTGGGCCACATTGGTACGGAGAACAAAAGGCAGTCAAAATCCCAGGAGAGAAGCCATCAAAGAATGGGATGCAAGCACAGGCACAACACGGTGGTCCTCTGTGTTTTGGTGTCATCGTGGGACAGCACAACTCTGCAGAGAAGGACTTACAATCTCCCTACTTCAGCCACAAACTCAGTAACGTTTGGGAAGGTCCCCTGGGCTGCAGTGGCTGTTGGCACCGCTTCTCCCACCCAATTTCATAAATAAAACACAAAGGGATCTGTAAAAAACTTCCTGAATTCCCTTTATTTTATTTATACTTCCTCTATCCCAGCATGCTGGTGCAGACCTTCCAGAATATTGCTGGGCAGAAGGAGAGAAGCTGAGAGCCTCCAGTACCTGACAGAGGCATGAGGTCTGCCAGGCTAATGGCATGCTCCTAAGCCTCATGTTGCCTTTTACAGTCTTTACTCCAAATGGTTTGGTTCTCAGCTTCTCCATCTGCGCAGGTTATGGCATCATCACAACACAGCTTGAGTGCGCATCAACTTGTTGGTCCCCCATCCCAAGTCTTTATGCGACATCTGATCCAAAACTAAACAGTTCCTTCTCACGCAACATTAAGACTGGAAAGCACAACAGCATTGGGAAGAAAAGAACGGGGGAGTGTCCAAAAAGAACAGGGGCCAGTTCCCAAGGTGGGGGAAAAGGCATATGGCCACTAATGTCAAAAGGCACCAAGCGTGTCTGGTGAGATATAAATGGAGCTACTTACCCCACCGGGGGGGGGGGGGGGGATTAAAAAAATCTCCCTGTTATCAACTGACTAGTCAGGAGAAAACAACAGCCAGCGTTTGCTGTGGTGAAGGAATAAGACGCTACCTTGCTTAGAGAGTGCCAGTGCCAGGAACGTCTCTGCTGGCCCCTTCCCAGTAACTGGGAGGCAGAAACTGCTGAGGCCATTAGCCCACCAACAGAAATGCTGCTCACTTCATTGTCCCTTTTCTCCCAGAGGTGAAAAGCAGCCATTTCTCCTCCCATTCACCTCAGCTACCCTGCCTTTCCAGTTTTTGCTGTTTTCTACATATTCACTCCAGAAACTACAAGCTGGAAAGTTCCCATTAAACGATGCCAACAAGAACTCTCCATTCAGAGCTAATGCTTGGCTGCACACATTCTCTCTTATTTCCAAATGTTTTCAGTATGTTTCAGCTTCCCTTCATTAAACATATTCATAATTATTTGCAGCACATCTAAAGAACTTGTACAACAGGTCTGTGCTTCCAAATACAGGCTCTTGACTGCAAAACCTCAGCATGACAACACTAGAAAGAGATTTGCGTTGATCAGGAAGAGGAAACTGGAATCCACACCATCATGATTTGAGTCAGTGACTTCCACCAGGCAGCAATTTGGCTCTTTACAAAATCCTAGGTATTTAAGAGCATCACCCCTCCGTTAACCATCAAAGTAGTCAGGAGCTGTGAGCATTTTTCGTGATAAAAATGTGTCAAGTGGAGACTTCTGGTACCTTAACTGAAAACCTGAACAGCCTAAAGGATTTTTCTGGTCTAAAGGGACATTTAATACAGCAAAGTATCTCCGTACCACTTCACAGCAGTTACTATTGTGGCTTTGCAAGGCTGTTTCCATTGCACACTTCAATATCCTTTATACTAAGCAAAGGCTTCATTGAGAAAAGTTACAACAAACGCTCATTTCTTTAGCTAAGCCCCAAATAGTCACTTATAAAAGTTGTCTGGGCTTTCCAAAATCCTAACTCTTTCAGGCTCTTTCATGCATCCTACAGAACTATCTAAGGAAGAGCATCTTTGGCACTTAAATTGTGCTGTGCTGGTTCTGCAGTGCTCAACTTGAGCTAGCAGGACCCAGCATGCAATTATGAGACCAGAACAGCTCCTGAAGTCCACACAGTGCAGGGCTTCTAGCAATTACTTCTGTGATCCTTAAGACAGAGGTTGTTCAGGAACAGAACTGCTCCTTTAGGTAATTACATTCCCAGGGCTACACAGTGCCTGTCAAACTCTCCCCTCTCTACATCACAGGCCAGTTTTTGCGGATCATTATGAAATAAATATGTCATCCTGAAGGATGAAAATATAACAAGCTGCAGCTTATCTGAACCTGAACGTTACCAAGTCACCACTATAAAGAAACACAAAATGTTGCACCCTGACTGCATATGGGACACGGGTGACTTCCCATCACACACACAGGCCTTTATCAACACAGATTCGCAATTAAGCTAACATTTGTCCAATGAAAGGTAAAAATGACTGTCTGGGTGGTGTCAGAGCTGCAGGCAGAGCAGTAAAGGCTCTAGAGCATCCTGAATGATCAGTCTCACACGTGATGTTCTCCACCAAGCTTTGTTCTGGCAACATTCCCACTATTCGAGGAAGGAAATGCGGTATTCTCATCCTTGTTTCTGTGAGGTTGGATGTAAAGCTTGGAAAGCAGAAGTGCCTTAACCACGTGGCAGGAGGATGGTAGTTCATAATTAATTTTCCACACCAACTGTTGGCTCCCCTCCTCTTCCTCTCTGCTAGGCTGCAAACTGCCAGTGGATACTTATCCAAAGAGCAGACATGCCACAGAGCAAAAAGCGTGATTATTATTAGCTAATACTCTATAGTGTGTGCTAGCCAAAAATAATAGGTATGCGAGCCTGGGCACAGTGAGAGCAGTACTAGTGCAAAGGCAGCCCTGCCTGAAGCTGCTATCATCTAAGAGACACAAAAATGAAGGGGACGGAAAAGCAGGATGGGGAGAGCAAGATAGATGGGAGAAGGCTGCAAGCAGATATGGAAACGTGTTCTCAGAAGAAAGTTTTGAGCCAGGTAATTTCAAAACATCTGCAGCCCAAAGAAACACACGCCCTTTTCCACCCCAGTTGGACTCTGCCCAAGACATGGCCCATGAGCTGCTAAGCAGCAGCTCTGCAGAAGACAAGGGGCTCCAAACTGCTTCATCTTCTGAGAGAAAGAAGCTTTACTCCATTCAGATCTTGGTTAGCATTTTCCACCACTCAGTCTCCAAATTTCTCAAAGACCAGAGTGCAAAGTAATTACAAGGAGGTCATTGGTCCTCACAGGAGAAAGGTCTCCAGAAGAAAATAAACCACTACTACATCATGCTCTCTGAAGCAGCACTACAAAATCCAGAGTCCAGAAGGCAGAGCCACAGGCTGACAGCCCAGGAACAAGCCCATTTGTATGACTTTGGGCAGACCCATTGACTTCTCAGTACTTCAAGAGTACAGGTAAAGGACTATTATATTACTATTCTGTGACTGGTATCTTAAGAATCTCATGTTAGTTTTAGAGTTTCTTATTTTCTTTCAGAAATTCAACTCAGTTCTGCTGCTGATATCTGCGTTTTAATTCATTTTACACCAAGATATTTGTTATCAGAAATTGTGCTTTGATATGTGTCAGGTTGATGGATTCAATAAAAGCCCTGTCAGGAGAAGCTGAGTGAATAGGGCTGCAGAAGTGGTGTCATCAAGGGAATTGATACGTTAACAGCCAGTCTGCGGATCTTGCAACAAAACATGCAAACATAATAGCCATTTCATTTCCTCACCCTAGCAAAATAGTTCAGAGAAACACTAGGAAATATTTTCATAAATATTAGTCATACAAACAAGCTCAGCATGCTCACTGATAAGAAACATATGTAAAAAGCGATCCTACATGCTGTCCTGTTTTCCTATTTGGTGTGCAAAATTCAGTCAAGAAGAATAAGAGACTTTATTCAAAATAAAGCTTTGAATTTAACTTTGGGAATTCAAGCAGACATCCCGTGATGCTCCAACTGAACTTGTCCTTCAATAATGTAGGCAGACGATTTTACTGACACATTTTCACCCACAGCCAGTAGACCTGTACCCCTCATCAAGCCATTGGCAAGTTGCATTAAGGTCTTATTTTGACATTCAAACCTAGAGGCACATAAAATCAATGTCTGTTTCTGATTTCATAAATGAAATCACGTAAGAAGCAAGATAGATTTGGAGAAATAATAACTTTTTAATCAGACCACATAATATAGGGAGTAAGAAAAGGACACCTGCCCACTGCTCTGCTATAGGTCAAGAAGAACTTGAATATGCAAGCTCTCTCCTTCACCTGTGTCAGACCATCACAGCTGCAACACTACCTCTGGCACTGTCCTGTAACGCAAAGAGATTTTATTAACCTGAACTGATTTACAGAACATTTGGGAATGGTAAAAAATGTGATGTTGAGATTCAGCTTTTAAAAAAGAGAAATAATATTACAGCCTAAACAAAGAAAAGGGAAAAGTTCCAAATCAATTCATCTGAAAAAGGTGAATTACATTGAGGATTTATATCCATGTAATGAAGACAATTAATTGCGACGAGATCCATAAAGCACATTAAATGAACAGGATTTTTTCCAGTTCTACTTGCAAGATAAAATTTATTAAATATGTTTAATGGCTACTTAAAATTTTTCTCTTACATATTTATTAAATGTGCTTTTTCAGCAGAATAGAGCATTTTACTAACCGGATTCTACTAATCTAAAAAATGAGCAATTTAAGGAAAAAAATATTACTCTGCATGTTACCTACAGATGCATTTAAAATAATTCCTTACTATGTAAGATTGCCATCACCACAATTGTGTAAATGCTGCTAAAAGGGAATCTGCTTGTCTCACATGAGCAAACAACATTCTGCTGCAAAGATGAATGAGTTCAGCCAACATTATTTGGATATATGTTGCCATTTCCAGCAGAGATACGGAGCAAATATGGGTCCTGATGTCATTTGGTGTTACTGTAATCACTTAGTTAAAACCCCCTCTACTTGGGAGAGCAGGACACATGGAAGAAACTGGCTGAGATCAGAGTCGTGACCTCAAACAGACCCACATCCAAATCTCATGCTTTGCCCCATAGACTCAGCTGCTCAGCCAAGGCTATCTTCGTGCCTCCAGCTGTGGGTATCAGATGCACCTATTGCACTTGTGACTGCATGCAAATCAGAGACAGATGTTTACTGCTTAAAAGTGACCTAGAAGTGACTCTGTTCCATATTCACCATCTGTAAAATAGGGATAAGTACCACTTCTGTCTTACCATGGGAACAGATAAAGGTGATGGTAATCAATTACTCTGGTAAGTTCGCATGAGCCCCCAAGATAAAGAGAAAGGATAAAAAAGGGTCTCAGCTACTTGAATGAACAGCAGCAGAGTTGCCAACTCTTTAAACTTTAGCACAATCTTCTTAATCTGCAATGTTCTTAAAGATCAAGTTGCCATAAATGTGAGCTTTCCTTAAATAAGAACCAAGTTTTTAGATCTGAGAGTCTCAAAGTAAAATGCAAAAGTATAACCAAAGTCCAACCTAGAGTTTAATGCCTAAATAATAGTTTTGCATAAGTCAATTGTATGGAAAATGCTCTTTGTCCTCAGAAACGGTGCGGTTCTGCAAAGTCCTGCACAATCTCTGCACTGGAGTACTACTCATGCTGCAGCCTGGAACATGAACCTTAGACTGAGAGTTGGACTGACTTGGGTGGGAAGGACCTGGGGAGCTCGTCTCACCACCATCCTGCCCAAGGCAGGGTCAGCATCACGGTCAGACCAGCTACCAACCGCTCTGGTGCGGATCCTCACACACCCTGGGGCACCCTGCGTACCCAGCAAAACACACACATTCATTGCAAGGAAGATTTACACGCTTTCACCTACAAATCTCACACAGAAACAGGGAATAAACAAACTGCTGTGACTTCTACATTATAATAGTGCAAGATATTTCTCCGCAAGAGTCGAGAAGCCCTCTTGATTATGAAATACCTCTCCTACGGTTTTCCCCTTGTAGGTATTATAATCACAAGAGCAGCAGCTTGGAAATAAACAAAAGTGAAGATGATAACAAAAGCATGAGCAATGTTTAACAACCTCCTCTTCTAGAAACCAGGTGCCATCGGAGCAGACAGACAAACGGAGCAAGCACTGCAGCGGTTTTAATGACGGGAACCTCTCCTCCCTGACATCAGCGTTGTGTTCTTGAAACGTCTGTACAAATTAACAGCATATGCTGTGGTTGGAACAGACCTTTCTTGATCCTCAACATGTAAAAGTTAAGCACGTAATTTAAGCTATTCCCACCAACCTTTTCTGCAATCACTCAAGACAGGCAGTCTCCAGACCAGCAGAGCTCTGCTGAAGTGTGAGAGTTTGAGCCTACAGTTTCCAGAGGTAACGCTACTGGTGCAACCATATCAAAAGCAGAAGAATGAATGCACACTCACCTGGATGCCTCCTGTTTTCTTAGAGACTTTTAAGAAAGTCTTGACTTTTTATTTCTTTTTTTTTTTTTTTTTCTCCTTCCACTAACACCAAGTACGGGTGTTACATTGCTGCTGTACTTTTCTCAATAAGACTCTACTGCTGGTTCAGTCACGAAAGAGAAGTCAATACCCATGTGTTAAATGAAAAAGGATATAGCATCATCTGATACCATTCTAACTGAGGTCTGGAAACCAATACTTTAAATTTTGGGTTTTTTATCAGTAAACTTTGCCTCCACAGAAATAACTTGGCATAGATAAAAGCAGTTGTATTATCAGAGGCTATATTACCCTAAATGCTTCTATAGCTTTGTCCACAATACATTCCTCAAGTCCTGGCCCTCAATTTCTTGTTAAAAGATATGTTGCATATTGCCTTGCTACAGTTACAGCATAACCAAGGCAATGTTTGTGAGGATATGAGAACCTCCACACATGCAAAAATTTTAAGTGCTACACGACAAAGGGTGCACATATGATTAGGCAAGAAATTGCTATTATTTCTGCCCTTGGCAAACAATGAGAATATACAAAGCCCAAAGGAAAGCACAGGGCTGTATTGCAAATGAGCTACTTCAGCATCATTTATTTTTTTCGTCTCTGACCCTCTGAACTGCAGACATTAGTGAAACACAACAAGTAGGACTTTCAAAATGTGGATGTCTATCACCGAGTATACGTCACCAACAGCAAAACACAACCATCAGCGAGCATTTTGTTCAATAAAGCACTTGATATAAACACGCACCCCCCCAAGCCCAAGACTTTAAACACACTTCACTCTTGATGAACGCTCTCCAAATTCAGGGAGAGCAAAGGTTGTTTATGGAGGCAATATGAGCATGGCACGTATATGGCAATAAACACGAAGGCTGCTAATTTTCTATTTTCCCCATATGTAGATATTGAGAAGAGAGCAAAAAGACAAGAGCAGGGGAAGAATTACATACCTTACCAAACCTGAATGTTGGACACAACTCGTTTCAGAGCAACATTGGTGTGAAGGTAAGTTCCTCAGGTGACCACCAACCGCAATTCCTTTCTGAGCTCCCCAGAGGCTCCAGCTCCCCCTTGTCCGCGTCCCTGAGGAAGATGCAGTGTCCACCAGTATTTCAGAGCCTCAGCTGCAAAAGATGCTGTTCAGAAAAAGGAAAGAGAAGAAGGTGTGGCATTAAATTCTAGGGTCAGTTGTTTGGCAGATTCAGAGCAGAACGTAAGACAATATCGGATAGGAATGAAATGTCAAGGCAGGACAAAGAGTCTGTGACAATCCATCATGTGTGGCACCTTCGGAGGGCAATCTTTGAATTCAAGAACTGTGGTGCAAAGCCACTCTTGCTTTACAGTACTTTAATAGTGTCCCTACACCAGGAAATGAATGCCAGCCCGGCTGCTTTTTATTCCAGTCTGATATTGTAATAAGAAAGTAAGTAATACACACTTCTCCATAGGGAATATTTTAATTCATTATGGCATTTCTGCAGAATAACAGGACTTCCATATTAAAAGCAGAGACATCGCCTCAGTCTTAATACTTTGGACTGTTAAAATGGCTCTTATTCAAGGAATTCAAAGCTCCTAAACAGGCAATCGCGTTAGGACCTTACAGCTGATGGGAAGCGGTGCCTGTCAGCCCAACACGCAGCAATGGGCTCCCGAAGTTCAGTCTCCAAACCACCTGTCAGAGACTGGTAAATGGCCTGAGCCTTTCTGGAAGGGTGGGGGCTCGGCATCGCCACGTTTTCTAGTTCACTATCGCTGCTCGATGTGCTCGGTGTGTCCCAGAGGTCAGGCCCTGGCATTGAGCATGGACATGGGAGCCTCACTGCAGACACCACTGCAGACACCAGTGAGAAGAGAGTGATGGAGACAACCGCCTGGCAGCAACGCCGCCAGCAACCAAAAACCTTAGAGAAGCACCGAGAAGTTCAAACCTTTGTTGCTGTCATTGCCACAGACAGCACAACAGCCAGACAACACAGCCTGCAAAGCGAGATCAGGCAGAGCAGCACAAAGCAGGTGAGGACTGAGCAAAGAGCTGGATCCAACCTCTCTAGGTCAGATGCAAACCACCTAGTGCATGTGTATCCTTAAACCAGGCTTAGAGACACTTTGTCTAATGTTAACTCAACACAGAAGCCATGAACGTACTCTAACTTCGCCTAGAAATGCAAAAAGAGCAAAGAAAAAAAAAAAAGACATGCAGACATGTTTATTTCTTAGAGGTCTCCTACACAGGAGAAAGCCTGTGGCAGCTCCAAATACCACAAAATCCCATTACATCTTCACAAAAAATCCTGAACCCATGAACAGGTTACAGCTATCAGGAAAACCCATTAGCTTTCAGGCTTGCAAGAAGGAAGATTTCAGTAATCAGCGTGTAAAACTGTCCGTACTGAAAGCTAGCATCATACTGCTTTCTTTTTTTCATTTTTACCAAAAGTCCACATAGCAAGCATGGTCACACAGATCAGGATAATCAAATCTATTCACTTTATTTAGCACTAATTACTTCACTAGACCTTGTATAAGTGGTTTATCTTACATACCACACCTAAAGGCTCTGCAAGTGGAACAGTTTGTGAGATACCCACAACAGGAGCCAGGGCGGCAGAGCCTAGCCCTGCATTTCCTGGCACACATTTACAGGCCTTCTGCCTCTTTTGAACTCACACATGAAGGACAAAAGTGGACCTTCACAGTTCCTGTCCTCTTCTAGACTAACCATGAAAAATCACACTGCCAACTGAAATGGCTGCTGAATGACTTATGGATATAGAAATGGCTGATGCTGCAGTAGTTTGATCTGCAGGTAGCAGCAAGACCCAATTCTACTGCTTTTAAGGGATTTCTATCTCTGGAGACCACAGTTACAATTACTTTTTCATTTTTGCTCGTAAATTGTAATGCAAAATAGTCACGAAGAAAATCAGTGCGACATTTTTGTGCATTACTATAGCATCAGCTGAGTTGAGAAGTAGAAGTAACAATAATAGGACTAGATCATCATTGCAAGCTGAGTGCAGGAGCCTGGTCTCAGGTTGGAAAAGATGTGTTTTTGAAAGTTCCTATTTAGTACAGCTTGCCAATGCTCATCTGAAGCAAATCTCTTTGGTAAGACGTTGGCACGTTGCCTTAATATGCTGCTATGCATGCGCACAGAGTTTCTGTGCTATCTGAATTCCTGCACTGCTGGGTAAATTGCAGTACAGGCAGAAGCATGCACTTCCAGCTCTTGGCGAAGACAAAAAAAAAAAAGCTTCCCTCACTCCTAACCACTACCATTACAGGAACGAGAGCACAGAGCAACGAGCTGGAAAACATTGCTGCTGAGCAGTTGCCTGACCCAGACTGAAAGCGTGGAGTACTACGAGCATGTGGTAACGCGGGCAGATAGGAAGTAACGGGAGGTGTGGACATGGACGTGGAGGGGAAAACAACTGTGATCATGACAAAATGCAACGACTGTGCACCGTTCCCATCCCTCTGATACAGCCACTCGTTGCGGACATCCCTTGCCCTCATGGTGCAACATAATGAAGTGAAATCTGTGGCCAGGATTCCCATGAGCAGCAAGGTGCAGATGCTCCAGCCTGAATGCAACATGCTTCCTCCACACTCTGATGATGTGCATCACACAAATACAGAGGGAGGCAGGCAGACCAGGGACCATTCCTAGTCAGCAATATAGTAAGGTAAAAGGCTACTAAAAAATAATGCAAGGAAACCCTCATGAGCCACAATTTGTGTTGGCTCAGAACCTTCCGGGGGTGGGGGGGGGATGTATGCCAGTCCAGTTCCTGCACAATTTTGCAGAAAAACCCCTTCACATTTAGTGAGCCACTGCTGACTTGGTGGTCAGCGTCCTAGCAGGCAACAGGTTTCCTTCTCACAGTCGAGGAACCTGGAGAGCCCATCACACAGCTCCTGAGATGCTCCTCGGACCTCCTTGACTTTGGGCAGCTCTAGTGAGGAGTCACCCAGAGGGCTGGAAAAGCCTAGGCTGGTGGTGGTCTGCCGGAGCCCCTGCCCAAGCCCAGAGCCCCAGGATCGTCCCATGGCTGCGGAGCGAGACAGACACCAGCGTCCCTGATAAAAAAAACATTCATTTCAGTCTGCAGCTGCTGTAGGAGCTAGCACTGCTCCTATCTGAAACAAAACCAAGTCTGAACTTACAGAAATGCCCCATGTACCAGAAAACCCACAATTTCTGTTAGTTTTGGTTCTAAAATTCTGTGCTCCCCCCGTTCTTCTTTGATCAGACATGTGGAGGTAACTGCCAACAAACTACGAATTACTTTCATTATCCCACCACTTCAGCTTTTTACATTCAGTTTCTGGAGCCCTGGCTTGAATATTCAGGTGCATTCCTAAATTAACATAGTTAAGTGGTATCAGATCAGTCTTCAAGTCACAAAAGCAGGCATATAGATGTTCTCATTAATCAGAAAAGGCAGACAAGACATTTTTCCAATAAAAAGAGAGTATTTCCCTTGGAGGAGTCTCAGTCCTTTACTGATAGAAAGCAGGAATTATACCAAATAACTGTACACTTTAGATGTAACAAATCACATCAAATATTAAATCTGAAGACACCTTGAGATGTTCCCAGACCACAAATCAATGAAGGCTGGGAGACTCTCTCACAGGAAGCCTTGCTCTACCTTTGCCCTGTTCTCATATTCTTCTTTAGGCATCAGCTATTGATCGCTGTCAGGGCGAGGACAGGAGCCGACTGGACCCTTATCTGACCCAGCACGGTCATCCTTGTATTTGGGTGTCATATAGGTTAAGGTGCAGCTTGGGCCTTGTGGCTAGATATGACAATATTGGTGAGCATTTGCAACTTTAGATAGGGCAAAAAGAGGTACCTAGAAGCTGAACGACATATTTGCAAGCAAATATTACAGTATAGTAGATATTCAAATTAGTATTAGTTTGTCTCATCAAAAATTAATTACAACCTACCTAACTGCAATTGAAGAAATTAGTTGGGCATAGAAAAGATTAAATATTTAAAGAGTCTGGTGACTTAAAAATAATTGAAACCATATCTCCTTGCTTAAATATTAAATTTCTTTTATTTTTTCTGCTAGTGTGACCATTAAGAAATCAAAACTCCATATGTGTGCACCCATCCAGACACGTACACCACTCAGGTATATGTAACATGTTCATATATAGTCTCGTAACTCCCTCTTTCCCTATAGCTAAACTTGGGTAAACATGTTTGACTAATACAGAGGAGCTCCACTGGTAGAGCCAGACATAAGGCTGTGAAACAGGCAAGGGAAAACACATTTTTATTGCTAAGTATTTAACAAGGTCAACCTCCTCTGTAAATGCAGGAAAAAAGATCCCACAGCAGACTCTGAACGCAGCAGGGGATTATACCACTTCATTAGCAGGTATATCTTCTAATTACAGCCTTGGACATTAGTCTCCATACAGCTGAGTAGGCAACAGCTGCTGCATTTTGCCATATCCTCAGGATCGAGCTCACTGCTTTCTAGTGAGCTTCAGAACAGCACGGCTCGATGCAATCCCACCACACTAGCTTCAACCGAAAGCAAGGGTATTCAGTTATCTCAAAGGATGCTCCTGACTCCTCACAGCCCAAATCCGAAGAGAAGCCGGCTTCTACGTTTTATGGGACTTGTTCCTCTGCTCCTGCCGCGTCAAGGAACTGTAGGATCAACAACTCATCCTGTCAGCTCCATCTCTGGTAAAGATCTCACATTAATTTAATGTAAAGGTGACACTGGTGAAGAGGAGAATAAAATGAGACTTTGAATCCCTCCGTCCAGGAGGCTAATGGAAAAAAAATCGGTAGCAATGCAACTTTGGCACCTTTCCAACTATAACACTTAGAGCATTGCCCACAGCCCTGTCCCAGACATACTTTGTCATTCACGATGGCTTAGTACAAAACATAAATAAAACAGAAGTCGCCAGCACTACTGGCACTCAGCTGCTCTGAGGCTTTTTTTTTTTCCTTCCCTGCCAACAAAACAAATAGCAAAATAGCAGAACTGCAATTCAAGTGATTATGTCCGCGAGTAGGAAATTGGGTAGAGGCTGGTGGTGTGACGGAGTTCCTTGGGAAATTAACTCAATTAAAGAATGCAGGCAATAATAAAATGAAGAATACATTGACTAAGATGAATATAATGGAATACTGTGATGTTGCTGAACGTCAGCATTGCTTTTTGTCATCCAAGTGCAAACTAAGGGTACCCAGGAAAAAGGAAGAGCAAGCAGTGGTTAACCATGCTTGTTGTATGAACTATTCCCATTATAATCATATTAATGTTACATTACGAGGTTCAAAAGTATGATTAATATCTTGCCGTGTTAGAAAATGCTAAGACACTGCACAAGTCTTGCTGCTGCCGCGTACGAGTAAATAATTTCTGAAAGTGGAATCCAAGAAGTTCACTGGAAATCCTTCCAATCTGAAATAAAACATGCATTCTGAAGAAAGGCACTTACATTAACGAAGGCTGCTTCTCAAGTTCAAATGCATTAAGTTGCGGGTTACTGTCTAATTGTCTAGCTGCTAAACTGCATTATACTATTAAATTTTTTTATTATTATTACTACTGCTACTACTACAGTCTGGTTACACTATAAAATAAGATCTTTCAGGCTCCTTAGATTCAGACTTTTACATCTGCCCTTGTACTGAAGCTCTTTCATGAGATTATTGTTTCTTCTGTCAGTTCAACTGAAAGCGATGATAAAGTTACAGCAATGCATATGTCCTTGTCAAACGATGCTTTCAAAGGGTTGGAAGCACATTTGTGGAAAAAAAGCAATGCTTAACTGATTTCCTGGATTTAGGAGAAAATGAGTATCAAACAGCTTGCACTTAACTGGTCAGATCTTCAAAATAATTGAGTAATGAAATAAACCCAGTTTTTCCAACAAGAGCTGACAGGTTTATACCAGAGGCAGCTGTGTGATACAACCTTTGCTTATATGGCAGTATCTAACTGGATTTCTTCTTACTTTAACTTAAAATGGTAATGTAACTAGAAAACCATCGTGTCACTCATCTTAGTATCACAGCTAAACTGCGAGCCTTTAAATTTGTCAATATAGGCAACAATGCAGAATAAATTATGTTAACTGGGGAAAAACATTATTTTTTGATCCATTCCAAGATAAAACTTCTACACGTGCAAAGTTAGTGCACTGAGACTCTTCTGGGATATATTTTCTATATTCTGTAATTCAGGTACATTCCAGGATGAAGAATGCTGTTTATTACTAGAAGGTTCAAGTACCTTTGGCTCTCTTTACCACAGCTGATAGCACATAAGTGGATCGTATTACAGGATCAGGACATGAAAGCATAAGCTTTTTATAAACATACTGTACTTCTCTTTCGCTGTACCAAAGGTATTAGCTTGACCACTATTAACTTTAATCTCATTTGAACTCAGTGCATTTGTATTTTGCCACCCAAAACTGACTTCTCTGTATCTCCTTCGGACATGCTTTCACCTTCCTTTTACCTTATTTTTTTAATTCTTTTTAATTTTGGTTCAGAGACTCTCTCTTTTGAGTACTTCAGATGAGATTTCCCAACAGTTCTGGCACTGGCCCCACTCTGCTCTCTTTGGAATCGGTGAGATTTATTACTGGCTTGCATTGAGATTGCTCATAAGAAACAACTGTCTTTGCTGCCCTGATCTGTCACTCTTCAGAGATACTCTGCTTTGTGTTACTGCCATTTCTAACCTTTTTTCTGTTGGAAAGTGAATAAGTAAATGCATATCTCCATCTACTGTTAAATGTCATTGCTAAGCAAACCTTTCGTCCTTTGCTAAAGTTGCTTATCTCTAAAGTTATTTATTTAACTCTAACTTTATTGTTTATCTCTGTGGAACATATTGGGATAAGCTGGTATACCAAATGTTAGAGAAAATACAAGTATATTGGATTCTGTAGCACCTGGAGGACACACAGCTGTCAGTCAGTTGTCAAGCCAGAATCTGAGCAGGGTTTTCCATTATAAATTCAGATTATTATTCTCATTGTTTTGATTTTAAAAGCCACACATAGCATCAAACTCTGATGCATTTCCTGGGACCCTAAAATGTGATTCTCCTATGATGCTTTAAGCCAATTTAGTTATATTAGTAAAAAAAAATTGTTTCTCATCACTTTCCAAACTTTGAAAAGTTTTGTCAGATAAATTAGTGGTATACAATGTGCTGTCATTCTGAAGTCCCACCCACGGCTGTAGTTTTACACTGTTCCAACCCAGGGGAAAGGTAAGAGTCAAGCAGGGCCATAAGTGATGCACAAAGGCAGCCTCACTCAGTGCCCAGATCTGAAACACTAGCCTGAAAAGTATATCAAATTCACTGACACTTGAAAAACACCAACCCAACTTCTGAAATGTAGCTTTTCCTATGTGGACCATATATTTGAAGAAAAATAAACAGAACTTGAGATGGAAACCAGCATAAAAGCCTGGTAAATCTCTAGAGCCTTTAAGTGCTTTAATTTCAGCCACTGGTACAAAAAGGACAGAGCCGGGAGGATACAGAAGAGGGCACGCAGAGGTCTGGCAGAGCATCAGGGAGGACACAAGGGTGGATGGCTGCCTGCAGCAGCTTATGAGAACCGTAAGGGCTGGGTGAGTGCGCTGGAGAGCCAGGAAGCTGCCAGAGCAGATCTGGGGCTGCAGGAGGATGCCCGAGCTTTCTGGGAGAGGCGTCAGGAGTTTGGAGAAGCTGAGGCAAGTTAAAAAGGACCATAAGGAAACAGGAGCGCTTGCAAGCCCCAGAAGTTGGCCTTTTGGTACACAGCCATCAACACATTTGCAATTGCAAATCAAGGCTCCCTTTATGTCTTCTCCCCTTTCCAAGCACAGACGCTGCTCCAGTCTATGCTTTCTGGACCAGGCCACCTAGCCTTACATGCTGAACTACAGAAAACAGCCAATAACGACTGCAAAGCACTGAGCAATCCAGTATTGATGCAGAAGGCATCCCTGCCACAGACTCCATGTGAGAAAGATCTTGAGTTCACCCATGTAAAAACCTCCTGCTGTCTGCTCTCAGAGAGAGAAGGTTAGATGGACTTTTCCAACAAGTCACCAAACTATCTGAAATACTCTCATTCACCCATAAAATAAGACAGTGTCACACTGCTTCAGTCAGTAAAGGCTGGCTTCCTTGGCGCGCTGTAAATCCTAACGAATGGAGCAGAAATACAGCACCCGGCAGGCTGCACGGCAGAGCCAGCCTGAACAGCAAGTATCTGAACTGCCTTCAACCTCATTAGATGCTCCGTAGTCTCAGAGCAATCTTTTGATTCGTGCTGAAAACCAAAGCAGCTAAAAGTAGACTATCAAATGTGAGGGAGTTAGAATAACCTTGTTACGAAATACGCTGAATTCTCTTCAGACACAGCTCAAGACTGCTGACTCCATTTGAAGTCCATGATTAGTAGACCCCAGCCAGAAATACGTCACTAAGTCCAGGCAGAGCTTGGCATGAGATGAAAAGACTCATTTAGCCACTGTTGGCAAAGAAACCATACAAGGTACCTGAACCCCATTTCAATCTAGACGTGGCCAAAGTATAATAATGAAATACAGATTAAAACTATTCATAACAGGGCAGCATTTGAGACAGAAATTGGCCTTATCACTGATAAAAATTTTCGTCTTCTACAGACGCACATTGACAGGTAGCGTTAGCAGTGCTTACAAGAGAACTGCCTGTGCCATCGGGTGGTTGGATCCCCTCTCTTCCACCCACACTTCATCACGCCAGCAAGTAACTGTGTTCCATTAAAATCTCTTTGGAAATACGATCCCACAGAAATTATGCCTGAGAGTTTAGTGTGCTTTGCCTCTTTTTAAAGTCCTTCCAAAACCCTGAATAAAAATATCGTCAAAACCACACTGCAGTTCTGCAAGTATTTAAGTCAATTAGCACAAATTCATCTCAAGGGTAAGTTTTTTTCAGTCAGCTCACCCTTAAACAATCGGATACTGCAAAAAAGCCTACAGCTATCTATCTGCATAGCACTGCAAACATTTTGAACGCCACTAAAATAAAGTTCATTGACCTGAATTTATCGCTGGTGTAACTTCACTGACTTCAGTGGGCTTTTGCCAGTGATAAATTTGCCCACTGGGTTCTGGGACATGAAATGACTATGAAATCACAGCTTGTAGAAATGTCAATGAACAGGTTTGGATGGGGGCAAGCCTGTGCATCAAGAAACTCTTCTCATTACAAATCTGCAAGCCTTTGGCAGTTTGCAAAATGCTGCTCTTAGAAACATTTTGAAGAGGTATAGATGGACTGCTCAGCCCATGATAAATTATAATCTGTGAAGGCTGCAAGACTAGAAATGTCTATAGCTCTGAGTTTTCAGCGCGGGCTTTCAGGACTTCTCTGACTAGAGACGAGTTTTCAGACTTCAAGTTTTTATGTGTGTGTGTCTACACATGCACGTTGAGTCAATTCTTCTGGGTACTTCCCATTTCTAATGAAAAGGAGTATTTTTAAAAGTCACAAACTGACACCATTCAAAGAAACTGAAATGCTCTGTGAAATTCCGAATTAAAAAAAAAAAAAAAATAGAGAAAGAACCAAGTTCGTACAGTCAGATGTCCCTGAAGCTTCTAAGTTTCAGAAGCCCCTTAACTCTCTCTCACAAGCAAATTCAGAAATCTTGATGCAACCTCCTGAACTCTTGAGCCAGCCTGAAGTTACAGCCACATGCTCTGCTCTTCTGGAACGCTACTGAAAGGGCTGAATTTCGCCAGCTCTGACCGGCATTCAGATTAGAAATAGTTACATATTCCTACTAACTCGACTGTTCTTCTCAAGAAAAGCGTCACTGCTCTGATTGCTCACTAAGCTTGAAGGATGACATAGGAAGATGACACACGCACATCACAAAAAATATGAAGCAATAAGTAGAGGGGGAAGAACGTATGATCAAGATCTCAGCTGGTGTAAGTCAGCCTGGAGTTTTTTAAGTTAATGACTACAGAGCAATTTTTATCTTTCAGATCCATACCGTGCATTGTGTTTTTGCAATCAATCCAACAAAGATGTGACAACCCCTATCCAGCGATAACCATTTTACAGTGGCCATTACAATTACAAACAGGCAATTATCCCAGTGCCAGAGATTGATGGGAAGTATGCTTTCCCCTTTCTATTTCACTGTGGAAGGACAACAACAAGTAGTTAAAGTATATATTAATTGTTCTTCAAATAATATACTTGATTACATGTACTGCAGAGTATTTTTCTTCATGTTTTTGTAATGGATCTGACCACGAAAAACAAATTTATGCCTACAGTTTGTATCATTATAAACTCAACTCATTTGATGTGGAAAACTTACAGTTTAATTGCTTGATTTAGATTTGGCTGGTAAAATGCGTACTGAAACATTACTCTTAATTATGTTAATTTATAACTGAAAAGCTAAATTTACAAAGGCAATAACATTAATTATTTACTTGCCCATTAAAGCTGAATATTTATTACCAAGCTAATTGGCTTCATAAGTCTGCCAAAAAATTAAAAACGAGTTTATGAACTGATTTATACAGGAATGATACTGCTGTATCTCTCAGCAGGTTGTGTGTGTTTAATGGATGGCTCTGATATACAAGTACATTTCTTTCATTTATAGTCTGTTACATATAGTATTTTGAAGAGATGGGTTTTTTTTTTCCCCTGATAAAGATGCCAGCTGTGACTCAGAGCAAGCTCCTTTACTGTTCTGTACCCAAAATCCTTTATGCAGTGTGATGGACTTTCACTGGTCTGTAATAATTTATGAAGATTGCATCTTGCCTGGTCATTTAAATGCTCACTGAATGTAGGACTACACTGGGTTAAATCAACCAAAAAGGGAAACACAGTAGCTCAAAATAATCCAGCTCATAGCCAGAATAGCAGGGCTGTTAAGAAACAACATCTAGTAGTGAGGAGTCTTCATCCTTGCGAATATTTTAGCTTCATTTCCATATGCAAGATAACTAATATATTCAATATTTATTTATGCATGCATCCTCAAAATAATATAATTAAGTTACTAATGCTTACAGAACAACTTGAGTGTTACCTTAATGTATGATGAAAGGCTAATCTTGACTGCTGTCTAGACGGAAATTCTAATTCCATTTGGCAATGTCTTTCAACTCCAGCACAAAGCAGATACCTTCTCTTCCTGCTTATGTTCCTTAAATACGTGACTTTCCCAGAGGGTGACTGGATTACTAAAAAGCTGCAGCGGCACAGCCATCGGCGTGAGGCAGAACGGACTGCTGTGATCTTCATTTTTGCTCGTGCTTCTGTGAAAGTCCTCTTTGACTGGGGCCTACTAACAATTGGTCTGCAGAGTGCACAACATAAACTGAATAAAAGAGCCAACCCCGAGACAGCGCTCACAGAGACAAGTAACTAGTATGTTCAATATTTATTTATGCGGGTGTCCTCAAAACAGGGTGATTAGGTCTAAATTACAGTCTAAACTTCCAACCACGGTGTAATTGTATCGCAAAGGAAGGATAGACATGTCCAAGAGAGAGAGGCAATAGCTCAGTGGATTCGGCATTTCATCTTACATGAGAATCACAGTTTAAAACTTTGCCGCCCTTAATTTTTTCCTGCAACCCCTCTGCTGCTGCCTGCAGCCCAACAGCAGAGTCAGCGACGTGAACACGTGAACCTCTGTCTCAGGGAAAAATCATCTGGCTTAAGCTATCAATATCTCACACTGGCCGGGAGGCTGGATTTAGGACATACAGTTGATTTTTTTTAATGATAAAACTGATAAAGGAAAAAAAAAACAACCCACCCAAACGTCTAATTGAAAATCTGGGGTTTCTTTGTCCATGCATTAGCTCCCATCACAATAAAACTGACCTGAGCCAGGATCACAAGTTCATCCAACTTTTGCCTTTTCTAAAATTATGCAGGACATTGATCCTTACGCCAACAGAGCAGACATGCTCATATCTCTCAGTGCCAATGCCTTCTAAATACAAAAGAAACACAGCTCAGTATAACACAGCACTGTATGGGTACCAGACACAGAACTGGCAAGAACCAGAAGAGCTTGTTAACGCTCCCATCCAACCTGTGATGTTGAAGACACACATTTTTTTGACAGTTTAATTCAATTCCCCCCAAAATGACAAGGGGTGATATTTCAGGTGGGTATGTTAAATCCGGTTGAAACTAGAGCTACCCCATATACACACCCAGAACAGCACAGGGGCTGCACGGCAGGGTGCTGCAGGCAGCCCCACGCCTGCAAGCCGGACGCGATGCGGGTGAAGGCTGCCTTACCCTCAGCCTCCACGTGCAGATTTCCACCTGGCCACGTGCACAGAGTTTCTCTTTACCCTCCTGTAAGAGCAGGTACTTTGCATCCTTTCTGTTAAGACCTGATCGAAAGGCTGCTGTCATCACGGCAACACTCCCCATTATTTTTTTGATTTAAATCAGCATTGCAGAGTTTGTCCTACCGCCTGTTTTGCTCATGGCTACATCAAACTTACACACATTAAACAGTCATGGAAGCAACCATTTGTCTTGCTTTACGTTACCATATATCTAGGAGTTTGGTGCAACCCACTTCTCCACGGGCTTTAACGATAGCCCGAACAGATCAGAAAGCAATCTATGTGGCGACATTCACCGCGATACAATGACGCCACTTTTAAAGCTTTGCCTCAGAAATGTTTGACTTGTCTCAATCACATCCACAGCTTCTTCCTCCCAACAAAGCACAGCCCAATGAGGTAATAGCAAGGAATCACTAAGAAGGGCAGAGGAGGAAATTTTTGTACCTATAAAAAGTTGTTACTTAAAAAAAAGATATATATAATTAGACCAAAAGCAAAGTCTCAGAAATGTTAATTATTCAGAAATCTGTTATGAGTTAGTCAATACAAAACTCATTTGAATTTTTTGAAAACTTTAACTATAACACAAGATAGATTTCTTAGAAAAAAAGTTAGTTGAAACTAAAAACCAAGACTTTTGTTTAAAAAACCCAACCAAACAAACAAACAAAAAAAAACAAAAAACCCCACCTCAAAACGAACCACTATAGAAGAAACTAACTTTAACAAACTTCAGAATTCTCGTGCTGTTCTGGTTTCAGCCCAGTGTTTGCTGAACCTGGCCTCTCCCTCACTGTTATTAAGGTATTAATGGCTTGGCACCGACCGATGCCAAGACATCAGACTGCGAAATCCAGATCAGGTCTGGCATGAAGCAGCAAACCTTGCAGATAAAGAGCTGGTACGAGGCAGTCCTGGTAAACAAGGATAATACCGCATGACAGACAACTAGCAGAAGAGAGGATGGCAAATAGAAGATAATTGTCAAGCACGTGGTATTTTTAGCAACAATCAACCAAAATGCCTTAGACATCAATTTCAAGCCAGTTAATCCTCTTAATGACATGCTATGGCATTTGTTTATGATTAGGGTTTCACTTTGTTTTCTATAGAAGATTCCCCTAAGACTCTCGCATTCAATGTGCTTTGTAAATAGTTCTGTGAATACACCGAGTATTAGGTTAGAGTTTAGTTATCACAGTGCTAAATTATTCCAGCTGGGTCATTATTAATTCTCCTAATTTTACTATCATTCACTATCATTACAACAATGCAGCACCCTATGGATACATTTATTACAGAGCATAAATCCAGTGCTTGTATAAGATGCTGGAATGCCTACTCTGCAATCTTTATGCAAAAGCCCAAGGAATGTTTAAAAAGAATTCTCGTTAAGACAACTTTTTAAAGGCTTACCTCTAGATTCCCATCCTCCACCCACCTATTACATTTTCATATGATATTAGATAAGTTTTCTGTATGTGATACTCCACTGCAGTACAGGCTATTGCCCAAGGCCAAACGCTTTCACAGTAAATACACTGGGGAAAGGGATGGTGGAGAGAGAGCAAGGAAGAGTATACTGCTGTACACAGCAACTTCCATTAAGAAAAAGCATTTATAAAAACAGACATTTAAAAATATCTCAATGCATATTCCCCTACCCCTTCGGAGAATTTATGCTACTGCATATATCTTTTTTCTAACACAAGCATACATTTGATTGGTTCTTGATTCAGAAAAGCAATTCATCCAGGGAAGAGCTTTTAGCACCTGCTTAAAACCTGTCAGAGAAAAAGTTAAGCAGATGCTTCAGTGTTTTCCTGAATCAGGACCATAACTGGATTTATGAGTGCATAAATCCCTCCACGTCATGCATTTGTGCATACAGATTTTGAAATTTTGGTGCCGTTATCAAGGCAACTCTCTACCTGTTTGGACACCTTTGAGTCTGGTAACAAGAGGTCATAACTGTTTTAAGCAGCTGCTCTGCTTAAGTCCCAAATATGCCAATAGTGTTCCCAGGTTACCTCCCTTCTTCAGTAAAGTTGCAGCATTTTCTGAGTATAGTAGACCACAGACTAATAATAGTAGTACTAGTGCTGGTTTTGTTGCTTCCCTCTAGGGTTGCCTACATCCTTCCTGAACACCGTGTCACAGCAACTTCTGTTGGCTGCCCATCAGTTTGAGGGTCCACCGTGACATCCCCTGAGCTCTCCTGAAGCAATGGTCCCTATACAGCAATTCCGTATTTTGCATCGGTGCAATTGGCTTTTCTTTTTTAATGACTGGGGCTCATCCACAGTTGGGAAATGTACTTCCTGGTCCGTCATCCAAGCAACTAATGAAAATTATTAAGGCAGATCCTTCTCACACCCCATGGCCAAAATGTCCGAGGACATTTGAGTTAAATATTAACAACCTGCTCTTAAAGATTTTGTTAAAGTCAGGTCTGTAGCCATTAGTAGTTATTGGCCAGTGAATTCCTTGCTACGTGGGAATGTGCGCCTCTGCTAAAAGCTTCTACCGATCCACTAATCAAGAAGTTTGAAAGCCACAAGTTTGAGCTCAACTTTCTCTCAGGTATGAGAACACAGTGCTTAAGTGAGTATCAGAATCCTGGAGAAAGACAAAGTGCTTCTGCCTTCCTCTGTTTTGGATTAGCCACCCAATCAAAGAAGGAAATCAGATTAGTTTGGGCTTAATAAAGCATGTTAGATATTATTTGCTGCTCATAGGTATGTCCAAGTTCAATAACTTGCTCAGTATCTGTCTGGGTATTTACAAACCTCTATTTCCCTTGTACCGTCCTCTGTGATGACAGGTACTATGTTTGCCTTCCCCTGGACTTCTGACAATTGCCCTATCCTCCGTAAGCTTCTGCGAGTCGTTGTAAATAATTCGGTGGGTACATTTCAGAAGGCCATGCTGAGCCAAATATATCACGCTTATCTAAATACTCCTTATCTTGTTCTTGCCTTTGCTTATAACCTTTGCTACAGGGAACACTGTTATAGATCTGACACAATTATTAACCTTTCTGTGAAGAACAGTGCAAAATAATGGCATTTGGTATTTCTGTCTTCTCTGTCTAGTCCATTTATTTGCTTCCCTTTCTTACTGATGGACTTTTGCCTTCCTCTTACTTCCGGTGCTTTTGTAAGTCATTTCATAACCCTTTATAGCTGTAGGTGACTTTGCCTCTTGGTCCTGATTTTAGCCTATGTGGTTGCACAACTGGT
Source organism: Ciconia boyciana (assembly GCF_034638445.1). Lineage (NCBI taxonomy): Eukaryota > Metazoa > Chordata > Aves > Ciconiiformes > Ciconiidae > Ciconia > Ciconia boyciana. Next base: position 8,883,825 of record NC_132942.1, on the reverse strand, counting down.
GGTGTTCTTAGCCACGTGTCTTTTGCTTGCCAGGTTTGCACCATTTCACATTAGTGAAAAGCTCCTGGTGTAGCCATGCTAGTTCCTTATGAAGTTTTTTAGTAAGACTGACACTAGGTTTAGATGTACTGACTTCCCAAGTCATATGCCTCCCATATGCACTGCTCCAGTACAGAAGATGTACCCTACTATGGCAACGTCTGTCTGCCCACCAAGTGATGCACAGCTAGACTGAATAGCACAGGGGGAAGGGTTGAACAAAAAGCCCCTCAGTTTTTCACTCCTTACCCCTCCTCACCATACACAGTGATGAGAAGGGACGCCGCAAATATCCACACTTCCAAGCCATTACTCACTGTGTGAATAATCAGAGGACAGGATGGAGGTCTCCTAGACCCACAGCCCCCATGTCCTCTACACACTGCCAACAACCTACCCCCACACATTGCTGAAGACTAAACTCTTCAGCTACACCAGCTTTAGCTAACTCTAGGCTGAATCTCAAGAACCAGTATTAGTTTGGTAGGAGCTTGCCAGCTTCCTTAGTCTTAGTTAAATGCATTTTCTCAAATCATCACTGCAATCTCCCTCAAAAAAGATTTTCAAATTCAACAAAAATAGTCTAAAAATAACTGCTTTCTCTTCTTGGACTGTAGTCACTTAACAGAGCCAGGGACCAGCAATTTATTTCATGTTCAGCAAAACTGATTGAAATGCTGTAAGTGGCAGTGATTAGCAAAGCTTTGGCTTTAAATCTTGAATGGAATTCTGGGGAAACACATAGAGATCATTTAATAAAAGAAATTTGAGAAGTGGACTGTATGCAGACATGAAAAAAAATATATATAGGCATTACTGCAGCATGACTGGGTAAAAGGTTTGAATATGCCCCATTTTTTTTTATTGTCCAAGCAAGTTATTAAAGAAATGAGTCACAAACTGGCAGGACTAAATATCTTCTAGATGATCCTTAGATTTCAGTGGCCAGTCTACCCCTGCCCCATACTTGAGGTAGCCATATACATTGTACAAAACACAGTACCCAACAGGCATTGAGAATCTTGAATTCATCCGTATAAAGGGCTACAGATGGAAGGTGCAGAGAGAGGGGACCCTCACCTGGAAGAGCTCACAGAGAGGCTGGTGCTGTCCTGGCAGTGGGAAATGGGGGCACACAGGGGAAAGAACTAATCAGAAAAGAACTAATCTTAGAAAGAACTAATCAGAGGTCTTGTTTCTTTGCTGTGCTGCTCCCCCAAAATTATCTACTCTTTGTGCAGTAGAGCCCCCAAATACCTCACCTCTATAGCACTGCTTTAATTAACAATTTTACACAAAGGCATCTTCAATACGGAAGTGTGGGGGTTTCCCCCTCCCAAAATTTTGCATCCCAGCTTATGTTCCAAACGAGCTCAAAAGCTCAATGCCTTTTTTAATTCATTATCCTCTGCCCAAACCCAGCCTGCTCAGAAACTTCAAAAAGAAGCTACGTGACATACCCTATACTTCTGGCCATCAACATATCTGTCCCCTAAGCTGTCTTCCTATAGCACACTGATCAGCATTAAGTTGTTATCCTCACCGAGAGCAATACCCTTGTAAAAATGTCCCACAACCAATTTCAATCAAGATGCCATCTGCCCTTCACCTACCCTGTCTTCACAGTTTCTCTTGAATATTCTGGTGGCATCATTTTTTCTTCAATACCTTTTGGATTTTGTACACCTTGGTCACGACCCCTCTTAATCTCTTCTATTCTAATGCATATAAACATAATTTTCTTAACCTCTCCTCCTAGTTTATAACCCCTGAGGCCCTTTATCATCCTTGTTAAGACTGTATCCATAATTGGGGTGTCTAAAAAGATCAAAAGGAACAAACAAGAAAGTGCCTACTTAATACAAATTGTTACATGAATAATCAACATCTCCCCGCCCAGATGCACCCTTCCCACTCGAACCTGAGCGCTCCGTGTCGGAGGGCAAGTCGGCTGCTGATATCTGCACATCAAGCAGTTTAGCCAGGACAGCCTTTGAAGCTGCAGGGTGCATCACTCCTCCCAAGTGCACACTGCAATACTCATCTTTCTAGTATCTGTGCTAACTCATTACAGCTACACATACAGACACGTGCATTTATATTCTCCACAGATAACAAAATCCACACCTGCCCATGTTATGTATCAAACTGCTCTCTATCTGTCCATACACGGACACAAATACAAGTTCATATATAGACACACAGATGGCAGACTGTTCCTTGCATGTATACACAGGTATGCATGCACACAGATGTAGGGACATGTTTAATGTTGCTGTTACCAAGGCAAGAGAACGCTGACCATAACCACTTTTAATACAGAATTGCAGATGAATATAACACACCGACCGGCCTTCACCGCTCGCTGTGGCCAGCATTCGTTAGTTGGACAGATCCTTGAATCCTCCACTGATAAGCACTGTAGAAGCCTGCAAGGGATGAACGTAAAGTCACAAAAATGCCCAGGGCACGGAAGATAAACACCTTGCAGGGGATATCGCTGTGTCCTTACGGATTATGCTATGATATTTAGGATTTGGAATCTGCCATAGCAGATCAGACAAGCACTCTGTTTAGACCAGAAACCTGAATCAGACAGTAGCAAAGGCAGATGCTTCAGGGAAGGGTTTGAGAAAACCTTGCAAACAGATATAGAACAACTAAACCACCTGCGCTATTTTCTTCCTCATCCTGATTAACTAGAGAGTTGGCAGATAACCCAAAAAGGAAGAGTTTCTCTACTTCTCTCAAGCATCTCCCTTTCAGTCCTTACCATTGTACGTTGAATGGTCTCACTGCTGTGAAATGAGGTCCAACCCTTTGGACTTCAGCCCTTGAGCTTTTGTCCTTGGTGGCACCTTGTCGCAACTTGTCCCCCAGCCTCGGCAACATAACAGCTCCTCCCACACCCACAAAATATGAAATCACAAGCTCATGACCAATCTGCTGCTCTTGTAAGAGGTTCCTTGCGAAATTTGCTCACACGTTAGTGAATCACTTCCAATCTGTTTTGCATAAGCAAATTTAAGGTATTTCATTATGGAAATGTATGCCAAAACATCTTCCCACAGAGCTGCACACTGTCATGGTATGACGCAGTTACGTAGGGTCGAGACTGTGGTACGTTTTACAGAACACAAGGCTGCAACCCATTTGTAATGGGGTAATGATCTATGCAAGAAAAGGTAAAAATGCATTTATTTGTCCTTGGCATGCTTTGTAACTACGTATCTGCTCCTCAGCAGGTATAGCCAGTAGTAACAACCTGCAGAAGGAAATGGTACTAAAACTGTAGCCCACGCCAAGCTTGTAACTCTATTTTTCTTTGCCATTATTATCTATCAGAAGATGGTTACTATGAAAGATTATCTGCATATTTTATCATGCCTACATTTATGCTACAGGAGCAAATCAGTAGCTGGAAATAGATTTGTACTCCTCCAAGAAATCTCACTGCCTTTACAAGATCGTAAGTTGGTAGTTCTTTATCAGCATCTTCTCTAGGCAATTCCCATGCTGCTGAGCATCATTACTAAGGGTGGGCGACATACGCTGCTGTTTAATACTACTGGCCTTTGCAAAGAAAATGCAGCTCCAGCTTTGAGGAGTGAGGACACTCAGCTGCTTGACTCGTTTAGTGCCGTAGGACGTAATGAACATTTACAACACTGCTATTTAGTGCCAAAATATCAACCCATCAGCATAAACCAGGCCAAGCCTGCAGCTTCCTTCCTCACAGGCAGACCTTCAGCATCTGAGCAGCACTTGGTACAGGGCGGAGAAGATAAACCAGAAACCATGGTTCCTCAAAAGCCTTTGACACCCAGCACTGGCTTCTTCTTTCCTCAACAAGTTCACTGTCACCAAGCTACTCACCAGGCTGTCTTCTGCAGCTCTGAGTGCTCTCAGCAAGCGGCCTGGCAAGGAAGACAAGAAGCCCCAGGACTTAGAGGCTTTTTGGGGCATGCCGGTCCAACCTCCCTCTTCGGAAGCAGCGAGCCTGAAGACCCGCCTTGTGCTGCAGCCCTCGCAGCTCTCCTGCTCAGTGCCACGGAGGCAGAGCCCAGCAGCTCAGCAGCCCTAGTACAGCAAGCAAAGAGCTGTGATTTCCAGGCTGTCTCTGCTATGAAATGGACTCCCAGGGCTTCTGAGCTCTGCTCGAGCTGTCCAGCAACTGGGTGACTGGGCCCTGGAGCTGCAGGGCAGGGGAAAACACAGCTCAACCAGGAATCTCCAAGCTTGGGTTCAGCTACACTTCGAAACCTTAACAGAATGTTCCGATTACATCTCTTTTGTGGTTCTTTTGTTTTGTTTGATTTTTAAACAGATTTTTCACTCCTCTCAGGAAAGGAACAACTTTCTCTTCCCCTCACACCAGCTAACTGCAAATTTTGACTTTAAATCAACTCTTTGTGGATGATTTTGAGTAGCTGCCACAGAACTTCTTCCCATTACGATACTCTGGATGAGATTTTCATGTTGTTAGGAGTTTAAAATAATGATGAACTTCATATTTCTTCTCTGGATATATGCTTGTATGCTAGCATAAGAGTCCTGCTGGTACTTTGTTACTTTCTACTCTCCTGTAGATGCAAGCTACAGGAGCTGACACCTACTCCACACCTAGTATCTGCGCAACAGCAGGGATAGAGCTCAGACTAGAGAGGACTATTACTAGAGCACACCCATCACTTTTTGGCCTGTAAACTAAGCAAATAATTTCATGAGCTCTCCTCTACTTCCTGAGCCAGAAATAATGGAACAAAACAGTTCACAGAGTTCCTGGCTGAAACAAGGTAATAACATCCAATAATGATCAACACATGCTCTAATTCTTCCTTTAGGATATAACTGGTTAGGCAGAGTCTACATACAGGTGTAACTGGGCAATTACATAACCATGAAGACCTATGAATATTATTAAATTCCAGTTGAGAGAAGCAAATTGCAAAGTACAGGTTTGTGAATGCAAAGCCATCAAAAAAAGGTAAGAGTTTCTTTTAGACTCGGCTGCCGGTTACAAAAAGAAAAAGAAAAAAAAAAATCTTATTTCCTCTTACTGCTGAAGGTGCTGGCTTGACAGCCCTGAAGAGTGATCTATTTATTCAAAGTAATGCTGGCAGCAATGGTACACATTTCTTCCAATATGCCCAACCCTGTATCTATTTTCAGTTCCATCAGTAAGCTAAAGGTTAAAGCTATTTATTTAAACCCACACCCACATGCCATTTAAATTGACCCAAATTATTGTCTGAGTTGTAAATTCTCTGTATTAAAGTCCCCTCAGGGGCTGCTTCTTCATTTCAGGCTCAGAAAATTCCTCCCTCGCAGGATAAAGGCAGGGTAAGGAGCACCTCCAAATAGAAACGGAGAAGGAAAGTGGGTAGGAGGAGTTAATCTTCAAATAATGCCTCTTGGTGTTGTGGATACTGCAGAAAACTTCAGTTTTATTAGATAAATATCTAGAGAGCTCCAGTCAAAGAACATGTTGGCGATAAAAGATCTCATTGTCATTCCCATGTTAAGGATTTCTTAAAAAGAAAAAAAAAAAGAAGAAAAACACTACATGTTCTGCCTGCCTTTGTGGCTGCAGCTGGAAGGAAAACCACCAAAACACCCCCAAAATGGAGAAGAAAAGATGGTCCCACGCAATCAGCTCACTACGGAAATAATCCTTTGCAAACAGTCCTCTCTGTGCCAGAGGACCAGGAGGACCGAGGAGGAACAGGAGCCTCTTGCAGTCATGCACCAGCTAACATGAGCAAAGTGCCATCCCAGGAGTGAAATTACTCTCTAGGCTGATAAAAGGCAAAAGGAAAGCAGCATCTGGCCTACAATATTTAGCCTTTTCTACACAGTTTAATGCTGTGTGAAGCATGGTAAAAGCAAAGCTTCTTCAGCCCCGGGAAGACAGCTGGCGATGAAACGCAGCAGGGACACCATATGATGGAAGGCTCCTAATTACAAAATCTCTGTCTTGCCTGTCAGAGCAACTGCACAGTAGCGCAGGGTAGCTCACGGAGGAATCGGGGAAAAATCAAGCAGAGATAAGGCTTGAAATCCATCTCCAGATGCAAGCTTCCCGTGCCTTTGAGTACAGCTGGCTCTTGGATCTAGCTCCAGCCCACCAAAAGGATGTGGTTCAGCAAGGTCGAGATATCCCCATAGTTCAAAAGCCAACTTTGGCTTCTGATGGGGAGCCAGCCATACAAAGAGATATTCAGCAGAGATTTCCAGCGCCGACGGACCACAGACTCCCAATTCCATCAGCGTGAGTGATAATCCCCGGACACCAAGATTCACTCACACCAACACAAAGCACAAGGACGGGGAAAAAAAAACAGTAATCCAAGAGGTCTGAATTTCATTTGATGTTCTCTAGACACAAGAGGAACAGAAGGACTTTCTCTTTCAACCTATATAGAGTACCTCATTACATACTGATACTGTTAATTGCTATTCAAGTGCCCAGAGGCAAAGACGCAGTACACTTTTAACAAGCTGAAAAATATTGTTAAATACATCAGCATTACAGAGAGGAAGGCAAACCCTCCAATATGGTGAAAGCAGCCTGCAGAGAACCAAGGGAGGTGACTCCATGCTGACGGACAGACTGGTACTGGTATCTGCTAAGGCTGATTTAAAATCCACTACCTTTATGTTACACTTCAGTCACCACTGTGAGTACACAAACCCTCTGAGTCTCCTAATAGCAGCACCTCACTGAGATCATTGCAGTGACATGAAGGGCCGCATGCCAATGAACTTCTAAATCTGGGCTTTCCCTCCTCCCCTCTTCTTTGGTCGCTGAAGCTCTGCTATATCAGTGCATCGGCACCATCGGAATTATAAGGGCACCACTGTCTGCTGGGAAGGAATTGAGCAGTGATATTTTCAGCTGTCCTGCCAGCATGTTTCTGCAGTACCATGAAGGGGAAAAAAAAAAAAACAACAACAAAAAAAACCCCAAAAAACTGAAAGAGCTGGCTGAACTCTACAGTAAATATCATTAAGCTCCTGTTAAACCATATGACTTCCACTAAATTTGAAGCACGACAAAACTGTTTTATCAGCTTTATGCTAAGTAAGAAAGGGATAAAGAATTAGATTTTTACAATTCAGTATGAGGCAACCCCAGCCCTGCAGAATCAGCATCATCCGGGCTGCGTGCAGGTGGTACAGCCGGACACCTGATTTTTGAGACAACAGTAGATAGGTACTTCAAGCTATTGCTCAAAGGGCTTAAATAATGTGTTGCAAATGAATTCATTATCATTTGCTGTATAGCTGATGAAAAACAAGTCAGATCTCACATGCTGTACAAGTTTTGGTGAAATCTGACAGGTGATGCTTTTGGCCAAGAGACAGAAGCACCAGATGCTTAATTTGTGACCATGCTTCAATTCCAACGAGCATTTGTTTCCCTCAAGAGAAAAGTTTTCATGAACCGGGGGTAAATTTGGTTAATCTTGGTTAAAGTTTCAAAGTTAACAAGTATGTGCCTAGAAGAGAGCCTGACAAAACCTTCCAGTCAGGAGCTCTGATATATATGTTTCTTAATTATGCTAAAGCATTATAAGACCCAAGCAGCCCTAACAAAAACCAAGTAAAATCAGTGCTGCTGTTTTTAGAAGAATAAAGAATAATAAGAAAGAACTGTTAAAAAAATAGTAACAACATACTAGTAAACACAAAAGAAGTCAGTCAGGAAAGTATGTAGACTTTCATTTCAAAGAAGAAAAATGGTCACAGAACTTCTCAAATAGTAAAACAAGACTGATAAGCATTAACTCTCCACAAAATTAAATTACATTAAAAAAAAAAAAGGAAGAAAAAAGCAGGAGCAATGAGCCCTGATAGGGAAAGTGACTGAATTACCATATCAAAGGAAGGAGATAGGAGAGTAATCCAGAGGGTAATACAAAAGAAAAGTTTAAGGGACACCTTGGGATAAGTTTTCTTTGAAGTACTGCACTTCCTAAAATAATAGGAGGGTTATCTAAACACGCCCATCATGCATCACAATTACTGTACTACACTTTTACTTACAGAAAATTCATTACATAGGTGGAGAGTAAGTGCTCCGGTGGACCAGGCTTAATGACTAAGGTCTCATTAGCCATGGAATTAGCGTTAGGGACAGAGAAGCCAAGTCTGTATTTCTGGCCCTGGGTGTGCACCCAGGCCACACACGATCCTCCAAAGCAGAGCAGCCTGGTGGTGACTGAAATCTTTACAGCTAGTGTATCTTATGAAGCTATAAATAATTTCATTGTTCTACATCTCATCTCTTCCCCCTCATTTCCATGGACTGTACAAGATCAACAACTGTTACGTCCCATGCAACTGGCAATATTTCATTTTCCATATATGCTGGAATAAAAAGCCTTGTAGGCCACTAAAATAGCATGAGCAAGCCTAGAACTTGAAGACAATTAACCGACCATCACTCTGCAATCATTTCTGCAGCATGCTGCAGGTGCCTTTCCTTTGTGGAGACATTGCATTTGTCTGCCACGGAGATGAACCTGACTTATAACAATTTACATCACAATAAATGTTTAAGGAATAATTTAATTATTGGGAAGACTGGAAGAAGGGGCACCAGCTGAAGAGATGTCCAGTTTCTACAAAGCAAGAGACTACTCGTGGCTGTACAAGACCAAAGGGTTGTCCATACTCTGCACAGCAAAACCTTACCAAAGAGGCTTCTTTGTTACTTTTGACTGTGCTGGAAATGTAGAGATTGTACAGTTTACAAGGAAATATGTAGCCAGTGTATCGCCTGAGGGACTGCTTGGGCAAGGTCTTTGAGAAGCATAATGCTGCTTCCTTTCCTAAGACCATCCAGACATTATCACAATGCAGTACGACTTTAGCACGTGCTTTTACTTTTGGAAATTTAAGATCTGGAAATGTTTTACTCTATTTAATGTTTTTTAACTTAAATGGATTTAATTTTGCTACTCTCTGGGCCTCAAGCCGCTCTCCTTTCCCAGCCTGGCTCCATGACCACCTTGCAGGTGTAGTGAGGCATCCAGAGCAGATTCGCTTGCCTGAGCTGTACTGCATCCGAATGGGATAACTCAAAATGAGTAGCAGCAGATACTAATTTCTGAACCCTGCCCTTAGTAATACATTTTTTAAAGTGACAAAAATCTATAAAAACCTCAGGCAGAAACATAAAGTGCAGCTGAAAGATTCATTGAAAACCAAATTAATATTTTAATTCTGTCAACACAGGAAAAAGTCTTTAAATGAGATGAAGTTCAGAATGAGTACCAAGCACAGTGATTTATTGCCTCTTCTCCATAATTTAAATGACTGTTTCTTTAATGTTCACTAAATTCCTCCCGTAGAGTTTCAGCCTTAGTTTCTCACAAAAAAGCAGCTTGCACTTTCAGTGCTCTCTGTAGCACTTCAGAAAAAGGAACGTTCAATTGCGAAAAAGCCAGTGGTTTTCCAATAGCTGTGTCAAAAATCAATTAGGCTGAAGGACCAGAGGTGGGATTAATAAAGCTTTCTTCACCTCTGTAGCTCCGCACTTACTCTCTAAGCGGTATGAATGGGCTCGTTTGCCATACAGTCTCCACAAACAAGAAATTCCAAACAGTGAAACTAAAGATACTTATGTATTTGGAACACAGCGCAACGCTTTCACAGCCAGGTCAGCTGGTCAGGGCAATATTTTAGCTACAAACACTTTAAATGATTTTTCCAGCGTTTACTTTATAAGGTGCTTCCCTTAAACACATCTTCTCAAAAAGCAGTAAAAATAAAATAAATAATCACGAGCATTTGGCTTGACTGCTTCAAAAAGTCTACAGCAACCACTAGACAGGAGGTTGCCAAAACTGCAGTCTTAATTAAGTGAAGATTGCTAAATTAACTTAAATTTAATACAATTGAGTGATATATCATGTTTATATGAATTTATCAAAAGCACAGTTAGCAGCCACGTGCAGATCCATATTTAATAATATGATTTTAATATTCAGTTGACACTTAGCATACAACTGCTTTTATCAAATGTATATGATGATTACCATGGCACTGTCAAGCCTTTCCAACATTCTCATCATCAATGAAATAAAAGTTTACAGATGCTATTCCTACCGTCAAATTTCTTTGGTATAATTACACCAGCACATAAAGTACCCTGAATAGCAACATTTCACAGCAAGGAGATAGGAGAGAGTCATGCTTTTAAAATAACGTAGATGTCAGCTGCGACTTCCACGGTTAGGGGTAATCACAGGAACAGAAAACTGCAGCAAGCTGAGTCTGGCCCCTGCAAAGCGGCAACGTTCAGTCGTGCCGTCCCAGAGCAGCCACTACATCTCCCCCATTTCCCAACTACACGACGCTCCCAAGAGAATTGCAAATCAGCAGTTCCAGAGTTCCAAAGAACCCAGGCCTGAACCAGAAAGGTTTCCATGAAGAAAACAACAGACATCAGCAGAAGGAAGGAAGAAGTTGGATGAAAATGCCCAGACGATCCCAGAAGGCCAGCAGGTCCTATGCAGAAAAGGAAAACAAAAAGAAACCTGAAAACAGTTCTTGACTCTGATCTGGAGAAAGATTTCTTCTTCACCTCAAACCTTGCAAGTAAATTAATTCTGGTTAATCTCTTGGCTGTTTTTACAACAGCACCTTTGCCAGGCAGCTGAGATTTCCAGTAGAAGCAGGAGCGGTTCCAAACACCACATCATCTTGCCAGGCGCTCTCGTTAAAAATCTGACGTTTCTAAATAAGGTTAAAGGACAGGCAGAATGGAAATTGTGCATTAATGCGAGCAAACCACCGACGGTCCCGAGGCACCACAGAATATATGACCAACAAGATGGCAATTCCAGTAGGTACTAAAAGACATCCAGAGTCTTAATGGCCAATTACAAGCTTGATTTAGTTAATTAGAGCCAGCTCTCTTATTACACAGACAGGTCAAAGCCCTCCATCCCCAATATCATCCGTAGTCTATTATACATGCCTTTTATAGAAGATTCTTTAGCCTCATCTTTAAAATAATACACAAAAATGTAAGTGTCTTTCATGGGCTTGCCTTTACAATTTAGAAAGCTTTTATGAACATGATGCTTGAGATAAAATTTAGGTTCTTTCTGGTGAAAAAAGTCAGTGCAAGATAACAAAGCATTCCCATACAAAGGAAAACCAATTCTGGTGACTTCAGCAAGGGTTTTATCGAACAGAAGCTTTTCATAGACTCATGCTGTTGTTCTACACAAAAATAATTTCTATTCCATCTGCAAATCTCAGGTCTTCGCCTCAGTGTAACACGTGTGTCTGCCATTCTATTAATTTTATTCTGAGATGCAATGTATTTAGAAAACTACTTAATAATTCAGTATTTTCCTTTAGCCAACTTACAGCATCCCTTTCCAGAAACGATCACCATTGCGGGATTCATTCTGATCTGCTTACTCATGCACAACTGGATTACAGGAATATGGGAATAAAATTACAAAAATAGCCACTCCGCACTTCCTAAAGCAGGATTTTAATTTTATCGGTCATTGGCTCAAAAGTTACTCAAATTAGCTTAAAATTTTAAGAACCCCTTAAGGGCTAGATCTGAGCTCATGTTAATTACGTCACCCCACTGAAGGTAACGAATCCATATGGATTTCTACTAGCAGGAGCAGGAACTTCAGTAAGAAGCCGCGTGTGTGTATCTGAAGGCACATTTAAATCTTGTAAGGAAACGAAGCAACTTTCATTTCCAAGTCCCAGAAGAGCAGTACCGGAGCTGTTTGCTCCGCTCAAGCTGCGTGAGAAGAATCAACCACACGTACGTGCTCCTGTCCTCCCTCAGAGACCGGTGATTTGCTGAGCGTGCAAAACGATAGCTGGCTCCAGTTAAATAAAAACAAGCTCATAACCAGTCAAAAAGTGGGGTCTTTGAATAATAGCAAAAAAAAAAGGGGGGGGGGCATTTAGGACTTTATTGAAATCTTCACAGGCCCCATCCTTAAGCTCCTTGATGACCCTTTGTCCCTCCCTTACTAACTTTCAGTCATGTCTCAATTCAGATACTCTTCTTTATTTGGCTCATTTAAATGTTCTCTAAATAATTGGTTTGTTTGGATATTCATGTAAATTGTTCCCATTCCTCAAACAGATGCATTATTATGCCGGGCACCAGGATTTGAGAAGAAATACCACAGCAGTATCCTGGGACTCGCTAACTAAACAACAACCCACTTCATTTGCAACCGGCCGACGAGAGCTGCGTGTCTCCGTGCGTGTCCTGCCGGCTCTGCCGGTCGGCTTCACAGCCGCTCACCAAAGTCAGCAGCTCACATGCCCAGACACTACTGGGCTTTGATCTACCAACCAGCTTAGGCTCACACTTCATTTTCAGGATGTGAATTGTTTCAAAGGTTATATTACAGACCTGATTTTCAATATTAGCAGTTGTTCTTTAATACGAATAAAAAAAAAAATTTAAAAAAAATCAGCTTGGTTTAGAGTAGGAGAAGCATCCCGGCAACTGGATTTTGCATTTGGGATACGCTCCGCTGTGCCTCTCTCGAGCAGTGCTCGGTGTGTGCCTGGCAGTCATCCCTGCCACCTGTATTGGCAGCAGGAAAAGCTATTGGTATTCAAATCATGCCCTGGTTAAGACTACCACCATATGCTGACAAAATATCTCTTATTAGATCCTAGGACAGCTGTTTCGCTACCACCTTATATGACATAAGGTGAGAGCAAGAGGAAATTATAGAGAGGAGGAGAATTAAAAAAGCTGAACAACTCAGCCCAGGCATCAATCATTTGTATTATCCTGCTTGGGCATGGGGAAACTTTGTGCAGAAAGCTGGATACTGCTCTCAAAAAGTGCCTCTGATGCACAGATTTACTTCTACAGCCTTTAAGGAAAAATTATTTCTAATCTAAGTCATTAACAATGGTTATTCAGAACTGCCAGGGGAAATATGAAGCACCCTACCACCTCATAAGAATAATGCAGTCATCTGGAAATATTACAGCAATGTGTCACTTTCACTTTTGTTCTAAATAAAAAGAGGGAAATAAAAATTAAGTATCATATTAAACACAAATGCTATTTCATTCTAGATTTCTGAAGGGCATCCATTTTAGAGTACAGTGCATCTAGACATCTCATTATTTAAAAAAATGAATTTAGCTGTGAAAGAATATTGATTTTCTTAGTGAAATTTGATCTCACTTTACAGCTTTTCTAACTTTATTAGAAACCTCTTAGTGAAGCGTGAATTGCCAGACACTGTCCTTCTGCAAACTGGACAATAATATCAATCACTGATGCATTAGAAAGAGAAGGGGAAGACAGGAAAAGTGTCACTAGCAAAATACCTTTGAGTGTTTAAATTGTTGTTTTCATGTCGTGAGAAATGCTGACTGCTTCCTCTGCCATTGTCGCCTTGTACGAATACAGTGCTGTGCAAATAAAATTACAATGTGAATGCGCTGCTAAACTGGTAGGTGAAAACTATTATACGACAACGTTTGCACAAAGAAAATCTACTCTCCTCAGAGTTATTTGTTTAAAAGCACTATTCATAAACAAATATTTACACAGCATTGAACAGCACTATGTTGATCTCTTCTTGCATGGAATACATTATATATTAAAAACAGAACTATTCTACTACTTTCAACAATTTTCAATAACCTATTACAAAAATATCCCTTGCGTTGGGAACATAAAGATTAAAAGACACTTCACTGGGTGTTTATATCCTACTTCTGCAACACAATGGAGATGTAAAGTAGTTCCATAAACGCTCGGAGCTAGTTGACCTAGAAAAACTATACTGATATTAAAAATATATTTATGATTACAAATATTTTCATAAACCTAAATTAAGCAGTCTTGAATTACCTTGTATTTACCCATGGGCAGATACTGTGGATTAACTGGGATACAGCGGCTTGTTATCCCAGACCTCACACATACATGCTTACCCCAGAGCAGCTCAGACTTAAGAGGTGAATCAATAGGGTAGATCTCTAAGATGTCATCCCTAAAGAACAGGAAAAGGTCTTCCTAGATTCAAGCAATATATTTAATAATATACTCATGGCACAGATACTAATTTCTCACGCATCTCGTGTGTGCCAGGGAAGAAAGATCCTAATGTGGCATGGGCAACCATACCCGAGAAATCCAGCTGGGGGCCAGGCAAGCGGCAGTCATTTCAAGTGATTCTTAGTTATAAAACACCCATTTTTTTCTAAACTGAAAAGTATCACAAGGAAATGCTGGAATTTTTAGCCTACCTTGCTTTTCCTTTCCCTAATGACTTAAATAAAACAGTCCTGAAAACACAGTCAACGTTTTTCCTTTATCATAACTCACTTTTTTCGCCAGTCAACTCGATTTCTAACATCCATTTGCAACAGCTTAAAAATGTTGTGGAGAAAAACAATAGTTAGAAGTACTGGGGATGAGGGGTAGAAGGTCTCATTTCAAATACAACTACTAAAAAAATAACTAACTAGGCTTACATTTAGCAAACAAACACGTTCAATATGCCCAGCTGAATACACCTAGCCTATACTTCAGATCCACCTAGTGACATTAGGGGACCACATACCCCATCATGAGGCACAAAAGGCTTTACCACTTTCATTCACTTTAAAAAAAAAAGAAAAAAAAAAGAAAAAAAAAGAAAAAAAAGAAAAAGAAAAACACTACAACCCAGGGGGTATTCTCACAGAACTAAGCAGCTGCTGCCACGTACCAGACCATCGCTGGAGGCATTTCCAGGGGAAAGCAGCCACGTGAAATGGATCTGCCCTGGCTTGCACTGCTGCCCCGGGAGGCTGCGAAGAGGCGAGGAATTCAAACATGAACGAAGTGTTTTGCTTGCACTGTCCAGTGTAACTCCTCAACACGCCTGGCTGGCGTTACAAAATTGTCTGCTTCAGCACAACACTTGCCAGAAATTATTAACACTCAGATTTCTCAGGGAGAAAGATTGGCTCCTCTGCACTAGTGAGATGGCTGGTGGAGGATTGAGCGGCTGCACGAGACAGTCAGCATACTTCACTGCTTTATTTTACCCTGAGATAGAGAAACAGGGTAGAGCTGAAGAAGCTGTTTTCTTCTGCTTCACTTGCCTTACGCAGGAACAATTTAGACAGATGAGATGGGCAGCGATTTTGACCTTGTTTTGCGGGTACAAACTTCCTATATGCAAATTTCAGCTACCTAAAAAAGCCACCTTCCACCCCCCACTCCCGGCACGTTACTACCTCACTACCCAAGGAGCTTTATTCGGCCCCGCTAATGTAGTATCCATAAGCACCTCATCATCTTTAACAAATTTATTCTCACAAATCCCTGGGAGGAAGAGAATCACGGTTATGTCATTTTTGCAAATAACTTTGATGTGCCACATTTTCCCAGGCATTTGACCCAAGGCACGCACCAATGCCAGGCAGTGCCAGGGGAAGAAACGAGGACTGGTACCCACCCCACTGGGACACAGCCGCGTCCCCTCACCAACCACTCTGTCCTCAACAAGAATAACCCGTCCTTTCCCTTAATTCCTCCTGCAGCATTTCATCGTCTTGACTACTACCTAAAATACCAGCCAATATTATCTACCTACATCTCATTAAACATTTGGGAGTTTAACTGCAGTGAACTTCTGAAAACAGCAGATTCAGAACAGCCTGCACTCCACTCTGCAGACCGAAGTCAGGGTTGCTGTTGGCCTTAATACTGATAACCAACTGGTAAAACAGAATTAAACGGCAGATCTTCAGCCAACCCATCGGCCAAAGATAAGCCCAGAGCAAGAGTTTCCAAGAGCCACCTTTGCTCCCTGCCCTGCTCAGGACGGGTGCACAGGGATGATCTTTAATCCCCTTTCTATGCCGTCCAGCTACAAGGTACGATGCTATGAGCAGTGTGTTCCACTTGTCTCCAGTTCCCCAGTAAAAGAACTACTGTGTTATTTGACAAAGTTTTCTCAGATATTAACTACTGTTCTTACAGAAAATACTATTTAAATCCAGTAATTTAAATTCAGAATACATATTTTTGAAAAATTCTTCTACTGAAAGTGGGCTCTTTTTTCTTACCAAAACCATCATGACTATTGTGCTCCAGATAAACACTACTGCAGAGATCATTCAAAAGAGGATCTGAAATCCATTCAGAGCCTTTTGAGATCATCACGTTAATTTGGCTGCCACTCATTCACCCTCAGGGCTAAATTCAGCTAAAAAAAAAAAAAGAGAGACACGTTCCAAACTGCATAAAGCTGCAGAAGTAGATGCCTCAACTCTCTGGTGGAAACTGGAGTTTCACTTTGCTTTAGTTCATTTCAGTTACAACACCAGACCTCAATGTCCCATGTTTACACAATCAGATAATGTTTTTAATGTACATAGCCAAGTGTTTTAATTTGCACACGTGTGGCTTTACCCAGTGTTACCTGGAGTCCACCTGTGCAACTCAGGATGCTCAAAGGAGGAAAATGGGTTATAGTAATTTATTTAATCATTAAATACATTTATTTAAGGATTAAAATAAGTGATTTGATACAGGGAATATGAGGCAATGAAGGGGGAGGAGGAAATCCACAGGTGTTTGGGGCTGGTGGACCACAAGTGGCTATATGCTCCCAGGATTATACGCTGGCAACAGTCAAGGCAGGCAGAGATGCTGCATACAGAAATGTTTTGGCTAGAAAGCTAAAGTTTGCATGAAGAAAGAGAACAGGGGTAGATGCATGCAGCTTTCTTCCATGCCCACGCATGGCTTCTCCCGGTGCTGGGCACTGCTGCGTTTGGGAAAGTGAATCCACATACCCCTGGGATACAGCACTTCCCTAGTACTATATACTTCACAATATTAAGACAACAAAACTGATTGAGAACGTCAGAATAGCCTGGAAAAGTCTGTCCCTGGCCCAAATAGGGGAAAAAATAAAATTAAATTAAAGAAAGAAAAAACACATTAAACGAACTGTTGAATGGAGGCCCAGGAATATGCTTAACTTTCTCTTGAGTCTACTGAAAGGCATAGCCAACTTGGGCTAAAACTGGAGAACAATTAAATGAGTGGTTTTTTTACTTGGTCCTAAAGAGGACTGAAAAGGAAAATAACTGTTACAGACCTGGAGATGTGCCACCGCTTGTTTCATTTCATGCTTTTGATGAGGAACTGAACACAATCAACGCTTTTTTTTTTTTTCCAAAAGTTCCCCCTATTTTTAAATCAATTTTCTAATTTGTCAAATCACTTTTAAACTCATCTTCACATTTTACAGCGTAGCTTATTTTTCGGTGAAGCAGAGCAATGTGTAGAGCTTCGTATCCCCTGGGAGAATAAGTGTAGGCTGCAAAGTACTCCACGGTTTTGCATGCTCGTGAGCCAGCCCTCCCTCTCCTGTTTCTGTCCCCGGCTCCTACCCAGCCTCCCGCCAGCATCGCAGTGGATACGGAATCATCGACTCGCTGTCAAAGCTACCTTGAAACAGTACAGCTAAACATCCAAACCATCTTTGTATAGTTTGCTCTGAAAGAAAATGCTGCAAATTACAGCTCCCAACTATGCCATTATGTCACCAAAACAACAAAAACCAGCAATGAGAAACAGTGCTTTGAAGAAAATTGGGAAGAGATATGATACAGTAAGTACCCACTATTATTTGAATTGCAGGAAGCTCATCTTTTTCTACAAGTTCGAGATTTTTTTTGCGTGTTTTCACGTGCATAAAACGTATTCAAATCACCTAACAAGATCTAACAGTAACTCAGAGCCCAATCCTGATGTAATTTACACCTTATGTAGGCAAACACAACAGAGCACTGAAACTCTATTTAATAATCTCCATTTTTCAGGCTAGAACAACAAGTAAAGGGCTAGGTAAGGAAAAAAAGATGCAATGAAACCCAAAACATGCAGGTATCTTAAAAGTCACCCAAAGTCAGGACAGAGAGTCAGTCACTGTGCTGCACGGAAAGGAATACGCTTGTGTACTGACCCAGCACACCCCAGCTAGCTTGCTGTGTTAAAAAACAAATAAAGATTTCTTTGGTTGGTTGGGGGTTTTTTGGGGGAGATAGTGGAAATATCTCCCCCAAGATGGAGATAGAAATGGAAAGCTCACATTCATAATATGAACGCGGATGTTTTAAAACAGTGCACCTGCCTGTAATTCCAGTCACATTCGGGCAAAAGTTTGGCATTATCTCTAGCCAACTCTGAATATGCAGAATATCACCCGTGCAAAACATCCCACTGCTGATGGACCACAGCATCCTGTTCTGGCCAAACGCCGGGGAACGAGGAAGGGAAACAAAAGACCAACTGCAATATTTTTCCCTTAGGAAAGGATAAACTTAAGCTAATTATATACTTTGTCTGGAATGAAGAGAAATTTAAACCACGTTTGCTTCCTCATAGCTAATATTTATGTTAACAAAGAAGGAAAATAGCTACTAGGATACACCTAGAACTGAAGAGCCTAACATTATATACCTTTTGATGGATTACAGCTGTATTAAACAGAATTTTTAAAAGTGTGGATACTACCAGTTGAGAGATGCTTTAAACAGGACTCCACATTGGTTTTTCCCCCCCTATATAATGCTTTAACCAATTAATCATCCTACTCTCACGGGGTTTTCCTCCTTTTTCACCCCTAGGTAGGTCACTGGATAGCGATGCTAATTTGTCAAAGTTCTCATGCAATTTTCTGCTTATTAAAAAGTGAGGAATCATACTGCAGTTTCAAAATCTATACCACACAAGGCAACTCCAGTGCCAGGGTCTCAGAGTGACCTCTTTGTGTTGACAGAGGAAAAAATAAGTCTCCTTCATTTGTATTAGAGATTGAAGTCTTTATCCCTTGCTGCATCAAACGCTACAGCCTCCTTTCCAGGGGTATTTTGTTTGGGGTTTTGTTTTAAGTACCTACACAGAAGAAAAGAGGAAATAACATGCCAGGTTTGTTATTCCTATCCAATTTCCTTCTGACTTCACACAATTTAATTACATAAAGATGGAAATTCAATTTTATTTTAAAATTGCATTCAAATGCTTTTTGAAAAGAAAATTCTGTATTTAATGAGAAAGGATGGAAATTATCATTCAAAGGCATATGTCAAATGAGGAGAATTAGAAAAGAAAGTGCAATTCTTTGCTGTGAAGGATTCAGCCACAAGGGAGAAAAGAAAAGGAAAATAAACAGTCTCTTCCTTATAATATATGTTGAAAAAAAATAATGAGAGAAAGAAAATGTGAATGCTCTAATTTCCTATACCCTTTTCAGTATATGGTACTTTAGGAAGCTTAAAAAAACCCCCAACATTTTGACCACTTCGGGCTCCCCCAGGAATACATTTCAGTTGCTAAAAAAGATCTTAAACTCATACGCTTACATGTGCGGTGAAGTCACCTGGACCACCACTCAACGTGTTTCAGCACTTGCTAGAGCTATCCATAAATCTTCACATGCTCCAAAAGAGAAGCTTCAGGCAGAGGCTGCTGGCCACCAGCCCTGCAATAATTCACTTCTGTAAAGTCATTTTCTACCACTTGCTCCAAGCGCTCGCACGGAGCCGATGGCCAGCCTGGTCTTCGAAACGAGAGGGGCAAATTCAGTAGGAGGCACGAGGTTGCAGCCAGTCCCCAGTGTGCTGCTGAAGGCAAAGGGCAGCTCCTGCGCCTGCCCTCTGCCCCTCGCTCCTCTGCAAGCTCTGGCCAACACAGGTAGGAGCCTATAAAATAAAATATAAAAACCAGACTCACCAATGTAAGAGCCAAGTCACACTTTGACAAAAGCAGCTTTTGAAAAGAAAACGCCTGAGGTGTGTAAAAGGCTCTTCTCTTCCAACTAAGTGGAAATATTTCAGTCCTCGAACGGTTTTAAAAACAAACCCTCTAAACCGATGAGAGAATTTGCAGGGCAAGCCCCGCTCCGCTCCAGGGGCTGCCGCTGCCCCTGGTCCCAGGCCATCTCCCAAACACCTCCACGGCACACTGGAAAATGCCTTCTCCTGCGGAAACCACCCGCCGTCACCCACCCTTCACGTGCACCGTAATCTCTGAGAGACCAAACTCACGTTCAGTGGGATACATCTTGTTCTCCACTGTATATAGCGAGGAGTCTAATCCTTCCGAGATTAAACTGTCAATCAGAGGGACAGCCCTTAGTCCCTGGGGGAGATGCTCTATTACGCAAGGAAACTTCTTACCCAGACATTTTCAGCAACAACATGTCCTTCAGTTCCTCTTCCTGCGACTTAAACAAAAAAACAGGATTTGTTGTTGTTGTTCTTTGTTTGTTTGTTTTTCTAGAAGAAAGGCAAAGGAGGAGGTCTCAGACCGGCGGAGGCCAGGACTGGATTTGGAGGAAGAGTGGAGGATTGAGAAACAACAGAGCTTCCCACCCATGGTCAGCTCCAGATTTCGTATTTCCAAGAGAACAGAAACCCTAAATGCAAGAGTCTAAAATTATCCAAATATTACGTTTCGATGGGAGAGGGGCCTGCTTGCAGTGTGCCCTGGGGAGAAATCAGAAGGCAGAAATACAAATCTGCTCAAGGCAGACCGGGTTAAATGGAGCTTGCTAAGAACAGATAAGAGGGTCCTGTCAAGAAGATTAAAATAAAGTAGATGCTTGCAATGGAAGGACGGAGGGAAGATCAGAAAGCAAGCAGTGTGAAACGGGAGGAAAATGGGAGAAAACCACAAAACACGATGGACAGCCTGAAAGGTGAGTCCACCCGAAAGACGGTGACGGAAAACTGCTGCCCTGATTTATGCCCATTCCATCAGGTCAAAACAAAACCCTAACACACAAATAGAAAAGGTGAAATCCTCAGGATTTGTTCTAGGCTTAATATTTAAATTCATGGGGTTGGGGTTTTTTGGGGGGGGCATGCCCCCCGCCGTTTTTTTTTTAATCAAGATTACCTGCCCAGCCAAGAGAAGGAGTTGCCCTCAAACACAGAAATACTAAATTTTTCAGGCTTAACAATGCCAAAGTGCATTCAGTGTCACGGTGTGCTAAATATTACAAATGTTCAAACTGACAGTAGCAGTTTATATGGATACTGGATTACATTTCCATCCCTTTAAAAGTTATTAGCCTGCAGTTCAAGTAGTTTTGATCCAAGATCTCAGATCCAAGCTACACCAAACTTACAAACAGTTCATAAATGTATTTTACGCATAATTCTTGTCTTTAACACAACTGAAATCCAAATCCTAATACGATCTGAGAGGGTGAATCACAGCTTCAAGAGTCTTTGTATTACCCAGTATTTCGCCATGCCTCTCACAAGACGGGAATACTAAGTGATCCCCCAAACCAGCAGCCATCACATTTTCAAAGGCAAAAGAAACTAAACTGGAAACAAACTGAGAAGAGAAATGAGCTCGTCATTGCAGCTGTGATTAAATGAACCAACTGTCTGATGCTAGGACAAATATTGTACTTCACTGGATTTAACTACATTTTCCCCTGGTAAAGCTGATTATAAAAGCATGAGATAATGTGCAATTATGCACTAAAAACATCACATTTTTCAAATGGCATATAAATTTAACAGTGTCCATACACCAGCACATAACACGTGCCATTTAAGGATTTGTGGGTTTACCCCAGTGAGCATGCCAGGCTAACTGAACCTATAAACTACATCACCTACATTCAGACTATCACAGTTTTTCCACGTATTCCTTCTCCCTCCCCAAACTTGTGAAGTGAATCTCAAGGCCGAAAGCTTCAAACTTGGCAATGAAACATGAGGCTCTGCAACCCATGTTTGTGGGACACTGGTCACGTGCCACTTCCAATGCAATACATAAAAGTGGGAGGCCTTCAGTATTCCCAAAAAATCCCATCACACTCCAGTTCCAGGAAATTCAGAAGTACCATTACATTCATATAAAAGTTCACCCATACGTTTCTAAGCTACGTGGGAGAGAAGCACCTACCTCCTCTTGCACTTCTGATAAATTAATTCCCCAATATGATAGAACCGTACAGCAAAATAACCTTCTCATTGAGGTTTATGTTGTACTTAAGCTTAAATCTGAATTCGTTGGATTTGCAATGTTTCTTTTGGTAAAATTATTATATGACTGTAAAGCTGTGGGAAGGCTGGGAAAAGCTGCACGTAAAAGGCACTCTCAGATCGAGCTTGGATGAGCACAGGGTTTTTTCAGGAGACCGTATATAACAGCCACAGCTTCTCTGAAGGCTGAGCCTGCCTTTCCCTATGTCACTGGAGAAAATACAAAGTTAGCAACAACGATGATGAGACAGACCAGGATGATCCACTGTGTCCAGGGGGACGCAGGTCCAGCGGGACGCACCTCGCTGCTCCATTCGGCTGCTTCCCACGTCACACGAGTCCTTGTCCACAATCCCACGTCAATGCTGGGACGGATGAGGGGTGAAGGGATTCACGGTGAAGCTGCAGTCTCGCTGCTGCACGGTGCTTTCCGTCTCTTCCAGATTTGCATCTCCAACTCTACTCCTCTCTCCCTCCCAAATTTCTCTCTCCTCTGTTATTTTCCATCACTGAAGATGTCACCGAGTTTTCTCATCAGCATGAAACGTTCACTGGAAAGAGTCAAGTGTATTTTGTTCAATGTGTTTTTGCTAGATAAGCATTTGGGAACTGCTGTTTTTCTTGCAGAAGTCCTGTTTCCTCTCGATACAGGCGGTTAGCCTGCAAGCTGATTTCTGTAGCGTTCTACTTAATTGTGAGTCTTGTTTCTTCTAGTCAGTCTTCGTGATTACAGTCAAGTACTGTCCTGTCCCGATATGCACACAGTTACACTTCTGTCAGATGTATTTATATTCAAATATTACAGGTCTTTGTAAGGAGCAATTTTATTTTTCCCTCTGCAAGAACTGGAATGTATTATGTTGCTGGCTGGTGCCCAGCAACTCCCCCAGAGTGCAGAAATACTCCTCAAGTGCTTTTTCTGCAGGAAGGGAAAGCAGGCTTAAAATCTGCAGTGAATCTTGAGCCGAGCACAGGAACATTGTCTATTTTCAGGCTTCTCATCCAGATACTAACTGACCAGTGGTGGTGAGAAAATAAGCGTTCCTTGCCAAGCGGTCACAAGGGGATGGCCTCCTCGAGAAAATAACGCACCCGCCAGTGATGGGCACCACTCCAGATGGACAGATTGCAGCAAAACACACATCCGCTCATCAGCCTGTGTCAAAACTCATTTGTCAAGTGTCTCCCAACAACTTCTGTATTTTGAAAACACATTACAATAGGATAAAAAGGAGGTTCACTCGCTTAAAGCACCTAGGCCAGGGCCTGGGCACCCCCTTCCTAGAAGGACCTCTTGGTGCTTCACGGTAGTCAAGAAAACGCCCACATAACTAAATTAGTCTTCTGATAAAAGTGTGCCAGAAGTCAGAACAGAGCTTTTAATGGTGGAGAACCACCCTCTTGATGCAACTATTTGCTCTGAACCATATAGCTGGAAGGATGAAAACCCAAAGACTTTGCACCAAAAAGCAGAGCAGACCAGCGTCACCCAGCACAACCCTACCGGCACCACAGACGGGTGCTGTACCTCAGTGCCGTTGGGAACACCAACACTGGGCAGATGCCTTTGCTGCAAAGCTTGCAAGACAGCAGTGGAAGAAAAAGAAAGGAAAATGTATTTACAGGCTCCAGGCAACCCTCCCCCTGAGCACTGCGGTTTCTGTTGAGTCAGGGCCGTCATCTGCCCTGCAACAAACTTATCTTCGCTGTCCATTTTGCGAGTAAGATTCAATCAGGGCTCCCCGACTCCTCAGGGAACCAGCACTTTAGCGTGAACTGCTTCCACTCAAATGTAATGGAGTGAGATTGCTCATGCCATTATTTTAAATGGTTTGAGGCCACACGGTCCCCAATTTCATTAGCTGCATTTATATATGGACCTTACACTGAATACTGTGGAACCCAGAGACACGTATACATTACGTGTCATCTTCCCACCACAAAAAAAAAAAGAAAAAAGTAAAAACCAAAGAAATTAAAACACACCCTGACAGCAGCAAATGATCAGAATAAACCTGAGTACCCATTTACGTGTCTCCATTTGATACATCATCTATGTGGGGAGGGTATTTCTGCACACATGTATAAACATCATACACGTCAATCAACTGTTTGCAAGTGGAAGACATAGAACGAGTCTCCTCCTATTCCGCTTTGCAAATTAGAAAAATTACCGCCAGTCAGACCTTGCACACACTGATGTTGGCAGGCAGTGTAACAAACTGTGAGCCCTGGACTCTACCTGCACTCCGGAGTTCATCCAAGTGCAGGTGTTATATTTAAGCTACTTAGCTACGTTACTGCCAGAGGCTGCGTGGGCACTTGAGAGCCCAGCCAGACCCGTGTGCTCGCAACTGTGCTCCGGCACAGCAGGGCGAGCGGGCTGGGAACGCGCACCAGGAGCTGCCTCGCTCTCCCATTTCAGCCAACCTTAAGCCAGTTCACACTAAGTTGAAACAGGTTTAAAACTAAACTCAGGGGCTGATACGATATTGCACCGTAGTAGCTCAAAGAGCGTATGTCTGCACACTGGGCAATACCTCTGGATCTCTCTAGCAACATGCGAGCGAGAAATATGAAAGTAATATTACGCAGATCCTAACTGAACAGCATGACAGGAGTGAGATACGAAGCACTAACACAAAACCATGAGCAATTAAGCTTTATGTGGCTGAACAGGTGTGAGTCTAATCAATGTTCATATACATTTCTCCTGGAAGTGCTATAATTTTGTATCAATTTCTTTGTTTACTTTAAGAAAAATTATACACCTCTGATAGACTTCGCAGAAGACTGTAATAAGCTTATATAGCTGGCTACTCATTTATTAAGTATTATTAGTGTCATGTTGTACTTTTGCAAAACCCACTTGAAAGAATAAAGTATTATCATGAAAAAAGAAATAAAATTAATAGAGTTGAATGCTGATATGTTTTTACGATTTGTTGTTAATTGCAACATGGATACAGTTAAATAACAGATGCTGTGAGTACTTTTTAGCTACCAGTAATTTTGGTTTTGTTCTGTTTTTCTTAAAAAACAGATTTTTCATTTAAACAACTGCTGGGTGATTTTCAGCATGAAAAATTAAAACCTTCTCTATCACTCAACAAAGAAACAGTGATTTGCTGTTAATCCAAAGAAAAAAAAAAGAAAAAAAGAGCATTTTTATCCAAACACAAGGTATTAGGAAAAGAAAGTAATCAGCTGGGATGTAAAGTTACCTGCAAACAACGTCACAGGCAGAACCTATTGCAATAAACAGGCCAAGCACAACAAGACAAATCTGGCTCATCCACCTCAGTAACTGCTTTATGGAGGCAATTTGCCTTATATTCTTCCGCTCTTCACTACAGCACCTCCTCTCACCGCAACAAGAAAACTGTAACACTGCAATGAGCAAGGCTATGGGAATATTCAGTGGAGCGATCTTGTTTCAAGATGGACTTTTTGGTCTAAATTTAATCTGTATTTTGCTCTGTATTTTGCATTAGAGAAGGTAAAGTCAATTAAACGCTGCTTCACCTGGAAGGGAAGGGCAGGGACCCCTTGGTGTTGGAGGCGTTTCCCCCATGGGCTCAGCCCAGCCGCGGTGAAGCCGGGTTTCATTCCTGCACGCCCGGAGCTCACCGCACCGTCTGACACCGGGGCACCAGTCTCAAGACTCTGTTGTGGAAGCCCTGCAACCCTGAGGAACCAAGCCCTCCTTTCCAAAGCAGCACTGCTGGGCTCACGCAACAAAGGACTCCGAAGACCTCAGCCCGATACCCAGAAAAGGACAATATTTGGTTTTCACAAGTGCTCTACCCTGTAAATTTGCCACAGTGAAAAGGTCTTCACTATCCATAGCTCTGAGGCAAATTCAGGTTTTTAGTGCACTGAAACAGCTTACTTCCATTCAAGTCAGGTGGATAAAGACTCCAACTCTTTACAAACTTTAAACAATCGCAGTACTGCAACCAGTACATTAGTCCTACCCAAAAAAAGTGAGAAGAGACACAGTGTTCAACATACACAGCATCCATAACCATTCTCTACCCACTCGTCGTATGAGACACCTAGGCAAGTAGTTTAGCTGTGTATGACAGACTCCAGCCTAAGTCCAGAGAAGATGAATCCCAATAAAAGAGTCAGCAGCACGATTCACACTGCATCGCTCACCACTTGGCTGCCAAAAAGGAGAGCATTGCCTAAGATGGCAGGACCCAAATGTCCCTGGATGTCTCAAGCTCCAGGCGTTTGTGGAAGGGCACCGGGAAGCATGAAGGGCCTTTCAGAGGCAAGTAGAGACCATTAGAGTACTGGGAACGTGTAACGCAACCAGAGGGGAAAAAAGAAGCAACTCTGGGGGGGCTTTAACAGGTGCCACACAATGATACTTGTACTATGCTGGCATGCAAGTATTATAAACAATGAAAAAGTCAGGACACAACCACCTAGGCAGGTCCAGAACAACAGCGATGTGAGACAGAAAGTGCAGGCACTGAGGCCGTAAATTTATAGGATGAGAAGAGAAGCCTCCTAAGTACAATATTTACTGCCTACTCAGTATTCTTTTTTATTTTCCTATGTTTGCTTGACCTTGGACACTACCTGTTTGGTATTCTCCAAGCAGTGCAGAGCTCTCTTTCAGTACCCAGCAAGTCTTAGCCCTTCCAGGCTCCCAGGCTAAGGTATTTTGCCCTGGCTAACATCAGACACCAAAAGCGGGAGCCGCCTTCTCTCCCTAATGCGTAAGATAAGGGTGTAATAACAGGCTATAAAGCCCCCCACATACACACAACTGATGAATATTCATTAAAAGTCAACACATAACATTTATATCATTCCAGCCACACAGGGAGGATGAAGTGCCTCCCCGCAGGTAGCAACACCTCACTCAATTCACGATGGGCCGCTTTGTACCATGTTAGATAAAACCCGCAGCCGCTCTCATCCTTTGCATTTCAAGCCAGTTTTTCTCCTTCATAAACAGCATTCAGAAAGGAGACTGAGGCACACGTAGTGACCCTGCTAGCACCACAGAACGCACTCACCTTTTTCACATGCATACCCAAAGGTATTTTTCTATGAGATAATATTTTTCAGGCTCTTTTGGACTTAGAGAAAAAGGGCTTCAAGTGAAATAAAAACATCTCTTATCTTAAAACAACTGTCAGTTTAGGAAACAACTGACTGAGCAGCAACTGTGTTCTGGGTATGTACATTGTTTTATATTAAGGCACTCCTTAAAAGAAAATCCCAGAAGTCCAATTAGTTCGTGAGCATCTACCGCCTGCTGACACCTCCTAGCACCAAGAGCATACATCCCAGGCTGTTTTCATGCTTTCCAGGATTGCATCTGGGCTAGAAACACCAGATAATTATTTTTAACACAGCAACTGTGAGCATTCCCAGCCTTTCTGGACTTCTATACATTCATCATATTCAGCAAGGAGAGCCTTCCCAATTAATACAGAGATACTGGAATGGCGATGGAGAGATAAATGGCATGGATTGAACAAACTGTAGATTAAGAGGCTTTTAGGCACATTCCTGCTTCATCCTTACATACTGCCCACATCACCTCAACATGCATTTGTACTTAATCATCTGTTGTACACTGCAAAGATAAAGTCATGTGGTCTGATCCTCAACCTTAGTTATACTGAACTGCACTGATTTACAACAGCTAAGACTCAAGCTCTGAAGCTTTGGAGAGACTCCATTAGCTTTATTTCACCTCCTGGATGAAGACCAAACTCTGCACTCATCAATATGATTCACTCTCTGCTTTGCTCCCGAGCTCATGGCCTCTGACTGTTCATGCAGGATGCACAGTAGCTTCCTTCCAGTACGTTCTGGGGGGAACAACCTATTTCCAGAAAACTCTGGCTGGATGTTGCTGTGATAGTGTTTTGTCTGAAACAGCCCCTGCAGCAGACTATGGAGGAAGACTATGATAAAGACCACTGCTCCCTGGGGAGGGCCTGCCCATGCCATCCAACACTTGCCCTTCAGCTCCTGCTACAAAAGTACTGCTGTGATGGACGGCAACACAGCTCCCTCATTGCTTCAGGCAATCTAACCTGAAAATATTAAGTAATATAATCTCAGGAGTGTTGTATGGGGTCCAAAGCAGACCCGAGTGAAAGTCAGCACGAATGTGCCCAAGCAACCACAGAGAGTGCTAGCCTCAAGAACACAGAAGAAAACCAGGCTGTATGCAATGACCCAGGAGGTAAGGTTTGGGCAATCCATAGCAGATGACATCGGCACGGCCAGGCTCCCCATCTGATGCACTTGCCAGCAACCCCTGCCTGCTGCCAGGGAACGGGCAGGGGGATGCTGCCTGCACAGCCCAGCGGGGCCAGGGAAAGGACAGCACGGATGCAGCAACCTGCCATCGCTCATGAAGGAGACACACTGGATGTGATCGCATCTCTATCCCCCGTGTGTGCAAGCGACTACAGTGCTCTCTGGAGCTCATGAAGGAAACCTGTTCTCCTCCTGCCTCCCCTGATCCTTCCTCAAGCCCCACAGATAGAAACTGGCCACTGGGGGTGAGCCTGGGGTCCCAAGAGACAAAGAAACACATTTCACAGACATTCACACTCTGAGCTCTGAAGTATCATCTGTAATCGGAACATAAAAACATATTACAATTAAAATCTAGACATTCAGCAATTTTCAAAGGTGATCAGACATCCCGATCTGACTCTCTGAAGCCTAGTTTTTACAATCCCAATTGCTAGGCAGCTTGCACCAAGGTGCTCATTTGTCACGTCTCCTCACTCTGCAATTCTTAAATTGTTAAACGTGAAAGAGAGTAGTAATTCAGCATCGTTCCATTGCTTATGAAAGCCATGCAGAAAAAAAAACATCAAAAATAATCTAGGCCAGTTCATTTGAAGTGCAAATGACTTATGCATGCAATACAAAACGCAACAAGTGCCTTTCAAGCTGTCTCATTTATGATAACAGAAAAGTTGCTGATGGAATGAGAATTCCCAGGTAGTTATCAGGGAATTTTGAATATCATTTGTACTTCGTACTGCATTAGCAACTCTCACATCATGTCAGCAGCTTGAAAAAAATAAAACAATGATTTACATCTCCCAGTTTTTATTCTGCTTTGACTGAGTAATCTCATCACTTATCTCAAATTATTTTGCATTGAATGCAAAATGCTTTTTTCTTTTCTAAAGGAAGAAGAAACCTAACACTTCCCCTGAATTATCCCAGTTTACTAAGATGAATAGTCAGCCATCAACAGAAGAAATGTCTGGTTATCACATCTCCAAGGTACGCAAGCTGCACCAGACTATCAGATATCTCGCTATTAGCAAAACAGATAGACCCAAAGCTAAGGCTGCTATCTCATCCTCAACCTGTCCAAGCTAAAGGAGGAGGAACAACCAACATCCCAAACGTAAGACAGACATGCTCATATGGATTGATTTTAGGAGTAGGAAGTGACACCACTGAGAAAAATACGTTTTTACACTTTTGCTTGAATTCTTGGCAAAAGACAAGGAAAAAAAACCAAACATCCCTCAAATTTTTTGTTATAGCTCATTGCTTAGGCTAGAGCTGCATTAGACTTGACACCACAGTTGGCAGCTTCTATAGGTGAGGAAGAGCAGGCAATGAGAAAGTAAACACTCCTTTGTAAAACTACCTTCTTCACTTTCTACTACCGCCAGCCCTGGGCTCTGATTTTTCTATCCCATCAAACACGATGCCTTTACCCAGGTTAGGACACTGACCCTGCAGCGCCACAGCTGCTCCAAACACTTCCCTGGCTGCAAGCAGAAGCCCAGCCAGCATCTCCCCAACGTACCGGGGAAGCTGAAGCTGTACCATCACTTAGGAACTAGTTTGCCTCCAACAGCGGACAGTCAAGGGTGCGCTAGGCAAGGGAACCTGTATCTGTGGTGTTACACCGCAACATCGGTTCCTTCCCCAATATCCCACAAGTTTACTCCCTAGCTTGCCCCACAGCAACTTAATCCAGCAGCACGGTTCAGAGTCTGAAAAGGTTTATATCAGCACATGGTACCAACTGACGTGTGCCAGCGCGGGCTGGAGTCAGACAGAGGCTTCGCGGATGCTGTGACTGGCAACAGCCACACGACATTGCCGGCACATCTGAATCCTGATCTGACACTGCAGCTCTGGAGCTGCCCTGAGAGTGCTAAAAGCAGGCCTGAATGCAAGGGACACTGCTTTGTAATTTGTGCAATTTGTAATTTTGCATCGTTAGGCTTATGTACTCTTATTAGGCTGTGCAGGCTATGCCCCTCGTTTCTCCTCCCTTCTTTCTTTTAGTATCAGCAGCACTTCATTGGATTTCTGAGACAGTCCTTACTAGATATTTGGTCTCTCTTAAAATGGAATTTGCAGAAAACAATAACGTAACATTTAAATACCCTTCAGCAATACATCTTCTGAATTACAGTACACATTAATTTTTCATGGAACTCTGTGAAGCAGTTTTATCTTCTCAAATCTCACTTCAGGTGACAAGAGGAAAGGATTTAGTAAAAGTACCTATGTAAGGTTTATCAGCAAAAATATGCATTCAAAAGAATTCACTCCAAAAATTGCCCCCTCCTTTTTTTTTCCTTTTTGAAGATTGCCATGAAATAGAAATTTCTGAAGTATAAGGGGACTTGCATACTACCTCCAATCAAGTGGGCAGAGCATCAGAGGCCTGACACATATACTGGCTAAAAGCAGATGTTAAGAAAAATCACATTTCAAACTGGGGGGGGGGGGGGGGAAGTCAAGCAACTATTGCTAATCCAAAATGTCACAAGCAAAAAGCCTGCACACCAAAAAACCTGAAACAAGCAAGAAAACTGATCCTAACTGCTAATGGAACACGGGCAAAGTAAAATCATTCAAGCAGATTTAATTGCCTTTCCACAAATGACACTTCGAAGCAAGTAAGCAAATCTCGAACACTGAGGAATTTTAAGAACAAGTTAGACAGCCATCTGTCAAGAATAAAGCAGGACCTGGAAGAATAAAGCAGGTCCTGCCTTCAGGCAAGAGGATAGACAAGCTGACCTCTTGCTATCCTCCCTAACCTCATTTTTTCTGTGAAATCTGTGACAATTGGAGGAAAACACATATGTAACACCTTATCAAGTCTTCAGACTAGTAACAGGTTGGAGTACAGGATACTAATAAAGCTTGTTCTGAGCCCTACGATACAGCAGGTTCGCTCTTTCTGAATTTCCGTATATAGTTGTTTTCGTAGCACAATATAGACCGGGATAGGTAGTAAGGGAAGCAAGGTTAATTTTCAAGTCCAAGATTCTTCCAGGCACCCCTTTTCTGTGAGAATTACGCTGTTTCCAAGCCAACTGTGGCAATTCGCATACATTGAGCTCCAGGGTGAACTGCTAAGTACATCAGAGAAAAGGCTACTCCCAAGGTGGGCAGGAGTGGGATGGGGAGAACAGAGCACAGGGTGGGCACACACACAGCAGCAATTAGGAATCCAAACCTAGACAAAATAATTTTAAATTCTGGCCTAAAACAATAATTGTTTGCTGCACTGAGAGTTATTTTTAAATATTTCCTGAAGGATCTTTTAAAACCTTATTCCGTGAAAACCTGGGAAGTTTTAGGTTGAGCAACCATCTACTTAATTCCAGCAAATTGAAGGTGAAGGAAGTGAAATATCTGACTACATCCAGTGCCATAACTTGATGTATCAGAGCGGTGTCAAAGTTAAATATGAATGACCATATTGCTTTGACTAGTCTGAAAACCTACAGGGGATTGTTTCACACACTGAAAAATATAAAAATAAACTTCGGAAAAAGATGCCATGAGGAACCAGTTTTCCTTTTCCATTCACTGCACATGCATTTTGACAAAGACGACACACTAGATGGAAGCCTTAAACAACCCCTGACTGCTTATACCGTCATCTCTTAGGCTCCTACTAAATTGCAGTTATTTGTTCAAAACAAAACGATGAGACCTGTGATATAATAGAGCAATTTAAGCAGTGAAGAATACAACACCTGTAATTCAATTTCATGGCAGCTGGTTTCACAACATGTTTCTATAACACTGTTATGATATAGGAAAGTTCTCTCAGAGTGTAGCAATTCTTCTTTAAGTAAATCAGGCTCTCAAGAGAGAAGTGGGCTTTAAGTAGACAAATAGTATAAACAATAAGCAATTTGTATCTCCATGCCAGTCGTTTCAGTTCTATCTCCAGTTAGTTGCCACTCTTCCGAGGGTTTATATTTTAGTTTATATTTCATATTGAGAGGCTATTGTCAGAAAAGGTAACAATAAAAGTCACCCAAGATCTCTAACCTTGAGTAAGTTTCCAGGCAGAGGAACATACAAGAGCTTCCCTTCCCATTCATATTTTCTACAACAGTCACCATATACAAAAAAAAGCTGTAAATCCCAGGCATATGACCTTCCCAAAAGGTCAAGGAGGGAGCAGGGGGAAGATGGAGATACCAATAATGAGTAGTCAATGCAGGAAGTACAGCAAAAACATTCTCCCAAAAGGAGAAATCTAGTATTAGCTCATAACCCCACAGCTGAACTGCATCCAGCGTGGCAAATGATGAGGCCGCTTGTTATCTTGGCAGAAAGCTCTTTACAGTACAAATTCATGCAGATATCAAAATGGAGGTTTGTAAAGAGTAACGTTGATGTTCTCCTTCGTTCAGCACTGAACCATGCTACCATGTCCACTTTATATACTGAAATTAGGAAGAAACTGTACACCCAATTAGGGATCTCATTCCAGGTTTGATGACTGGAATAAATACCAAAGCAGTAGTTTCAGGAAGTCTTTGCAACGGTATAGACTAGCCCTGATGATGAGAACCTTTCCACCTCTTCTCCCCACCTTTCTGTTCCTCATAGGCCTCCCTCCCTTGCACCAGGACAAGGATTTGGGCAGAGATCTGGGTGGAGGAACTGCGCGAGGCTGAAATGCCTGCACAATGAAAGTCGTCAATGCAGAACAGCATGGGATTCCCTGTGAAGAAAAGGCAGACACTTGTCGTGGGCTAGACCTGGTGGAAAAGATGAAGGGCACCCACCCCTAACTTTCATGAAATGAATGTGCAACAGGGACATGTTGTATCTCAATGACTGTAGGTTGGAGAAATGCCCCTCTATTTGGGATAAGAAGAAACATTCCTACTGATGAAATGCATATCTGGTCATAAACCACTCCTGTTCAGCCACCTCTGCTGGAACCCCGAATCAGCAGGACAAGCAAGTGACCTCGAGTCCCATTCTGTGCTACCCACTCTACCCGCAAAGCAGAAAACCAGTATAACCAGAAATGGATTAGTACCTCCTTCCTGCTTTTCATGTCTGTTTATACTTCTATTTTATGTCATTTTAAACAGAAAAGCTACCGCCTTGAGCATCAACAATTCAATTCTGAGATTCTTCGTCAACAACCATTCCACCGACATTGATATTCCCCATATGAAACGAAAACAGCTAAAAATGTCTGAACTCCTCAAGTGTATTACTATTAAGAAACTCATTTGAGAATGGCTCTTCAGTTCTCCCTCCTTAATTTTTACATTGCTAGGCATCAAAACAAGTTGATATGCTGAAAATACAAGAAGATCCCAATCTGTTTGCCCACTTCAGGAAAACCTTGAATGAGCTAATGAAAGTTGTTGTACCAACCTGTACAATTAGGGAGCAAAAATTAAGCACCTCTCTATTTAGATTAGCAACCCACAAGGTAATAATCATTGCTAGAAGTATATACATAGAAACTCAGAGTCAACTGAACTAATTTCATCCCCCTCTAACCCTTGATTTGGGTGCTTCTACACGCTGCGTCTGGTTGCGCATCGAAGGTTCAGTAGGGCTGTTCTTTAAACTCAACAGGAAACTCGTAGCTTTTTCATCTGAAGATATTCAGTCTGTGCTCAGTGACTTCTTCCCATAGCCCATTAATCAGCTCGGCATGCTACCCACTATTAGAAACATGAAGAAAACTACAAATGAACAGGACTGTGCACTGCTTCTGACGAAATGAGACTGACACAACTGGCACCTTCCTACACGGCAGATATAAAATACTGAGTAGGGCTAAAACTGGGTGTTCTGGGGAGGGAAATATGACTTCAAAGAGGTAAGACTTTGGAATTTCTGACAACACCCCTGGTGTTTAAATAATTTTGGTAGTAAAATGTGCATGTTGTTACATTGTCAGAGCACAGAAAAGGAGCGTGGTGTTCACTGGGAACTCAGAAGGAAACTGGGGTCGCACCGTTCTACTTGAGATGGGGCTCATCACATCCACCCTTACCGACCTCCAGGAGTCATCTATTCAAAGGGATTATTGAGGCTCCTTCTGCAGTCAGTGGAGAAAGACCACCGTGTCTAGTGTGCACTTCATTATATCCTAAGACAGAAGTCTAAGGTAAAGGGATTTAATTGCATCTGGAGGTGCCTTTATTTTCAACATCTACAGAGGAAATATTAAAAAAATGACTAGGCAGCTTTTGATGGCTAAGGCTAAGCTAAGTTTGGTTTTACTGCAAACATCTCAGTGAACCTAAGCTGGCCATGGATCTCTCTGCACCTCAAATCTGCAGGTAGAAGACAGGGATGCCACGTCTCCCTTCATTATTCACAATGACCACGGTCAACTTCGATTGAAATATGCAAAAAGGACAATCTTCAACAGTGTATGGCATAATAAAGATTTAACTTCAAGTAGAGCTTCACAATATTGATGCAATAACAACAAAAACAACGCTCCAGAACTCCTGATGTTTTTGGCAACCAAGCCTGTCATGTTAGCACAATGATTTAAAGAAAGTCATCATGCAGCCCCATCGTTACAGAGCACTATGACAAAAGCATATCAAAAAGCCAGAATAGAACAAGGCATTTCTGATCTTGGTTGAGAAAAGGGAGCGAAGCCACCGCTTCAGCAACTGACACAGCATTACACAAGATATGGCATTTACTGAATATTTCACCTTTTCGGGACTCTCAATCATTCAGCTGGTTGCAGTGTTAGTTCACCATCAGGCTTGGTGCTGATTAAAATTCCCTATCCCAACCCAATTCCCCACATCGCACTCCTATGGCATATTTGTCTTTTATAGCAGACCTTGGTGTCAACAGTTAATAGAGTTTATCCCTTCTTCTAGCAGAGTGAAGGACCTGACCTGAATGAGGCAGGAGAACGGAGCTACCTTTTATATCCACACCGGCTGCTTCAGCTGAAAGAGGGTTTACAGGAGGCAAAAACAGCTCAGGCACCCCAAATTTTGAATTTAAAAGGACCTCTCAGGGTTTGGTCCTTCTGTTGTCACATCAGCTTCTCTTTGAAGAGAGGTGTGAGACAAAACTCCCTGCAAAGCCCAGCAGAGCTCTGCCAGCACTGCCAGAAGGAGGTGGGCAAAGAGCAGCATCTCCCCCAACTAATTCAGGAGAAACAGAAAAATATTTACAACTGCTGCCTTGCTGAAGAAAACACAGGCAGAATTCTGCTCCCACCAAACACACTAAGAGATGGGTCAGGCTCCTACTACACAAGCATGGATTTCAAATGCTGAGCTTATACAGTTATTTTTTTTGTTCACTTAAAGCATTGCCCCAATTTATAAATTATGAAAGAGATTACTCGTCGTACAAACCCTGATCTTAGTGCTATCCCCGTCCTTGAGTAAAATTAAAAAATGGGGGTGTGGAGCGTGCGTGTGTTTTTTGGGCTTGGGGGGGGTTAAAGGTGGAAGCAATATAATGCAGTTTATTTAGGCTGGTAATATCAGGGCAGAAATTGTAGCGTGCATTTGCACAGCATCTACCTCAGTTAGCCTTTCTTTATAAAGTCAACACTTCTCTAGCTGTAACAATAACATGCAAAATAGACAAAATAAGCATAGGAAAGGTTTAGCACAACTATTTTACAGATGGGGATCTGAGGGCCAGGAAGGTAAAACACCTGCCCAAGGCTATCCGGTAAGTACATGCTGGAGGTCTACACCAACAGCAGCCATCCAGAGACCTGCTTCAGTGCGCAGCTCGCAAGGGTATCCTTCTTCTTCAAGGTAATTTCTCAATTCTCTTCTCTCACATATTATGAAAATAGCTTGAAAATTAACTCTTTGAAGTCTCACATTGAAAGAAATCTCATGCAATGTCTGCTTTGAGTTTCAGTCCAGGTAATTTCCTTCCCCCGCTGCCGAGGTTCCTTGCACAAAGGATTTTATACCTATCGACTTGATAACTTTTGCAAACGCTTCATTATTATGAACCAACCGTGGCCAGAGATGATGTGCTATGGTTCAGGCAGGCCCTGTATTACATATTCAAATTCATTAGCTCTATCAGCCTTCTCAACCTCTTATGTTTGATTAAGTCTCATCTCCTAAAAACGTATTAAATCTAGTCAGCCTCTTTAAATTATTATTCCTCATTGGTCCAGTGGTGCTAAATGTTTCTAAATGTGACAGTAATCTAGTTTTAAACAAACCAGCTGCAAAGTCTATAAAATCATCTTTAGCAAGCTAGTAATCTCTTTGATAGATTCACCAGCAGCAGTGAGCGCAATGCAAGTCATGTCCATTAATGCTTGCACCAGCAACAGATGGGCCACACAGGACTGCAGGAGCCTGGAAACCGCTCCGGCTGCGAACGAGAGCACACACACGAGTGTTTCAACAAATTTCGCTCTGTAGCCACAAAAGCCCAGAAGACAAGGCCTAAAAGCCAAATGTTAAAAGGAAGGCAGCGCATCAGAAATATAGCCGTTCGTGATAAGCTACAAAGCCTGCCATTTAGGGGCTGCTGCTCCAGCAGCAACCAAAACTTACTGTACAGTTTAAGCTGTACTACTTGTAGATGTGCACCTCTAAAAATGAGGGTTTTTTTTTAAATTATTAACTTCTTTCTTCAAAGAGCATGCAAGATCCTAGCTGTCTTTTTAACACAAAAAAAATTTATTCCCTCCATAATCACTCGCATGGCAGTGGGAGGAAGGTAACACCGCCACTGCCCACAATGCAGTCTAATGATGAAAGACCGTCAAGTCTGATGTTATGTAAGGACCTTGGACCCCAAATTCATTTTTAGAAACCCGATCGTTCTTTGGCAGGTAAGTTTGCATCCACTTGCACCGAGCTGTTAGCATAAATGGAAGAGCCCCTGCCTCTACTTTCCCTACACGCAGCGTGGTTTCTCTTCGAAAATGTTCTGATCATTTCAGCAAATTAATGAGAACCAGATGGCTTTTTTTCTTTTTGAACCATTGCTCTCCAACTCGTACAGGGCCACTCACACTTCTAAGTAGTCCCGCAATAAACATCAGAAATACAGAGAAAGATTTCAGTGCTGGGTCGAGCTGGGACGATAAATGTGAGAGAAATCTCTTGAAAAACAAATGTCTGCCACTGGTCAAATTAAGAACCACCTCACAGCAAAGAAAACTCCCAATACAAAGTGTTCTTTTGCAAATTTAGCCCCAAACACCGTTTTTCTGGTTTGACCTATTTGTAAAAGATACATAAACAAGCACGTGTGCAAAGAGAAGGTTTTTTTCCAGGGGTTTATGCTCCTCAGCAACTGGGGAGTCTTTTGGAAAAAAGTTATTAGCAGGTCACAGGAGATTGCTCTGCGTGTTGCTCAGCTGAGCTTTCTGTCTTCCAAAGGTAAACAGCCTTTTCAGCCACAGCAGCAGCACGATGCAGGCAATCACCAGTCATGTTGAATTACCATCAAACCACTGACGTTTGGTAAATTAAAGGCCCTATGCCATCAGCTGCACTCAGGGCCTGTTTCAACCTGGGGATGTTCCATTACATTTTTTTCAAAGGAGCTTCATTTTTTCAACCTGGAAAATCGCAAGCGATTGCATTCAGCAAGCAAATAATAGAAAAGTCATACATGCTGGAGAATAAGAATGAGCAGCCTAGAAAGCATCAAGTGAGGACAAGGATCTAGTGATGATAATAGAGAAAAATTTGATATAGATATATACGGGCAACCTGCTGCACTCGGAACCATTGCAATCCAGAACAGCAGCAGACCCTCTTTGTGAAGACTGTTTATATCGCCTGCCACACATCATTTTGGGGGCTACAGCAGCAGAAGAAACTTTTTTTGCCTTGAAACACAGGTTTCCACTGTAAAAGCCCGACTGCCCCTATCTTCCTCCTGCCTGAGCCGCTTGTACCTTCAAGCTCCTCAGCCTGACGTGCTCAAGCTCTGAAGCTCGGGAGTCCTCAAGACTTAAGGATGCAGAAGCATCCCTGCCCACGGATCTGAAAACCACTAGGTCACCCCTGTATGGTGGGCTTCTCAAACATGGAGGCTTTCAGGTGGTGCAGCAGCATCAGAACCTCAGCTAGGACTCACAGACAGGCTCTCCGCATCTGCATGGTGTGCATTTCTCTTTCAGACTGGAAATGACCAAAAGAAAGCAAATTTGCTTATGGAACATCATTCTAATGAGCATGTTCACAATATATTTTCACATAAAACTGAGTCTTCCTCTTCCTGACCTCTTTGGCACACCCAACACAGTAACAGAAGCGACGTGAAATTTCAATGGGTTGGTGGATCCGTGAACCACAGACTTCACTGTGGCGTTACAAGTTTTGGTCAAACCAAGCACAACAAGTCAACTGCATCCTCAGCAACATCTCTTGCTGTCACAGGCACTTATGGTGATGCCTCACAAAGGGTCTACAACAAATAAGTGCAAAGCCCCAGGCTTGGATTCCTTGTTATAGATGCGCTTTGTTTATTAGCCTATAATTTGTTTATTCTCCTTTTCTAAAGTGAAACTCAAAAGGGACTGTCAAGACAGAAAATTCAATCTAAACAGGTTCCCTAAACATGCTTATCCTGGAGCAGGTCCAGTGGTTATTTGAGGATGGCAGCTGGCACCTGCGGCCTTTGGTGAGGCACTTTCGGACGCTGATGGAAGAGGACAGCTGGCTGGGCTGGCACAAGGTGCCACGTTTGATCGATCGAGCGATCCAAGTGTCACAGACTCGTAGGCTGTCATTAACGGTCTGCGCTTCCTCCAAGCAGGAGGCGCACGCCGTGCGGCAAACGCGGTGCTCGCACGAGCCGCGTGGCTCCAAGAGCAGTATCTGCCCCGTGCTATCCCACTTCCCAAAAACACACAGCTTCTATTAAAGTTATTATTTTTATATGTAAATAAGTATACGTATATATATTTTTACAGACAAGAGGTGCAGGGCATCGCAGCACACAACTACTGAAAAGTCATTCCCTTGTGCGTGAAAAATTCAGCAATTTTTATGGATAAACGAGTCATAAAACATTTTCTTCAGGCTATTTAATTCATCAACTAGCTGGACAGCAAATATGCTAGGATGTTAATTTAACAGAATTATTCCCCTCTCAATAAGGTAAATGTTAGATGAAGATCATTAGGCAGGCTGGCAACCCTGTCATCTTCCTTCTGCCAGATAGACCCACAATGCGAGGTAACTGCTAAAGAGGCTCTGGCAATACGACGGGCTATAATCTTCCCCGAGCAGACACTTCTGCTGCCATGTTTCCTATATTTTTGGAGCTGGTTTGGGTTTGTTCTTTTACCCTACAATCTCATTTCTTTTAGAATACTGAAGCTATGATTTCAAAAGTCAAACATCCACATGAAAATCCATCAATACATTTGTAAGAAAAACAAAGCCTTCTCCCTAAATGCTGCTGCGTGTGTCACATCACAGCCAGGTACCCTATTCTTGATGCACTACCGAGTTTATTTGGCCATCAAGTAAAATAACTTTCACAAATTGCGTTAGTGTTTTTCCCCACGGGAAGTGCTATTACTTATAAGTAGATCTTGACCTTACAAATAAACTCCATCCTGCCTTCGACAGTTTTAAAATGGCCCAGAGTTTCTGGAGGTCGTGTGATTGAAGGGTGCATTCCCCTTTGGAAAAACGATCAAGGCAATTCCACAGCTGGTTCAGATCTTCAAACTGAAAAATCTCTATGATAAAAATACTTCTTTTTTTGGCGCTCTCAACTCACTGCAATGACACAAGGCAAACAAAAGCCTAAATAGAGGGGAACAAACCCTCCAAATTGCAACACGGAAAGTGTAAGGAGACTCTTGCATGGAGCCGTTCTAAATGGTTTGGCTTACCTCTTCTGGTTGCAGGAAAAAAATGCCACGGTTCTCACCAAAGACACGTCACTGTCTCCGATGTTCATTCAGTACACTCTTGGACACTGGTGAGCGGTGGAAAAGAAGCTTTACGGGATGGCTGAAGGAAACGGAAAAGC
The DNA here is from genome assembly GCF_034638445.1 of Ciconia boyciana. Taxonomy (NCBI): domain Eukaryota; kingdom Metazoa; phylum Chordata; class Aves; order Ciconiiformes; family Ciconiidae; genus Ciconia; species Ciconia boyciana. Next base: position 8,843,460 of record NC_132942.1, on the reverse strand, counting down.
ACACACAGACATTATGCTGGTTTCCTCCACTTAAACTATGTTCAACAAGGCCTTCAATCGGAGGGGAGCTATAAATAAATAAATGCAGTGGGGAAAAATTAGGCACTTGAAGTCTTTTGTGTATTCTGAAGATCAGTTAAATTAAAAAAATAAAAATTAAAAAATGCCATCCATCACATTTTTAATAAAAGAACCACCTGAATTTTAAGTTTGGGATTTTTTTCCCCCAGAAACTATAAAACAAAGCAGAATTGTTAATGAACCTGTGATAATATCACAGTGCAATATTGGTGTTTTGCTTGTCCTAGTAACAGAAGGTGATAGGTGTTGAAAAGCACCCTAGACTTCCAGGTTGAAAAGATGGTAATTCAGCTGAGTTGGATCTCTTTTCTTACGTCTCAGTCCCTTATTTCTAGATGTTTCCTTTGTCTTCTGTTTTTAAAGTCTGATAAATTCCTATAGCAGGGATTATAATTTCCTGGGCATTTGTGCAGCGCCAGCACAGCAGAGCCTCCAGTACCAATACACACCCAGTTAGTGAGTGGGAAGGGGATGAAAGGATAGAGGATAAGTTAAATTTACTCCCTTTTCCTGACACTTTTTTCCCCATTCAAAACTCTGTAGGTTTTCAACTCACTCTCATCACTGCCAGATGCATTTCTAAATGCACATAAAACAAGACTAACATCTGGATTGTTATTCATCTATATTCTTCTCCCACATTAATAATTCTTCTATCTAATGTAGCAGAGCTGAAGCCAATATAGCTCCCTTGTGTTTACTTATCTTCATGAAGAAGCTATTGAAGCATCTCAAAACTCTCACCCCTCTGGGTCCTAACAGGCTGACATGCATCTCTCCTGTTTCTATTCCATTTCTGTTCAATTGGGTCTGCATTATGTTGTTATTGTTTCACTTCTGAGCCCATGACTGTTCAAAGCCTGCCTCTTCCATGTGGATAGTGCTTTTGTAGAAAAGATAATAAAATTTATTCAGCAGCTCTTAAAAGTCTCCTCACATAGAAAGGCATGTGGGGAAAACAGTCTTTCAAAGCTTTGAAGCTATATACCAAAACATCTGTTCGGGTTTCAAGGAGTTTACAGCCCAGTTCCCAGAGCTCGTATCAGTAGGTTGAAGAATCCTTCAGAGCTCTGGTATAGCTATTTTCCAATGTCTTCCTACAATCAAACATAGAGGCTTGAGCTTAAATACAAAATGAAATACTTCTTCCCCTTCCCATATTTTTAAGGCTCTATGTAATTCTTCCAGCAGTTTTTCCCATAAAACCTGTTACAAATTCTCAGCAAGAGAGGTTTGGATTTCTTCAATATTAAAGATTTCAGCTGGAAAGTTGAGGACCAAACTGCATGTTAGACAACATATCACATAACAGCATTTAACTGGACATATTAATCATCAACATAATCACCCTAATATTTACCACTTGTTGTAAAGATGAAACCTTTACAAAACAGACAAGAACATACAATACGTACAAAACCACGTTAAGAACGGCTGGACCTGACGAGCCCCAAGGTTCATTGAACTAAACATTCTGGACAGTCACAAATACTGTTTGACCTGGGATAAATATAACAGGACACAAATACCATGATACTTTCCCAAAATAACCCCAACTTGTGGCCTAAGGGCTTTCTGAGCCAGCAGAGATTGTCTTTACACGTGAGAACCACCAATGCATTTTCCCACATCCACGTCTTGAACCCACAGAAATTTTCAGCAAACAGATTACCCTGCACAGAGACTTCCACAACCAGGTTCTGTGTGAAGAATAATCTCCTCCTATATATTTTTGAAGTCACCTTAAGTTTTTATATGAAGTTTCCTGATTCTTCTATTATAAAAGACAATAAGCATTATCCTATATTAGTTTTTTCCATCTCATGATTAGCAGACCTTCACCGTTATCCCCTCACTCAGTCATCTCTTTTCCAGCTGTTTTTCCATGTCCTAGACTGTTCAGTCCTTTCATCTTTTTCTTTAAACTTAAAGCTATTATCACCTGCCTGCCAAAGAGCGGTCCTAAATTTGACTTCTCACTGACCAGAAGAAAGAAATATACAGCTACCGCGTATCTGTAGGACAGCTTGCTCCTTTAAAATGAAAAATTCTTGAAGAGAGGTGGCAAAGCGACAGCACAGATTCTTCCAGATCACACCAAAATACCAAAAGCCCAATTCACAAGGAGCAGCCCTGCCACAAGGACTACAATGACATCTCACACCACCATATCCATCAGTATTTTCCACAACACCCCCCACAAATTACTTCTACTGCATGAAAAATACATTCCCAATTCTCTCTTCTGAGTTTTTCCTCAAGGAACCTCTACAATGAAAAAACCCCATGGCCCTCATATTGCTGAGCTGAAAGTTATCAGCAGCCACGGCTTCCACAAAACAAAAAGCTGATGACATTCTTTACAAAGACCATGAAACAGAAGTTAAATTTAAAAAGATTCTCAGTTTAGCTGTCCTTTAAAGTTTCCTCTAGCTTTTTCTCTTTAGAGCATTAGCAATTGCTGAGAAGAATTTCTCATGCGGGTAATTTCAGTTTGATCTCTGGAGTGGGTGGAAAGGACTAAGAGGATGATCATGACCAAAGGAAGCGAAGGAAGGCTGGGAAGGGGTTTAACTTCTGCTTATGGATAAACCAGATAACTAAACGCTCAGGAGGCAAAAGCCTATGTACACTGAAGGACAGTGTTGGCATAAAAACAAGGGGGTGCAAACCAGCTGTGAATAAATACATGCTAGAAATCAGAAGATGAGGTTCTATATCAGTTTTCAAGTAGGAGTAGTGGGGGTAAAAAGTGTTTGTACTTCTAAAATGGAGTTTGATCAGTTAATGAAAGGGCTCATATGATGTGATTGCTTACGATGGCAGGAAAATGGGCCCAACGACCCAGGATGTCCCTTCCCAGACATATATTCTCCGGGTGAGGGGTCTGCCTGCACAATGAGTAGAAGGAACAGGTAATAGTAGACCCTGTATGAAATTCTGGTGAATTTTCTGAGTTTTGTGTAAGACTTCAGGAGAGTCAGATTTTCAGTCCATGTGCACAAGCAGAGCTGCCACAGCTTTGTAAAAAAACCCCACCAAGATACTCTCTTCTACACCATATGAAGATGATCAACCCAGCACAGCTGAAAAGCACAAAAATACAAAAAAAATTGAGCTAATGACTTCCCAGCCAGGAAACACAGCTCCCTTCAAAATTCGCTTTCCTACCGAAGTGGGAGAAAAAGACAGCAGTCTTCAGTACTAATCTTCAATAAACACCATTTTGCCCCTTTAAGCTTCTACTAACGCTCCTGGAGCCTGGTGCTCAGCAGCTGATCAGGGACACACTGTTAACCGAGTTTCTCTGAAGGAAAATTTAGAATTCTTCAGAAACAAACCAAGAGCAATTATCCAAAATGATGTCTTCAAGCAAACCATATGTGGAGCACACACCCTGCAATGCCTCCAGTCTCCTGCAGAAGCATTTGTCGTAGGCACTTCTGGCCGCCTCGAACAACCATCAGCTACAGCAAAGAACGTTCACTCAAACACGTCAGAGGAGGCGGATGTCAACATGACTTTCCCAGGACTTCAACAGTCTTCATCCGGAGATGGAATAGGACACCGGGACACAACTAACCACCACAGTCATACTAACCCAGCTCTCTTTTGCTTTTTTAACCCAGACAGTTTCTCAGTTATACTTTTCCCATATACTGTGTTGTAATGAATTTATAAAATTTCATCTGTTGAAATCTGCTGAGCAATCACTCAGAAAAGTCCCCATTTTGCAGCCAGCGGGTGCTTTTGTATTTTCCATCCATCATACAAAAAAAAAAAAAAAAGACCTTAATGAATAAACCTCAGTTTAGCTTTAATTCGAAGACAGCATCATTTTCACAAAACCAAGATTTCTCATATAATGGGGAATTACATTTTTAAAGGACTGCGTAAACCATCTCAGAAAGACATTCAACTCACTGCTTTTCAAAGGGATTGGAATATTACACCATCATCAGCAAGGTAACTAGCAATGGGTATCAGAGATTTTTAAGACCAGAACAAACCATTAGCTATTTAATCTGGTCACGTCACACAAGCCAGTTCCTCACAGTTACCTCTGTATTAAGCCCATAGCTTCAGTCCAACTAAAAGTCTCCCAGAAAAGCATTCTGTCATGATCTGAAAACATCAAAAGAAAGGAAACGTACCATCGACCTGGTAGTTTGGTCGTATGTTACATCATCTTCACTATCCAGCAAAGTGTCTAACTTTTAATTTTAATTTGTCTAGCCTTAATTTCGAGCTGTTGGTTATTCATACGCCTTTCTCCACTAAATTAAAGGCCTGTTATCTGTCACAGTGATATGCAAAGAGCAGCAAAGCCCAGTATTGCAATTCAGTCTGACAAAGAGAGATAACTTTTCCTCGTCCAACTGGAGCAGCTTCCAAGGCTGGTGGAAAATCATCATGCTTTTAATTCAGCTACACCGATTTATACCAGTAGAAATATGCCCCTGTAGCAGCAGTTTACAGTAAGGTGCTAAGGAAATTGTCATTTCCAAGAATATTTATTAATAAAATGTAACTTATAATGAAGCTGATGTCTAGCACTTATCTCGCATTCCTTTTTCTCACCTATCCAGACTATGTTCACAGGAATGAAACAAATGTTAATTCTCCTATTTACGCTCCGTTCAAAATTTCTACACTTCCCTACACCTGTAGCAGCTGTATCTGAATGATGGCAACAAGATCAAGATAAAATTATTATAAATAAATCAAAACAGTACAGAAATGTTCTTTTGGGTTTTTTTAGTCTACAGAATGACAGTTCCATCCCTTTGCTTCATCACCAGTCATCATGGTTTATAAACTGTGCGCTCTCATAAGCAAAATGAGTTTTCTCGGTAGAGAAAGCAGACTATTTCTGCTTTAAAGAGAAAAACATTTACACAATCCTCATGGTTCCTAGGATTCCTCACATCACAGTTTCCTATTTAGAAATCTCCTCCCACATACACACCCCACCACGCTGTGTTGGTGGAATGGCTTAAAATACAGATTAGCTCTTTCTCTACACAATCCTGCCCTATCCCTTGCACTTTTTTTAGAGACAGAAGAAATCAGGATGGCTATTTAAATTACACAGCACATTAAAAAAAAAAAAGTCTAGGGAGTGTTTTAAAACCAGCCTTTCCATCAGATGCTCTGAGTATTGGAGAAAAGCTCTGAACTTAGAATCGTAGAATCATAGAATTGTTTAGGTTGGAAAAGACCTTTAACATCATCAAGTCCAACCATTAACCTAACTTTACCCTTTAAGAGGCAATACAGACTTCCCGTAAAGGTGCGAGGTTTCACTAACTGTGGGTGCATCCCACAGGGAAAAGGGGGGGCAGAGACAAGTCTGTGTTTTGGCACTTTAGAAAAAAACAGAATGGTAATACAGCTTTGAAATCAAACAGCAGCCTAAGGAAAGCCATCCTCACATCAGGGAAACCAGAAACATTAGGACACTTCAACACACAGACCCTGGCCAGTACCTCCCGGCCAGTGAGGTTAATTTTCAGTGCTGTAAGAATATTTAGCCTTCAGCAAGTAGCTGAAGTCAGTGTTTGCAACAACTATTAAAACTTGTCATTAATTAGGAAGGAACTCCTAATAACTGTAGCCTTTGTGGACCATACTGCAGCATCTCAGGTTGGATGCCTGAGCAGCTGATCCTTCTCTCACTGCTTATGGGATAGGAACATTAAATGCTGCAGTGCAGCAAACATCAGTGTTTTAAAACTGCCCGCTGCAACAGAAACAATTACAAAGAGCCTTTGCCAAGCCACGCCGAGTACTTTCCAATACTCCAACTGCATGTGCACACAAGCTGACCTGCTTGCATTCCAGCGGGAGTTTTGAGCTGACTCTAAGTCACACACAGGAGCTAAGAGAATGAAGAACTGCACTGGAGTTGTTTTACAAAGGCAGCCAACAGTGAGGCATTCTTTTGTTAATATAGTCATTACATGAAAAAGATGTCAAATGCTAGCTTTTATGCCAGCTGAGACTTCGTCTTGGGGAAAATGCTCTTTGAAAGTTGCAACCACTCCAGCTGCATTGAAATCAAGCATTTAGACCAGAAGAATTATTTTTGTTTCTCCCCCCCGCTTCACACAAAGCCCAACTACTTGCTTGCTACAAATACAAGGGTTCCACCTCTCCATTTGCCCGCAGATGTCCAGCCCACCCAGCCTACACAGTTCTTACCCAGACCAATACTTCGACTTCCATCCAAACCTTGTTCTTGAAATACCTTCCCTCCCAGACTCCCAGCAAGAATTCCCTCTTCAACATCCAGTTCCCGCTCCAGTTCCCCACGTCCTTCTCAAACCCCTTCCCCTCTACAGCCTCAATTCCCCTTCCAGCTCCCAGTAAGGTTACTGCCTCACAAATCACTCCCCCAGGAGACAATCTTACACAGAGAGCTTTTAATTCCAAACTCACCTAAAATGCTTTGAGAATAGAAAAGCATCTAGGTGTGGATTATTTTATACCCAAGTGAAATGCATGGGGAGATACGGCCAGACTACCCCAAGCATAACTTATCTTTAAGCCAGTGTGACAATCAGAAGCAACAGCGCAATCAGAATCCCCTGTGGTTCCTCCATTAATAAGACAACTTTGCCTACAGTGCCTACAGCAGCCATGGAAAATTGCATCAAGGTTTGTATGGCATTTCGTATTAGCTGTGGGAGCAATGCTGAAGGTCAGAGCAAGAGCATTGCATCTGCCTACAGTTTTACCCACAGCAGTGGAAGATAAAGCCAAGAAGTTGGTCCAGAAAAGCATAAAGCAAGCTGCAAGAGATGGAAGAGATCTCCTGAGATACCGGAGCAGACTTTAAGCAAGGTGAGGTGTATACGCCAATAAACCTACAGCTCAAATATCACTCACAGCTACAAGCACTCAGCTCCTCTTTCCTCCCCATTAAATCAATTTCCCTCCCACAGATGAGAGCTGTCGGGAGAGCTCCGCGCCAGCCAGAGAGGAACAGACCGAGATGAGTGGGGAGAGATTAATTGAAAACTGAGAAAGAGGAGGATGCCCAAGATAGCAAGGAGCAGCTCTGCAGGGCAAACAGGGAAGAGAAACTGTATTCAAAAAGAAGATTTAGAGAATTGGGTGGCAAATGTCTAAAGTGACTGGGGCTTGGGACTGCAAACAGATTTCCTCATGAAGGAAGCAATGAGATTCTCATTTTTTATCTATTCTAGTCTTGCTTCTGGGGAGATTAGTTCTTTTCCCCTGGTGTCTCTGGGCTTCATTTCTCATCCATAAAATGAGGGTAACGATGCCATGCCTAACTCATGGGGTCTTCATACAAGAAGCACCTTAAGAATTGTGACAGACTATGCAAATATCATTCACGTAAGCACAGAGGATACCAAGACAGTCACAACAAGACCTCCAGGAGGCAGTTCTGATTTTAGGATCTTCAAAAGAAATTAAGTCATTTGATCCTGAGAAGGGGGCACTTCTTTTTTCTTCTTCTAAGGAAGTCAAATGGCTTCAAATCTGTGCCAACAGAATGGTTCTCATAGGTTAGGAAGAAAATACTGAAATACCCTTAACTGACAAAACTTTCATCCTAACTCTCAAGTACCTCTTTTTCCAGCATAGGTCACGAGACACATCAGCTGTATCAGGTCACGTACGAGGAGACGGGCGACAGTGCTGGGTCACAGCAAGCCAGCTGCAGCCCTGCAGGGACTCTCCTGTGCAGCAGCCAGAGCAGGCTCTGCAGTCGGGCAGAAGCTCCCAGGGAGGTTACTCAGTCAGAAACTCCTGCGCCTCCGGCCACCAGCCCATGTTCTGCCTCCTCTTGCTCACCGGAGGCATGCACTGGGTCCAGCCCAGGCAGAACCAGACCCGCTCCTGCTTGCTCTGCGCAGAGAAATGTCATCTACAGGGACTGCAAGTCAATGCCACTTCCCGCAGTGCGACCAGCAACCTTGTCCTCCTGTTCTTGTGATGGACTGCAGCAGCAGAACCGCGGCTTGCACCCGAATCGTCTTCTCTGTTGCCAACCCCAACCTTACCTGACTTCCATGAACTTTATGAATTGTTCCCATCTAGGTTTTGCTGAGTTTGGTCTCTCATATTGATAGATGTTGATAAAATATTGTGGTAATATCAGTTACTTTCAGAGCCTGCAGAGGCATGTGAACTCAGAGATTCAGGGAAAAAGGCCTAAAGCAAATGCCTACTGATGCTGGAATCACTTTTGTCAGCAACTGGTACCTTAACACCTAGTGATACTCAACTTAAAACTGGTCTCCTCTACAATAACTGAAATGAGAGGGATGCTCTCTAACATACAAATGACACTAGAAACCCTGCTCCAATGACAGCATTACAATTTCTCCCATCTGCTACGGTCTTAAAGAAAAGTGCTGTTGTCCCACACAAATTCTGTTTTTTCTGTTGGGGTGCACGTAAAAGGAGAGCTGGCAATAGATTAAAAGTATTGGAAATAGAAGTCACCTAGTTACTTAGTACTTCTATTAGATAGTTTCTTCCTTTAAGAAAAAAAAAGAAAAAAACCAAAAGACTTGATCATGGGGTACCATATGTCTAAGAAACAGGAATATGCAATGCCCAGTGCCTCTCTGACTACTTTAAAATGGTTCCTCCAGCTTGACCCAGAAGGGTCCTCACACACCATTTGAAACAACTCATATGAGCCTTTACAGGAGATAATTCTCCTCTGTTAAAAAGGGAAGTGAATTAAACTCTGACCTCTAGCCATGTTAATAGCCCCGCCTGACACTATAAATCACTGATGTAGCATTTTGTTCGTGCCTATAAATTACTGATGCCGTATCCTTCTGCAGAAGACTCCTTCCCCTTAAAAACATATTTAATAGATTTGCACCCACTCTTCTTTTTAAATACACTGGCTTGCACTGTCAGCTTTCCTAATGCTCTAGGCACTGATTTCAAGTTTCATAATCAATTATATCATTTTGCTTCGCGGCAGTAATTTGATTACCGCTTTTGGGGTGTGACAGGCATTTGTGAACATTTCTGCCTGTCTTCATCTGAAATTGCTAATCTTCCTTCCTTCCCTCCTCCCTGCAAAACCTGTGCAAAATTGATAAAATAACATCAATAAATCAAGGCACTTGCATTTTCCCTGAAGTGACTATATTTCAGATTTCTTCTCTGAAACACAAACAAGGACATAGTTCATCTAGCTCAACAGCATGACCAAAAGGGGTATAAAATGATGATGATGTTTTGTGGCATTTATTGCCAGTTTTGTTAATATGACTGACTGCTTTTCCTGTGCAAGCTGTCTCTTCTAGATCACCCTATCTTTGAAATAATCACCACTACCACCTAACATTTAGTAATAATTCACTACACAGCAATTGCTATGACGGAGCCCACATCAGCAGAAACAAAACTTTAAGATTCAAGGAAATAAACAGATTTCATTCACATTTGTTTCTGACAAGTTCAGAATCCTTGTTGACCAACCCATACACTACACCGCACTGCTCAAGTGTAGTGAATTTAAAACTGTTCATATGCAGCATCAAAGGAATAAAGTTCCAACAAAACTTGCCACTTTCTTCCCAACAATTTCAGAAGTTTCAAGGAGAGCAAATGCAGAAGGCAAGAAAGCTATGTATTAATCAAGTTCTAAAACAGGCTGTAGAAAGATACAGGCCTATCCCTGAATCTAGCTGATTTCATCAACCACACATTTCTTAAGGATACTTAAATCCACTTACGTTTCCACAAACATCTGGAGAGATTATAAGTGGAATACAGCCGATAGCATCTACTGAGTTTTCTTTCAGGGCAAGTGGTTTTTTCCCAAGGTTAAGTCATTGGTTTCTCTCTTCTTCAAACCCACATTAACACAAAGGCTCCCAAAGGCAGGCTGGGGGATCAGCACTTTCTTACCCAGGGTTGAGTAAAGCAAATTTTCTTCTTTGGTTCTCCCCCTCACCCATAATTTTGGGGGGAGATAAAATACCGCATGTGTCTTACACACATTTAGATCATGGAAGCTTAGAGCAGGCGATCTATAATTCAAAACAAAGTTTCTGTGAAACAGATAATTCAATAATTTTTTTCTCCTAACTGCTTTTTTTTTTAAGTACCTGATTCAAGATACTTAAAAGGACTGCGTGATCCCAGGTTCCATAAAGGGCTCTTCTCTCTCTTGAGCCATCTCAGAGCAATCCATTTTCTTCTGTTGGACAACCACACTGACATAAGAATTTTCATTAAAATTTTATTTGCAAACATGATGCAATGTACTAATTTACAACTGCACAACAGAAAGACCATAACTGAGACAAAAGCAAATGGACCAGAACACTGAAATAATTTTCAACCTTAAGTCAACCTTTGAATTAGGACCAAAACAATAGTCCAAACAGCCATATTTAATCTTTATGAATGATTTATCCCATGGGAGAAAAACATGTCAAGAGCCTGTTTGGTAGAAGGAACCATTATCATGAGAAACCCCCAGTCAGATGCATTTTTCATGCAGAAGAGGAGTTAATCTCTTCCAGGAGCTAAAGCCCAAATGCTCACACAGGGATTTTGAAAAAGGTGAAGCAGCAGAACACAACTAAACCAAAAATTTCTTTGAAAAGAGGAAAACACATTCCTGGAATGAAGAATTCCTTCTTGTCCATTTTATTAATTCCTTCTTGACATTCATATTTCTGTCAGAAATTAGCTGCAATTTTCTTTTCCCCCCAAGATGAAACCTGTGCTAGTAGACGAGTTCAGTCACTGAATTACTGAATCATGCATGTAATTTCTTTTTTCTTCCACGTTACTTTCACATAAATTCCTTTAAACTAAGTTAGAAGAAACAAGTTCTTTTACAATACCACAGCAGCAGCAATCTGCTTTGCTCTTGAAGGTTCCATTTATTGAGCTAATAAAGACATTCATAAATTAACCAAAAAAGTTACTTTAAATTTAAAATTAGCATTCTGACTTAGAGCTACATATGTAAAGGTTCATGTTGCTTTTGCTCCTAGATGGATATTCATTGCTGAAAAGAAATAGCAGATCTGGCCTGTGTTACTAAGCTACTGTCAAGACTGCACAGGAGGAACTATAGCAGATTTTGCAGCTCTCTAATACCATCTATTTGTTCGTGGTCCCTTTCAAACAGAAAAGACTTTACCATTTTTTTGTAAGGCCCAAGAGTGAGGAATTAAAAAAAAAGGTCTCTCAAACAGCAGTTGAATAGACGCTATTGCAAAAATTTATATCCCCATATCGTTATTTGCCAGTGTTACAGTTTGTGAAACAGAGGACAATTCAGTATTTCAAAGGAAGCCGATAACCATCACGAGAGCTCCCATGGGTGACATTACTTAATCTGCAGTTTTATCTTCCGGAGGAAAAAAGGGGACTATGAGGACAAACTATTTCCATAAACAAGGGACTTAAAAGCCAAAGAGAAAAAAAAGTTTTGGGTCATGCGCCAAAATTTAGCTACTTTTGTCTTACAATCACAGTCATCCCCCTCCTCTCCCCCAAAGCTGGGGAATACCTCTTTAAAGGCAATGGAAGTTGGAGACTGGAAAATGCGTCTCTTGGGGAGCGCGATCTCGGAAGGGGCCAGTACTAAGAAGGAACTTCTGCACTTCTGCATCAGGCTCCCTGCAGCTCTATTAAACCAGCAGCAATCACACATTACCCCTTCCAGAGCACGTTCCCCACAACACACCTAACACGTATGACTTCATCCCTGCAGGAAATGTTAAAGCAGTTTATTATTCCTCATCCTCCTCTTTCATCATTTTATAGCTTTCAATGGTAACAGACTGCTGAAGAGAGCTACCAGCACCAACGGGGAGAGAGTATCTGCTATGGCAGACACTACGCACAAAGACAACGTGCAAGGGGATTTCCAGGGGAGGAGAAGCAGAAAGAATTGCACATGGTTCATCCTGCAAGGATCAACAAATCCCGCAAACAGACTTTACTGTAATTCCCTGTAATTACATGAAATCATTTTGCAAAAGGAAAGATGAAAAGAAGTTACCTGCAATTTTATAGTTCTCATTGAAATGAAACCTACATTTTTGGGAGAGCGAGGAAAACGGACGTGATTTATGTCATTTTGGAGGACATGGGGAAAGCAAGAAGGGAAGGAAGCAGGATTGTCTTCTGCCAGTTTTGAGACCAGGCAAGTGGCTTTGCTAAATAAACAAGGTCTTCACAAGTACACAGAAAATAATTTAAAAGTTTATAAGCAAAATCTGCATCCCACTGGCAAAGCCATAAAGTTCGCCTGCAACTACACACGATGCTCTAATTGCACTGGCTCTTCAGAGCTGACCCATAAAAGCAAGAGCAATGACTGACAGATGCAATAGAAGTTTCTGACTAGCTTTTTGGGGAACAAGCCACTGATTTGTATTTGGAAGCTATTCCAAACTGTTCCAAGAGTCAAATAGAATAAACAAGCTTTTGCTCAGCTGCCAATATACCAGCCCGAAAGCTCGACGAGGTGACTTCAGACAGAAACAGAAAGTCTCTCTGTTTCTATCTACTACATCTTGCACTAATAATTCCCCTCTTCTGACACAGAGGATCTCAGCACTAGGGAACAACAATGAATTCACATGGGCAAAGGCTCACATCTGCTGCTTTGCTTTGAAATCCTTCCTCACTTTTATAGACTAACTTCAAAGGAAGCCAGAGCCCAGTGCCGTGTATAGGACCCCACTAACCATGCTGTGGTCACACAGCACAAGCCCGGAGACTTGCACCAATCAATGGCTTTAGGTTTTGGAGCACTGCATCCCGTACATGCTACATTGCTGATTCAAGACCCGAGTCTCCAGACATCTCCCTCGTTGGTGCACATCTGCTGGGGTAAGAGGGTTCAAGGTGCCTCCAAATGTTAATCAGGTAAACAGGAAAATGGATCCTTCCACAATCCACAAACATGCTGCTTGTCTCATTGGAAAGGAGATTAAAAGACAAAAGTGCTGCCGGTGTAAGTCTGTCCAGAAGTTTCTGGCAGAAGCGTGTTTCAGCCATGGTCCCTGCTTCACAGAACCAAGCACCAAACTTTACAGCTGAGAGCCTGTCCTTCGCCACAGCACTCATCAGGAGCTCCCTCTGAAATTTAACCATCAATTGTAAGGTCTCACCTCTGCACCCAGAATTTGGGATCACAAAAGCTTAGTTACCAAATAAACCGCTATCTGTGAGCTAGCACAAACAGCCTTTCACCTGTGGCAGAAAACCAGATGCAGGGCAATTCTTGTCTTTATTCACACATCCTAGACTGACTGCAGTGATTTCAAACACTTGCCTGCTTTTCTCTGCAATGCATACCATATCATTACCCACCGAGAACCCACTTTACACTTTGCTCTCCTGCCTCCTTGCTCCTGCTTTGTTGTATAAAGTTATATGGAAAATAATACCTAAGTGGCTCCGCATCCTGTGGGGAAGTTGCTTAAAACATCACTCAGTTTTTGTGAAAATTTTCATGCCACTGCAAACAAAAAAAAAAAATTCAGTCATTATACCTCAACCTTGACAGCTTTTTTCAGCATGAAAACCATAAATTAAGTAAAAAATATTTATTTATTCAAACGCATGGGTTCACTTACCACCAAAACACTTCTGACAGTTGCAAAGATGACAGTAACCTGTGATACTTACTCTGCATCACCCTTGTGGTTGTCTTGTTATTTCAGGAAACCCAAAGGTACCTCCTGAAAAATCAAATCACTCTGTCCTAATTAGAAGATTCTGAAGACAAACTTCAATTGGGATGTACACTTTCCACACATTAAACACTAACTCAGAAAGCAGGAAGCCCTTCTCACCACATCCTTCAGATGAGAGGTTGCAGACTTAAAAACACCAGGTTTAAAACATAAGCTGAAAACTCTGCTGTTTAATAATGAAACACAGCAGTTGTATATGAGATGTTAGAGTTCCTCTAGTAATAAATAAAACCCTGACTGCAGCAGGACTGATTTGATAAGCTTGCTCACAGTCACCAAGTCTTACAGAACAGGATTCTGCCCTCTTGATGCAAATGTGGAGTCGATAAAAACTTTTTCCTCACACAGGTGCTATTACAGGAACGGGGTATAACTGCATTAAAAGGCATCACATTCCCTTTCCAGGGATGACAATGTCTTCTAGTCCAGTGATCAAACACACAGTTTGTGAGCAATCAGGTCAAATACCTCAAGTACTACATGTTCCCCATGCCCATCGTTGTTGCTACAGTAATATTAACTGGGCTTATTTAGCTTTTCTGCAGCAAACTCTCAGCACTTGAAAATACCTCACAGCCAAGGTCATTCCAAATAATGCAAGTGCCACCGTTGGACAAGCAGAACTGTACGGAGGGGAATAAGCCCTACAGAGCCTGTAACTCCTATCTGATCATTTAATGCTGATCAAAATGCTAATCTGATCATTTATTATGGACGTAAGATAGTCTAATGTCCAAGTCTTGCTAGGCAAGGCAGGGGTTACCAGCAGCCAACACATAAATATGGGGACCTTTAATAACTTTCTTTCCAAAGGCAGTTAGTATTTTCATTTGTGGTGAAAATTTAGTTTCTTTGTACACTTTTCTGCAAAAATAGAACAGGCTTGTCTGTAGTAGGCTAAATTAGATACAACCCCATTTGTGCTTCTAAATTACTGATGCGACCTTTGCAGGGCAGATATCCAGCGATTCAAGATCAACATTCAGACATTATTTCTGCCTATATGCTACCAAAAGCCAAAAAACACTTCGGGACTTTTTGACAGCATGTGTGATTTAGGCAGCAAAAGCGCTGTGCCCTGAAATCAGTAACACGCTACCAGTTAAATCATGTAAGCATACAGTTTCCTAGAAAACACTTGAACTCTCAATTTTCACCTACTTACAGGCTTGTCACTTCTCTTTAAGTCTCACAATGAATGTACTGATTCATCTCACAAGGACAGTTTATTTTTTACCTTCTATACAAGTGCATAATAAGCCAAAGCTAACATGTACTTTTATTTAATTAAACATAACCTACTAGTAACAAAACATAAGACCTCTTTAATACAATTTGTGTTGCTTGTAGCAGTGTGCAGTTGTAGCAATAAGAATTATTGCATCATCCTGTGCTACTTTCTGACGTGGTGTAAATTGGCATAATTCTGCTGAAGGCCTGTTGATTTACACGAACAGGTTTTGTGGCTGGCTGATCCATTTAATTTCAAGCTTTCAAAATGAGACACAAAAAATATTTTGCCTGCATTGAACAGTATGTACAGATATAAGACAGAGTTCCTTCTTTCCTGCAGCTAATGTCCACAACACGAGCTCTTTACACAACGAGGTGGCAAAAAATACTGCAACCCTGAACAAAAGGGGGACATTCAGTGAAAACAGGCCATGATTTGAGCTTTCCACGTGGCGCTGATATAACATTTGCTATAACACAGTACTCCGGTTTGTGCATCTACACTTCAAGGTGGACGTTAAATAGTAGGGTGTCCAAAGACCAAACCCAGAGGTCTTAGGTCCCCAGAGTCGCTCAGATTAGCAATTTGAAGGCTACAAGATGATTTAATCATATCCTTAGCCTTATCCGTAGCTACTCACAAATGGAGGTTCTGGTAGTAGGGAGTTTTTCAGCCATGCTGACAAAATAAGATCTGGTGTTTGGAAAGTGAAGTTATATGAATTCAACCTTCAAATAAGACGCAAACTTCCTAACTGCATGAGTTAACTCAGAGGCGTTATTAGAGACCATGATAAGCTTTCCCTCATTTGGTATTCTTTAAAACCAGACTGGACAACATTTTAAGCATATATTAGATCCCACCTCTGCAGCACGTCCCAAGCCCGTGCACACAGCGGTAGGTCAGCTGGCTGGGCTGCTACGTTGCAGACAGACAATCTCAAGGCCAGGCCACAGCTCAGAGTTTGTTGTGCATTAACCTCCTATGCACCTAGAGTAGAAGAAGGATAATTTGATTTAATTTATTGAGTGCTAAGTTACTTGTATGCTCTCATATTTGCTGCAGCGTAAGTGCATACATCTTAACAGCTAGCAGGGCACACAAACCTGTAACTATCACCTGGACACGTTCCACCCAATTAGTTTCCTACCTTTGCTAAGCAACAAGGTTTTGGTGGCACCTTGGTCTCTGCTTTCCTGCCTCAGGCAGGCCATGTAAACTCCCATTAAAAAGTCTAAGACAGAAAGCATGGCCCGTATTTTTGCTGTGAGCCAAAACTGCGCTTTATTCAACTCACTAGAGCATTTCATCCAATGATGGGAGCAAGCCAGAAGAATGCACCATAACTGGAACGGAGGATCTGCAGCTTCAATTTGCATGGAAGAGACATGCAAGCTCAGCAGTGAGCCAATCAGATACCCTATCCTCTGCTTTTAAGAAGAGCTAATACAAAATGCTTCTTAAGGAAGCATTAAAAAAAATCCATGATGGCGAACCATGGAATAACGTACCCTTTGGGGAAAGTTCTTTCTAACCCCTGTTAGTTACTGTCTGGTTCGTGTCTTAGAGGATGAAGGCTTATAGAAGAAACCTGCTTCCACACACTGCACATCACGCTGGAAGGGCTTTGGATTTATTTAGTTTTATGCCAACTGTTGTGGAAACTCCTAGTAGTGTCCTTGCAGCTCCAGGGAGTTATTTTGACACATTTGTGCATACGGCATAGAACATAGAAAAGTGCTTTAGGAACAACTTTTGCATGTAGAAAGAGAAGTGCAACACCAAATCCCTAGGAACTGCTCTTTTGCCTTTAAAAAGATACGGGCACCATCATAATGGAGAGTTATTTCCAACACAGTTAGGCTGCCTTAAATATAGTGGCTTTCAACCTCATTCACAGAATCGTATAGGTTGGAAAAGACCTTTAAGACCATCAAGTCCAACTGTAAACCTAACAACCTAACACTACCAAGACCACCGCTATACCATGTCCCTAAGCACCTCATTCAAACGTCTTTTAAATACCTCCAGGGATGGCAACTCAACCACTTCCCTGGGCAGCCTGTTCCAATGCTGGACAACCTTTTCAGTGAAGTAGAATTTCCTAATATCCAGTCTAAACCTCCCCTGGTGCAACTGGAGGCCATTTCCTCTTGTCCTAAAATTCGAATTGCCTTATTACACTAATTGGCATTAACACCACAAGCTGGCACAATAATGGCACGTTGAGACGAGCCAGAGGTGCAGTCCAGATGTGCCTCTCCTTCAACCTGCACCAAGCAGTTGTGCATGCTTCAAGCTGACCTGGCTGCTATGGGAGATGTATCAATTCTGCACCGCCTGTGTCAGGAGGGAGGTGTCAGGATGGCACCCCAATCTGGACAAAATTACAGGGAGCCAACAACCTTGCAACGGAGACTGCGGAGCTGTGCTGCAAGTAGGACTTCATGCATTTCTCCACTATAAGCCTTAGCTTTTACTGGCTTAGTGAAACTGAAAAACCCCTAACATTTCTTTCTTCTTCAAGAAAACAGTCTAGAAGATATGCCTTTCTTCTGATCTTCAGTGTGTTGATATACTCCACTTGTACAACATCTGAGGCCAACTTTTGTCATCTAAGCAGCACGACCCCTCATGGTCCCCTTTCCCTGCCTACCAGTCAAGTCTAGCACTAGCGGGTTCCCTTTGGGCACCTAAACCATGCTTCACAGGGAGTAGTAAGTACTTCATTAAGGGCTTTAATCACTACAAAATTGCTAGTGGAAGTTGAAAAAGAGGAAACCAGGTAAGTTCCTCTCTTAAATGTAATTAACCTGTAATGTTGTACTTTTCACTAGAAGAATTACAAAGGTAGGACTTGAATTGTCATTTCAAGCCCCCTCCTTGTCCCAATGCAAAAGCCTCAGAGCGTTCTAGCTGTTTACTCTTTAACTTTTAACTGAGAGGTATGGGCCTGAAATATAATCAATGCTCACTTTTGAAACTCTACAATTTTAATTACCATTTCCAGACACCCTCTATGACATGTTTTATGTAGAATCAATGCTGACCCCGTAAAAGGAACGCGCTCTCTCATTTTGGAATACAAGAAGTTTGCTCTTTAAGAAGAAAACAATCAATTACTGATCATCTAACCACCTCTGTATGCATATCTATCACTGTTCTGTTATTGCAGATTAGACATGATTATGGCCCAAGAAAGCAAAAATGCTATAAAATTCCACTTCTGATACATTTAGTATAAGAATTTATTTAGGTTCTTTCTTATGGTGATAGATGATGTGGTTTTGTTGTTTGTTTTTTTTTTTAAACCTATCCAAAGCATTATTTCCTATAAAGCAGCTGAGGGGGGGGGGGGGGGAAATAAAATCTTGAAACACCAAAATTTGATCAATATGGTTTGACACTGCTTCCTTCTAAATCATTCTTAATATGCTGAGATCTGAATGCATGTGGACACATCGAGTGTGAGAGTTGTCACGTACTGAAAGAAAACCGTTCATATATGTACTCTGGTTTTAATATGTTGTAGCAGATCATGCAGTAAGTAGCTTGTCATTCCCAGATTTTGGGTTTGGGTGTTTCTTTTCGTTTGGCCAGGGGTGGGGGCCAACCTGTAATCTTTCCAAAGACACATTACCAAGTATCAGCTACATAAGAGAATTACTGGCTTTAAACAGGCAAGGACAATATTTGCCTTATTAACACACATAAACCAGAGGCATAAAAAGCCTCGTGACAGTCTTTTTAGGGAAAAGAGGTGCCAGGACATCCATGTTCTCTACTATTAGTTCATAAGGGATAGGCTGATAAAATGCTGAAGAAAAGCCTACGTTAAATTTGCGTTCAAAATCATTAACATGGATGCGTAGGTGGGCACCTATGTGTCAGGTAAGTTGGTATACCAGGTATGTTGAGCTCAGCCAACCTCCTGCTGAAATCAATAGCATTTACACTAGCCACTAAAAAAGGATATTAGCTAATACGTGTATATTTGGGGGTAGAGACTAGAACATAGTAAGAATAAGCTCAGCTGCTTCTTACTGCTTCTCCAAAAGACCTAAAAAATGTACAGGACTGGCTTTCTGTAATCATACGCATGCATGTCTCTGATGGCATGCTAAAGAACACCAATCCTTTCTTACATGCTAACCAGAGATTTGCACAACTATGGGTAGCTAAACTTAGAAACATAAAGGATGTATAAGTATATACATCCTATGGAACATTAAATTGAGCACAGAAGTTGCACAAAACTTATTACTTAAAAAAAAAATCACGTCTCAAAAGTCAGTGTATTCTTGGAAACAAAAATTACAGCACAGAATAAGCTCATAGGCAAGTCAGGGTTACAAAAGATGGGAGAGAGCGCTCTGCTCGTGCTAAAATCTTTTGACTTAGCTTGGTCAAACAAAAGACTTTTCTACACTCAGTGAATCTTCATGAATCCAAGTTACTTCTGTCTTCACAACCGAAGCTGTAAATACAGCCACCGATATACCCACAGCTAAACAGTTTAGAAACTTAGGAACTTCTGTCTGAGTGTCAAACATGCAGGCAAAAGTCATCTCACTTCTCCTGCTGAAGTTATTCAGCATGGCACCTTGAGCTTTTACTAAACTAATTTATTTGCTCATCTCAGAGAAAAATTGTCATTACATGCAGGTCAGAAGTAGAGCTGCAAAGTGAGAAGAAAAGTACTGTACTACAGCCAAGCTGCTGGTCCTCCCAAGTAAATTACATTTCTTGCACCAGGCCAGTCAGTGTGATATCAGTGTAACACAACACAACTGGAAGAAGCCAACCCCATGAATCTGAAAGGGGATTTGCATGCAAACTTAGATGATTGCAGGTGGCACTAGACATTAAGGCTAAAGAAAAGCTGAATGCAGAAATTGCCGATGTGAATCCTGAAAAGACTCAAGCCCTGCAATCAAAAAAGAGCTTTCCAACTTTTGTTTTATCTAATAAGTGTTCATCTAGGGTGCAAGGCATGATCTCCTTCCTCAACACTGTGGGTGGTAAGTGCTACCTCAGAGGACAACTTTAAAAAGAGAACAACATTCTCCTATTATTTGTCAGTTACTCAAGCAATGCTTTTAAATGAGAGCTTCCATTTGTAAGGCCCCTACAAGCATCAGAAATCTGGCATCCTCTTATCAGCTGGATCTTATTCTCCATAACTGCCAGGATCTGAAGGGTGTAAAGATCTGTGTGGCATCCATAAAGCATATTTCATAATAAATACTTCAATTTCTTTGAAGCTCGAATGGTATCCAGCTGTGTTTGAAGTCCCATCACTCCCTGTCCCTAGGATGTCAAGTATAGTCCAACCAAAGCAGGAGAAAAAGTAATTTCCCTTCATAGGAGAAAAGAAAGAAGGAAAAGGAAAAAGATATGAGCAAGCTTCCTCCTTTGAAGGAAGTTTAAGAGTGAAGGAGAAGACAGCAGTGGTGTCTTGGGCTGCCTGATCAGCGGGCAGTCACCAGCTCCTACTAGAAAGGAGCAGCGTACTCTCAGAACCACAGCAGCCTGTCTTGGCTGTGCAGTAATATTCCACTCTTCACCTTCTCCTCTTGCTACAGCAATGATCCTTGCATGTTAATCCCTAGAATCCTCTTTATTTAATAAATGCATTAAAGTCTATTGATTTTTAGTGACTATGAAAGGTCAAGTCAAAACAAAGCAGGAACATTTTGTAATGCACGGGGCTGTAAAGGGAAAAAAAATCCTAATGAGAGTAAGGAGTTACTGTGCAGATTGAAGAGAAACCTCAGCCAGCCGAGTTCATCTCTCAGTTGCATGGATGTAAGCAGAGAGTAATTCCACTTGGGCCAAAACTTCAAGCAATACTCTCTGTGGCCTTATCCTAATTTATATTTGCATACCCATGAGAGATATTTTAATCTCAAAATCTCAGAGATTATTAGTATTTGTTTAAAGGCCAGGAAGGGCCTCTCTAATCTTTCAGTATGACCTCCTGTTCAATATAGACTAAAAGAAGGCAGCCAAAAACTTCACCTGCCATCTCGCGCGGGAGAAGGGAATGAGAACCGATGCCCTTCCATGCACTTGGGGTATACCAAGTCAAAAAGCCACACTACAGGTAATGGGCAGGCCAATGAGAAGCAAGCAGATGCTTCATTTTAAGTATCTGTGATTTGAAATCTTTCATGTAAGGTAATTTTCTGAATAGTCACATTTTCTTTCTCAAACCTTCCCATCCCACCCAAACCTATCCACAATGAAAAACGATGCTGTGATTAGAGGCATGCTTAATTACTGTTCAGCAATAAAAGTTTATGAAACAACATTTTATCCTAGCCTGTGTACTGTCTTATTTATTTTTATATATTCATAAATATGCAAAGCCATTAAGATGATTATTAATTGCAGCAGAATACAATTAGGTGGCTTTCAGCAATAGCACTCTTTGAAACTGTAATATGTATTCACTGTTTTTCCAGCGCCTGTCTTCAATTATTTAGCTTTTGGAGGATCTCTGTTATCATGATATAATGAATGTTCTACTTAAACAGCATCGCTGCCTAAAAGAAAGGACACTGATCTACTACTAAATTAAGCTCAGCCATGTAGTGAGTTGTGCCATTTTATAAAACCTTCTCAACACTGATTACCTGCACAGCCTCGCTCTCTGTTCACAGCATTAGCAATCCACATACTCTTTTTGGATAGAAAGTTATCATCTTTCCCTTCCCCCAAATAATTCCTCTTTAATCTTTTCATAGACTTTTTACACCGTCGATACTTAATTTCCAAACTAATATATTTTAAAAGCTTCTGGTCCAACCCTCCCACACACATACTGGGTGGAAACAGTTGAGGTTGTGCCTGCAGCAGGGAGAGCCCATTTATAAAACTACGGACATGGCACACTATAAAACGCCAACAATCAAGTTAGCAGTCTGCCTTTTCAGGAGTTACTCCTCCAGAAGGGAAAACTCTTTTCGGAGGTCAGCAGCCTGGCCTCGCTGATGTTACTGCACTGACTTCACTAGCAGCCCCTCACGGGATGGTTTAAGCATCTCACTCCGGTAGGCAGTGGCAGTCTTCATCATGGGAAGGATATTGTTACTGCTTGCAAGAACTGACTAACTTTTAGCCTAAGCGGTAGAGTTTACCTCTAAAATGATCATTTGCTTTTGATTGCATGCCTTTAAATCATTTTAGTCTAACCTGACCTTACTCCCGTACCGTGCTCCTCTCTGCCACAGGCTACGCCGGTGTCAGTGCCCGCTCTTCCCTTGCAAGCCTGTTACGAGAACTGCAATGCTAATTTAGAAACATTTTGTCCAATTATATTGTTATCCTCTTTATTCAACTTGCTAATAGAGAGGCAACTCAAGGTGATGAAGAAAGCAAAAACATAGTTATAGGGGAACACTGAGGCTGCGGAAGTTAACACTAAACCAGCCAGCACACAGAAGGTGTTTGCTCCCAGGAGGTGACTCTACGAAACGCAGTCCCCAGCCATGCATCAAACCAGCAGCAGCAGCGATGCTCACATATTAGCCTGCACCATTCAGCCTAAATGACTGTGTGGGAGACATGAAATGTGGCAAGTGCTCCTAGAAATCTCCTCAAGTCTCTCTTGGGATTTGGCACGGGTTTATTAGTTTCTACTTTGATAACAGTAAAGCAAACTGAAGGCACATCTGGGCAGTGGTAAGCACTGGACTTCAAAACTTCACAACGTTAGGGACAGTACTGCTCCCTGCATGCAAGACACAACTCCTATTTCTTCCAGAAATTCTCAGACTTTTTTTCAGCCTCAGCTGCGTACAAAATCCAGGCAGCTAACCTACCACTGGTTTTCCCTCTGTAATAAACTGAGATAAACTGACATACTATTCCTAAAATAGTATAAAATACCACATCACATTATACTGCAATACTATCCAACCTTGATCCTATAATCCCCTCCAAGTGGGGGGACCCTGGCACCAGTGCTCAGAGCCCACTGACAGCCCAGGAACCACCCACAGAGGTGCAATTTCAGGATGAAGGACTGAAGGAGGTGGTTTTGGGAACCCTGTACATGTACAGCAGAAGGGGCTCGCAGCTGCCCTGGTGTGGTAGTTCACTCTGGCTTGAGATGTAATTATGCTTTTTCCTTGGTGTTCAGTCAAAATAGTGGTCAGATACACTGATACAGACCCACTACCTCATCTGAGACCATGCTTTAAATTTAGGGTTGTATAACATTATTGAAAAAACATCACATCCCAGTCCACTTTTTCTTATTAATGCTCCTTGCATTATTAAAGAAATCAACAAAGAAGAGAAAGAAATTCATAGTCCTATCTGCTTTTCCTAAAGGTTTATTTACTCATCTGGCTCCTGTTTAGGACAAATACCTGTTCTGCAGAAACTAGCGTTCAGAAGGGGGAAAAGGACTCACCATCAGCATGTACCCAAGTTTCAAAGGCTAAAGCACAGAGCAAGATTTGGGCTGGGACGGGCTGTGGCTGCAGAGGCCTGGGTGGGATGTGCAGGTCCCTGCATGGCCTCTCTGCAGCACAGAGATGCTGCACCACCACACGGGGGAAGGGCTCGCAGAGGAGCAGCTTGAAGGTAATTTTTTTTTTTTTTTTTTTTAAACAGGGTCCTCTAAGGGATCCTCAATTTCTATGCATCTGCAGAGGCCAGTGCCAACCACTGTGCACATCTGCATGGCCCTCACCCTCCCTGCCCCTCAGGAGGGGTCTCCTTGCTCCTGCAGATGTGCAAAAAACAGCTCAGAGTGAGAAGAAATAACTTTTTGTGCTCCTTGACAATGCACGGGAGCTAAAAATTACCCTCAAAATTACCCCTTTGCAGTAAGAACGTAGACAGTGATAAACACAGCTGATGAGTAAAACACTGCAGTGGCTCATTTGGTACCCCCGCTAGCTGGGCACACCTCAGAATTGCTTAAAAAAAACCACCTCGTTTTCTGTCTTGTGGGGTTTTTCTTTTGGCCTGCCCTCAGCAGCAAGCACATACAACAACAAGGATAAACTAAATTAAGAAAAAAAACACCTCTCAAAGCTATTCTAGGAAGGAAGAAAAAACTGAGACTACAATCATGCATGCCAGCTACACTGCATGATCTATTTCTAGAAGGTACTCAGTGCTACGGAAAAGGAGGAGGTGCAAGATGACGGAAAGGCGTCGATGCTCCGTTCATATCTGTGAAGGCTGGGAGAACTGCTGGAGCAGACACCAGCACTGGCAAGCCGACCTCCTTACTTTGATCTCTTTAACCGCTGATTTACAGCACGCACACAGCAAGGGTGCAGCATCCACCACGCTATCCTGCCTCCGTGCAACCGCCACGACGTGAGGACAGCCCATGCACAACACTCCCAACTCGACGACGGAGGCTGTCTACTGCCAGCGAAGGTAGATGTTCTGCTGTGCAAACCACCAGCGCACTTCACAGATCCACCAGCACTCAGATCCCTACTTGTTTCCAGCCATTATCATAGCAAGCTGGATTTCATCCAGCCAAAAAGCTCCAGATGAATAAAAGCAGCAATAAGGTAACAGGAGATAAGTGTATTAGCAGACAGGATCCCTACTGCAACAACTATTTATTGCTGCGTAATACCGAGATACCAAATTTACTTTCCAATTGTATTTATAACTTCAAAATTAATACAGCAGTTAACTACAAAATTGACAAGCACATTTTACTAGCAGTCAAGATTTTAATACAAAAATATAAACTTAACACCAAATTCTCACAATACTTTGAGAAATAACGATCTCAGTTAAGAGGCTAATATTACTAAAACTTTTCACATTGGCATATGAAAATTTAACACATTAGGAAAGAATTAAGCTGAAACTGCATGCTTTAATTAAATCCTAGTGACATAATTTTTGCTGAATCAATTTGGAAAATCCGAAAGATTATAGTTGAGATCCATTAGTAAGATGGCAAGTGAATATAAACATAATTTCTGCTGATTCAATTTTAAAAACCAACACGATTAAAACTAAGACCTACTTATAAGATGGCAAGTAAATACAAACCTACTACTCTTGAGATCACAGGGCTTTAATAAGAAAATAATCAATGAGAAATCACATTAAAGCTGCTTTTCACATTCATCAGATTATTCAGGAAAGAAGCCAACAAAATTAAATCCCTCCTGATAAGATAATATGAAACAAATATAATATTTTCCAGATCACAAAAAACTGCATTCCAAGATACAAGTCGAAAACCCAGAATTAAACTTGCATTGCAAATCAACAAAGTATTATTAAATTAGAGCCAACTACGGAACAAGAGACTCTGTTCCGTACACTGGCTCCTCCGCATCTCGGCAGGTCTAGATGCTTCTGGGAAATTAGCCAGACTGATTACCGTTATAAGAAATCTTTCCTTTGGCTCTTCAAACCGCTGATGTCAGCTCCTTCCAATTTTAAAAGAATGCATGTTAGATTACAAATAAGAGCACAAACTGAAGGATTACAGCAAAGTAGGAATAAGGTAAAGGAGAAAGAAAGCTCCTATTACTCTAGTAGGAATCCACACAGACATTTTCACTAGGGCAATTAAGTATCCCAGAAGATACAGACCAAGAGTAAGTCGGGTACCTTTCTCCGGGGTCATCAGCAGAGGATGGGAATGGGCCATGGAGGCATCAAGTTCAGCTTCTCCCCCCACCCACCATCCGCAGCCAGCACTGCAGTAAACCCTAACCCAGACCCAAGAACCCCCACGCAACTTCTGCTTCCCCTTTGCCTCACCACAGCACAAAAGCCCAAATACTACAGAGGTGGGGAGCCTGAACAGCCAGACACAGCTCACCTCAGAAAGACACACCACCGAACAGCTAAGATAAATTAAGGAACATCGGAACATCACCCTGACCTCTCTTGGCAAAAAACAGAAAGCAGCTTCTTCAGGCCCCAGACCAGCAATCAGATCCCCACTGGTGGAGCCCAAAGACTACAGCAGAGCCCAGGTGACCTTCCTGGCGCACAGGGACACATCTGCTTGCTTCGGACTGCAGCAGCAGTTGACAATGAGAGCATATTCTGCAGTTTATAAAGTGTCTGATACTTCCCTCGCTCCCTGCCCTCCAGCCCAAGACCGAGGATTTTATTTTTCTGTGATTCTAATAGCATTGAATTAGACACAGGTTCTGGCTGGCAGCCTTGACTGACCTTTTTAAAGGCCTGAAATAGATTTAAACTCAAAGTCCCTGGCAAAGGAAGCCTGGCACACTTCTTCCACGCGGCCAAACAGGGTTCAGTCCCAGCGACACTCCCCCACAGACCAGATAGGATGAAAAGGGCAAGTCTCTTAAAATACGGCTCTGACTTTGAAATCCAGATGACAGGGCTTCTGGACATATGGTATTTGGCAGCTCTGTAACACAGCAGCTCTGGTCACCCCTTGAAAAATTAATCAAAGTTTCCATAAAGACATGCTTTTCCAATTCTGCCTTCATAACTTTGCTGAAGGGGTCCGTGGGTTCCAGCAGCCAGACCCTTTAGAGGGAGCAGATAGATTGAAGCAGACACGGCAACTCCTGCAGCCTGGAGCTACCAAAATTAGTTTCCCCTCCTTTTTTATTTTTAAACTGCATAATTAAGTAGAATGCATCAAATTCAGCCACAGAGCAAGCAGCACTCAGAATGTATAGCTGAGGACTTACATAGAATAGTTACAAAAAAGTCAGCTCCTCAGAAAAATAACACAGTGGGTCTAGTCAGTTTTTTTTAAAAAGTCAGGGCGAGGGAGGGTTGATAATTTCATGATTTAAATGTTATTACCCCAGTTAAACTTGAAAACCCTGCAAATACATTGCCCCATGTAACAGAGACAAGCAGAGACCAGTACGGGTTTCACATCGCCGTACTGCGTGCCAGACCCCCACATGGCTCTCCACCTCCGCTCCACTGCTGCAAATGTGCATTCGTTTACTGAACATAAAATATCCAGTGGAACATAAACCATTTCGGTGAATCAGGACATTGTGCAGCCCTGTGCAAAACGCCTCCAGGGATTTCTCATCTTCTGACTGTCAGTTCAAACATGAAGGAAGAGGAAGAAGGCCAACAAGAGGAAGAAGGTCAAAGTCTTGGACAGTTGTTGAAATGAGCCTGATGTCCCGAGCGTGATATTCCTCTCCAAGCACAGACCGCAGGAGTGGGTCCGTCACCACGGCAGGGATTGCTCCAAGCACCTTCCTCTCTACAACTCTGATTGTAGCAATTACGCTCAGACACGGGGAGAATTAACACAGCTATTTCAGACCAAGGCGTCCCGGAGCTGAACTGGAAAACTGCTATGCAATAAAGCAGGACGTCTGTTTACCTCAAGCCTGACACCTCGCTTTTATTGTGCAATCTTCCACTTTACTAACCCAAATTGAGAGCTGGGGAGGCCCTAAAGTGAATCTGCAAGGAAACCACTTAAAAACCATCACATGCCACTAATAGAACAAATTTAATTCCATTTCAGGAAGAGATGAAAAAGGGCAAATATAATGGGAACCTACTGTTTCACACCAGCTTGTGAAACATCCAGCTGTGTCAGGAAGAGAGGACTGTGCAGCTGTGTGGGGTATTTATTGCCACTATGATACTTGAATAAAAACCCATCACTTGCAGGATCACGCTGTTTTGGCTATCTTTTAGTTTACTGTGGTTTTTTAACCACCCTTAAATCATCATGTTATCACTTTAGAGCACAACCCTTAGTTCTTTTCTACCTTACAGCAACGCCAAGTGCAGACTGTACACACGCATCTGGCATCTTGTGAGCCTCCCATCCTCAGTAAGGTTATTAGAGTAGCCATTACTTGACGTTCAGGGCCCCACTGTACCAAGTCCTGTATAAAAAAGCAAAATAGTCTCTGTCCTGGGCAACTCCCCATCTCATCATCTGCTCCTAACCACATGTATCTTACTTCAACATGGCAAACCTAGTTCCTGTTCCTGTATCTGTTGCAGCACCGAGCATGACATTGGTACTTAACAGCTCCTCCAACTCATTTAGTCTAATTTGAAATTTCAAATCCACAAAATAGATCTAAGTTTTGAGTGAGTTTTGCTTTCAGAAAGTTTGGAAATGAGTAGGATCCATTTAAAAAATGGAAAGAAAAGGCCTAGAGGGGACAGATGGGGGGGGGGGAAGAAAAATCAGAGTCTGTAAGAAAGGAGAATCATATGACAAATGTAATTGAAGCCAGTCTCTCAGAATGAGTAAAAACCATCCAGCAAAAAAGACTGTGTAAGGGTAAAACTGAAGTGTGATAGTCCTGTCACCTTTGGGGCTTCGAGGGATGAGTAATGAAAAGTCCTGCATTAGAGATCATAGAAAACAGGGCTGGAAGGGACCTCATGAGGTCATCTAGTCCATCTCCATGCCCCAAGGCAGGAGCAGCTCTACAGATATCATTCCTGACAGATGTTTTTCTAACCTACTCTTAAAGACCCACAATGATGGAGGTGCCACAACCCCCATAAGCAATCTAATGTAGTATTTCATCCTAGAAAGTTTTTGTCACTAAAGTAAATCTCACTTGCTGCAACTGAAGCCCATTATTTCTTGTCTCATCCCCCATGGACAAGGAGAAGGGCGTTCCCCTTCTCTGCGCAGCAGAAGAAAAACGCAGCAATGTCCTGAGTGACCCAACCCTGGCACTGTTTTAATTCTTGCCACTGCTGATCCCATTACTCTATTTACTTTGTAATACTGATTTTTTGGAAGGGATACTGAAGGTAGCACCATGGTAACAGGACAAATTTTAACTGATCTGTCCTGTCTACAAATGGGTAAAATCTTGAAGATCCTCTCTTCTCCCTAAAGATGAAGGCAGAATCACAATTCTTCCTCCCATGACCACAGTACCAGTAATTCTGTGAGGACACCAGGGCTATTGCGTTCAGCAGTTCTCATCTCTCTGAACCCTTCCCTTTCAAGCCACAGGCTCTTGCCAGCAGACAATATTCAAACGTGAGAAGGAAAAAAAAAAAAAGAAAGCATCTGTCCACCATGATTTCAAGTGGCAAGTGCCTAGGTAACGACAGGACAAAAGCCAAGTACTCCAGTCAACTAAAAGAAATTAGCTTGATGCAGATACTGCTAGGCAAATTAGTATGGACTGTGTTATATAGGATCTTCTTTGACCTGTAATCTTATGGCATTAAGAAGGGGTCAAGCAGGCTTTTGAGAGCAAGGAAGTAGGAGCTGGTGAAAGATATATCCTCTTAATAAACATGAAATTATAAACCAGTTCTCTCTGGATATTTATACAAGACAGCAACACCACGGGAATGAAAGCTGTCGGGGGGTTCTTCTATTTGTTTGGAGGGGTTTTTTGTCCATTCAAATCCAAAGCTGTCACATCTTCAAGCTCTTCTCCACAAGTAAGTGAACAAACATCTTTTCTATGATGAGAACTCAGATTTTTGCTTTATCACATCACTCTGACAGCTAAGGTATTTATGAAAACTGCTAAATATCTTGGAATTCATAACACCAGTGCAGACACTACCAACAGGAGACTTCCTAGGAGTATTTCTGACTCAAACAGTCCTTTCTTTGCTTATGAATCCAATGACCTGCTCTGTTTCCTAATGCCAATTAAACATCCAAGAAAAGGGAAGAAGGGGGGACATCAAAGTTGTTACAATTCTGTTACGCCTCTTAGCCAAAAGCTTGTCCGCTTTCCTGAGCCTTTTATAGTCTAGGCAGATCTCAACAGCATTACTAGCAGAGGGAGAGCTCTTGCCTAAGGAGCTGTCTGCCTAAACTCCTCAATTTATTAGAACCTACAGACATCAGGGAGCAAACGGATGCAGTCAGCAAAGATGAGCTGCAGAAGAAAGAAAATAAAAAACATCCATTACACACACAAGCCTTGACTGCAGAATTCAAAAATATGCAAAACAAAGCACCCTGATTAATCATTAATTATACCACGTATCTCTTAAAAGCTATACATTCACTTTACCAATCCGAAGGTCACATCCAAGGTGATACGGTCATTCAACCCCACAGCTTCAAAGCACACACCACCGAGTATCCCCCCATTCTGGATCAGTTCCCTCCTCCCATCTCTTTACATACATTGACTTAGCGCAATTAGGAGCACACATTTAGCAGGATCAAAATTAATGGACCTACATAAAAGAAGTGCCTGAGTCTATAAGCAAGCCAAATGCCAAACTCCTTAGCAAGGAAAAATTCTGATTCAAAGTGATGGGAATACAAAATACTTAAGTCTTGGCCCTTTGAGATAGATTTTTAGAAGAAATCTGCTTTGATTTCTGTACCAAAGCAAGTAGCCAGACTTTCTAAGTAGTAACTCCACTTACAGGCTCACCAGGTGCTACACTCTTACAAAAAGTAGGTTTAAAATGTGCTGCTACACCTGTCGTGTTTAAAGGCTGATCTTCAGTCGGGGGGGGGGGGGCAAATAAAACAAAAACCCTAACTGAACTTTTAGTCTGGTTTCCTTGCTTCAAAGCGGATTTTTTTCACTGACCCAAAAATTAGACTTGCCCTAGTGTTCCACTGTTTCCAGCTAAGAAATACAGCGAGAAAATGCAGTTGTCATGAAGACATCTGTAGGAGCTTGCGTCCCACTCTACTTGAGTATCAAAACTCTAACTGAATATTGACATGCACAAAAATTAGATGTTATTTAAAAAAAAAAAAACCCACACAAGACTCCTGCTATGTTCTTCAAGCTTTTTTCAGTCACATTTGAGTCAATTATGTCTCTTTATTAACCAGTAATCTTTTGAAAATTAATAAAGGAAAGCAATACTAAAGGCTATGGAAGTTACAGAAAGGAACAAGAATAACGTTGCTGGGTTTTCGCTAGGTTGGATGAGACATTAGTGTGCCAGGGGCACAAGTAATGGAAATGTACTTTTATATAAATCTCCTTTCTTTGCTTGGATTATTTTAAAATGACTCCACTACAGTGTATATTAACCTAGCCATCAACCTTCCTGTAGTCAGCCTTCTTTTTACAGTTTGTTAGGAACACAACCACCCTGGAATCACCAAACAATGGTTAATATCATTGTGCTCTCCCTTTGTTTGTTAAACACACAGAAAGTTCATACAAGAAATTGAACAAAAACAAATTCTGGGAAGCAAATCTTCTGTCCTTGCCATCATATATTCAAACCTTTGCACTAGAACGGATGGATGAGCAGACTTCACTCATTTTCTTCATGGCAGCACCTCCGTTTGCCTTGGCCAGAGGTTATGCCACCAAACAGCGGACAAGCACCTGCCAACTGGAGCGATTTTCCCCCCCTTTCCTTGCTGGATTGACTTTTAAACACATTTTTCTCAGAAGCTGGACTCCACACTGTGACTGGCTAAGCTACAACAGATCGGGGTCAGGTAAGGAACACACTCCATATTTGCTCGCAAATATCTATTACTATTCCTTCCTTATTCTACCCATTTGCTCCTGCTGCACTATCAAAAGGCTATGCTCAATACTGGCCAAAAGTGCAGTTACATTGCTATATGTGTAAATATTGCACTTCATTTTGGCACATTAAAGTCACATGTTGTAACTAGAAAAGATTCCTCTCTCCGAGAAAAGTATGACTGTGTGAATACACAACAATATTCAAAACCCAGAGCTAAAAATCTTACCCGTTTCTCTTCCAAACAGTCTGTTGCATTCAACATTTTCCTTAATTTTTCTACCCTACAGCACAGATAGCAGTATCCTACTTACTTTGCAAGTGTATAGGGAAAGTTCAGCATTTAGCAGTGGCGAGAAAATTGTTTTAGATGCCTGAGGGAAGGTGCTATAGAAGTGCATTCAACATAGTTACAATTCAATCCGGTTTGCTGGAGCTGAAAGAAAACAAAGCGCTTTCAAAGTTAAAGTGAAAGCCAAGATTTTTTTGTGTGCGTATGTGTATACATATATGTATACACACACCCACCCCTTAAAACTTTAGGAAGTGAAATCTCTAAGGAGAGTGCTGGCCTGTAAGGACAAGGTTGGCAAAAGGCAAGTCATACAAGGTATACAGAAGCATATGCTATACGGAAAAGAATGGTTAAAAGGAACTTGCTTGCACTATCATCATTTTTTTCCTGGGATACGAGCAAAACAAAATCAAAGCAATTGAATATCTACCTTGAGAAAATAAATTTAAATTGAATTGTGCATAATCCTCTGAGTTGCTATGATGAAAACACCCACTTTACTTTGACCAAGAAAGAGAAAATGTACTTTTTTTTCCAGTGTATATGTTGGAGGAAAAAACTGGTAAAGTTAGAATTCAAAGAAACAAAACTGCCTCACACAGTACTTAAAAGAAAAAAAAAAGCCCATGCTGTGTAATTATGAAAAGGTAAACAACTAGGAAGGCTCATTGTAAATTGTACTGTGCGCCGGGTGATTTGTCATGCTGCCGAGATTCCAAAGGAGAGAGCCTGCAACATGTGCTCTCACCCTCTTTATCTCAGACTTTTGCATAATGCAAATTGCAGAGCGAGGAGGATCAGTTCTCCCATTTAAATCACGCAGGATCGATATTTCGTCTCTGGAAGTTTGGTACACAAGTGTGAAAACTCACTAGTTATACAAAACAAGGCAGAAGAACTGGTTCAGACAAGCAAATTACATATCGGCTCCCCTCTGACCTCCAGCATCTCAGAAAAATTGGGTGCATGAAAGAGCCCCTGGCACGGTTGCCAGCAGATCCCCCGGAGCTCCTCGGCCTTGGCGGAATTACAGGGGGCAACTTTCACACATGGATGAACTCTTCCTGAACAATCTTTCTAATGTAGTAGATGCAAATAGGCTTTCCTCCAATACTAGGAAAGCATGTCCCACATGCTTGTTTCTTTTGAATAATATTCCTGCGGACAACCAGCGACATTTCTGGAGGGGAGTTTCTCTCTAATAGCGGTGCAGGGGTCAGTTAAGTCTTGGGGAAAGACAGCTGGGTGAGGAACCTCCAGCACCAATTTCAAGACCAGACTCTCTCAGATGCAATCCTACAGAAATGTGGGCACATTTCTATGGGGTCCTAAAGAGCTGAGGAAGCAAAAGACTCATTCATCTCTGGGTCAGAGTTTAAAAATCAGAAGAGACAAATACTGGCCATAACCGTGGACAAAGGGATCACTCAAAAATGGGATTACCTTAGTGGAGGAACTTTTGGGCATCTTCATCTACAAAAATTATATTGATGATGGCACTGCGTTGTGATGCGACAGCCCTAAAGGTGAGAAAATAATGAGTATGGAAACTCTGGTTCCCATAGGAAACTCCTTCACCCATAGGAATGATTCTCAAAGGGGTTTGCCTGTGCTACCATCATGGCTGTGACTGTCGTGCAGGAACATGTTTGCTCCTGCTACATCTATTAACAGCGTAGGGAAAGCAAGACAAATGTCAGCAGTGCCCAGCCTAACACATTGACACTGCTGCTCTTGTGTGGAGATGTACAGCATGAAGAATAAAGCCAGCCTGGGTCTGAGTAATTGTCCTACCCCAAAACTTACCCCAAAACAACCCAAGGATGAATGCAAGACCTGAAGACCTTGCTGAGCAAGGACCCTTCCAGACCTCTCAGTTTAAACATTTAAACATTCCAACACTTAGAGCGATGCACATTTCCTCAGTGGTAGAAACAGAGATAAGCATCTTCACTATTTTTTACGTGTACCAACTAAACACATATACTCACTGGTTTCAGAACAAAATTGCACCAGTCTTTATCCCCAGGAATTCAGCAAAGGACAGAATGGATGAAAAGTAAGAGCAAAGGCCATCAAAGGTTAACCTCTGAGATCAGAAAGAAAGGTGCCATAGGGAGCATCTCTGCTCAGTCCCTGAAATCTCAGCACTTTGCACTGAGATTTAGTGCCATATGTACTCAGCAGTACATACGGTGTTGCCAAAGTTTTTATTTTTAAATAAATAAAGGCCAGAAAGTACAGATTTCCTTAACTCTCCAGTGGCTTCAGTTATGCAGTACTGCATCCACCATGTAAGCAGTATTTCCAGAGCTTTAGCACTTGACATTTTGAGATAAAATGTCATGAATAGAATTTGTGAACCTCTCTCTCTTTGCCCCCCCCCCCTTTGAATTTAAATCCTTAAAGGCATCAGACCACTGCTTCAAACTATCCCCTTCCTCCTCTTTCCTCAAATTCAGGACTGAAGACCAGACAGACTTTAATGGTATCTTCGCAAACAGTTTGCTGTAAGTCTTATTTCAAGAGCTTTTCTTCTCCAGTGCTGCCCACTACTAGGCTAAACAACAATTTTTCTGCTCATTATGTCCCGCAGGTGGAATCGTTCTTGCCCATCAGCAGGACTCTCTCCTGGCTGCTTCCTTCCCCAGCCTCCCCTCTTTCCAACCCAGGACCACAACAGTTTCTTTGAAAGAAATCAATGTCACTTGCTCGGGTCACAGCACTTTTTCTTCTAAATTATGCCAAATCTCAAAGCCCTTAAACTAGTCACTCCAACTTATGGCTTGCCTCACTTTTACTCTTACCTCCTTATGCTCATCCTCCTCAAATCTATCCTCATTTTCTCTTATGCCCCGAGCAAGAAATGACAGGCAAATAGAAGGCACAAAAATAACTAACTTTCAGTGCTGTGAACTTCTAGGCTGCCTTGAATGTGAAGCAGGGACATAAGAAACTGTTTTGTCAAATTGAGCCAATTAGTACGGGGAGTTTAATGGTACCATCTGTGTGACTGGTTTCTCCATTGGCACACGGATTTATCGGTAAAACTGAAGGAGAAAAGTCATTAATTCTACCACACTCTTCTGAGAAGGCAGCTGTGGTGAACCCACCTCCTGAAAAGTAGATTTTTGGATGCCTTTTCTCTGCATGAAGATGGAAAGAACCTTAGTGCCAGCATCCTCTTCCTCCTATCTGATGCAAATATGAGGCTTTCCAATTCCACTCTAACTTCTCTGCTACTTTATTTAGTTTGCCTCTAACTGTAGGGCTTTTCCTGAAAGGTCAATTGTTCCTCATCTAGCTGATGGCCTCCTGATGGAGTCTGAACTGATTATTACCCCCTGCTTACTTATGTAAGCTATGGTCAAGACACTGTTTGGCATTATTAAGATGTGATGTCCTGTCAAGGATGCCTTCACAACTGGAAGAGCTAATGTGACAGCTCTGAGCTGGGAGAAAAAAAAAAAAAAAGTTGCTTTCCTTCTTCTCCAGTATTTGCCCTGTGCTGTCATGCTGCGTGAGGGGGCCACACAGCATCTGTTATCCATTCCCCCGAAGGAGTCCTTCACAAGAGTGAATCTGCCTGCAAAGAAAACAGGAGGATTTTGAAGATGGCATGTGGAAAGTTGCCATAGGTCTTCCAGAAATCTTTTCTGTAAATCTCGTAAGAGCTGACCTGGGGCATACGAAACCACAGTGCTTGTGAAATACAAAGTAATCGCACTGAACTCTCTTTCAGCCATTTGCATTTTCAACAATTTCTCTTCAGAGAGATGCCCTGTGCCTACGGGAATATTTGCCTCTATTCGCAGCTGACTTTTAATCTAAGTTGGAATCTGTTGGCTCTTCTTTTATAGTTGACAGTGAAGTTGTGGCTCTGTTAAGATAAGTGTTCCTTTTGTTGCCTCTTGTATAAAATTCCTGGAAGATGTGCCCTCGAACAAATCTCCCAGAATACCAGGGCAGAAATAAAGTAGCATCGCTATTACTGAAAGCGCTCAGCAAATTCCACACAGCCCAGGAGAATCTGATGGAAGATGTTGAATAAAGATGCTCAGTATAGCCAGATAAAAGTACCAAACCACCAACAATCGTGGAACTATAAAGCTTGAAATCCAGAAATATCTATTAATCCTTTAGATTTGTTACCCTGATGTCTAGGATTTTTTTTTGTTTTTGTCCGAGTCACAATGTGGGAACTTTCCTAAGCTGATCAATTTTAAATACAAAAGATCTTAGGACATCTCTAGAAGTAAAAAAAAGGGAACATTTTCTATAAACCAAAGGCAAGGGTTTGTGGTTTTGTTTTTTTCATTGGGAGGTTCATGGGATTTGTACTTGAGCTCCTTCTAAGTATTTTATCTCATAAATACTATTCAAAATATTAACAACCTCAAAGTTGCTGGCCCCAGAAGTGATGTAATTAACCACAGAAAGTCTTCACAACACTGTTACAAATTAGATAGTCTCAAACAGAGTTAATAGGTAAAAGAGCCAAAGCCAACAACAGCCAATCTATCCTTTGTAACTGAGGTGTAACTGAGCACTTGTTTCAATATGAGGATGTTGTTTATTAATAGCTTTAAAGCCCCCTGTTTCATTGAGAGAAATACTTTCAACCCACAAGAACAGAGATACTCTTCCCATGCTTGCACGTTCAGCTGAAGAGCATCCTGCACGCACTACGAAGCACAAGCAAGAGGCCAGCTAAAGACAACTCTTTCTATGGAGGAACAGCAAGGGTAAAGAGGAGGCAGAAATTCCCATGGAGATGGTATAGTTCAGAGAGGAACCTTTGCTAATCCTAGAGGACCACTAGCTAGGTATGAAAAATGGGGCAGTGGATAACATATGAGCTTCTGCAAGGACCCTTAGCCCTCGCATCAAGCAAGGCTGTGCGAAACATGAAAAGCCATTTGGAACGCTGCCTAAAAGCCTCCCGTCTTATCACCGCTCCAGTCACTACAGCAAAATATTTTTCAAGCATTTCAGCAGATGAAGGTTAAATACAGATGAAGCAATTGCACAATACTGGAAGAGGGTTGCTAATAAAGTTGTTCTTCGTAATAGGGCAATTTTCACCAAAATGGGAATTAGGGGGAAGATAGCTATCCTAGAAAGTATCAGGATCTGTAACAATTTGTCTCCCAACATCACCTGCATCAGAGAAGCAGCTCATTTCAGTGCATGCTAACAAAAGAAAATGTTAAGCACGAGCGTAATCCTTTCAATTACTCTTCCCACTTCTGTGCTGCAGGATCAGTAGATCTGAAGTGTGTGTAAACAACACTTAAGCCCAGAGCCCCCTGAGGTAGTGTCTGCTAGGAGCACGGTGAGAGCTGACAACGCTCTCTGTTAAATGATCTCACCTAGCAGAAAACATCCTATATTCTAAGGAAGCTCTTCAAGAACAAAATAGAATTTCAAAGTCAAAAGGAACAAAAGATAAGGAGAATTGGGGTAGCCTGCAAAGTAACAGTAACCCAGCTAAAGGAAATAACAGCAAGTCACAGCTAGAAAGCCAACATAAATTCTGCTTTCAGGAAGAAAAATCTTGCTTGCTGATTCCTAGCACCGGGCTGTCCCACCACAAACAGTGAGGATGAGCAAAAGCAGACTGGACTCCTCCACTTCTGCATTCCTGCTGATGGGGGCTTGGGAAAATTCAACATCTCTAGTAGGCACATTGAAAACTGTTAAATTATTCAAAGAGTAAAGTGCTAGATCGGAGTCAAGAAAACAGGATCAGGAGCCAGGTCTCAGTGCCGTGGTTAGCAGAGCACAGAATGCCTGTAAGCACAGCAGTGCCTGCAGTGTAGGCATTGAGCAAGGCTTCAGAAATCAAAGCATAGCCTTTCAAGAGAAACAAATGGGTTTAGGAGCCCAATTCCCCTTGAATGAACTGCATTTCTACACCCAGCAATGGCTTTTATGCAAATCTTTCATCTCCATCCCCAATATTATAAATTGTACCCAAATCCCCACCCTCTTTGCTAAAGCTGTTATCAGTCTTAGTTCTTTCTCCAGACATATACTATCATATACTCCAGACATATTATCACAATAAGAAAAAAGAAAACAGTTGATGTAATTTGTTTAATTAGTTGAACAGTTTCTTACTGATGTGGTATTTTAAACTTTGTGCAAGAGTTCTTAAAACTACAGCACTTTGAGCTATAGGTATTAGCGAGAATGTGTCTTTCGTTAGTAGTCTCCCAGTCAGGAAAGTCTGCCCAACTCCAGTGATGACTTAGTGTCATGGGAATCATATTTCTTTTTTGCTGTTTTATAGCCACTCATCTTGAGCTGACATTGTACAGCGCTCTTCACTGCTGGTGTCAGATGGTATATCAGCACCCAGAGCAGCCTCAGCATCTTCTGGATGAAAAGTTTCTATGATTAACTTTAAAAATGTCAATCGTTCGCCACGTTCAGTATTCAGGCTTGTTCATCAGTTAGTAATAACATTCCTAGCTGAACTGAAAATGTGTTCTGAATAAGTGCTGGGAAAAGGAAAACTTAAACATTTGACAGTAGTTAGAGATGAAGCAGACTATACTTTTCATTTCTGAAATGAGGATGCAGTGATTTCAGTAGGCTTCTGCAGCAGCAGAAGCTACAAGATTATGGAAACAGACCTTTTCTTCTAGTTTTTATGACAACTACAATTCTACATTTCTCAGCTCTGCCCTGCAATTAAAAGGGGAAGATACCAGAAATAGCTGAAGAAGCAAGAGACAAGAAAGGAAAAATAAGCTGATTCCAGCTAGCCCTCTTTTCTGTGTGTGCCGTACACATTTCATTATTAGATTAGAAGCTTCTTCCAGCACCATCTCCATAGGCTTTGAAATTGCCACCATTAAAGTACATCACAAAAGTTATTTTTAAACTGTGGATTGTGTTACAGAGAGAATCTCATTTTTGAAGATGTAATGGAGGAAAAGCATTCATTAGAGGACTATGACAGCTGAGGGAAAAAATATTCATCATATTTGGAGAATATAGAAGGGAAAAAAGCTTGGAATGTGTTCTTGCTCTCTCAGCCTGAATACCTCTCTCTTCCCTGACTGGTGTCAAATATGACCAGTCCAATTAATTCTGCACATACTAAAAATGAGCTTCTCCAACTCATTCAGCTCTGAAGTCACAGTCTCTCTTCATTCGCACCAAAGTTAGACTACCACCTAAATGAAAAGGGGCTGGTTCCACATGCTGGAACTTAGGTGGATCTCCCAGCACGTCAACCAACCTGATTTTCAGATGCCTACCAGTGTCTGCAACATGCACTGGTCACGGGGGCAAAAAGAAACTGGTAACAGATCTGTGATCATTGTGGCAGCGGTGCCTGTAGCCACAGCCCTTTCCCATGGCCCTCTGATCCACCTTCCCTGGTTAGACGATATTCAATCACCCCTGCTCCCCAGTGGGGACTGCCACCGGGGGACATCTGCTCCCGGTGTGCTGCTCAACACCACCGCAGTGTTTCAATGCTCTCAACAACAGTTTAAAATGAGAAAATGGGTATCAAGCCAAACTCAGAAATGAGTGAAACACTGAGCTTGAAAAATCCCCCTGACAGGCAAAGGCAAGTGAACTCATGTCCTGCTCAGATGCTCAAAAAAGACAGAGGAGAAGAAAAAAATTCACATGCAAGAGAAAGGACAAGACCAATGTTGAACAGGAAGCAAAGATTTCTCCCACGCACAAGCAAATAAACTCCTCATGCATTATTCACGGGCTGTGCAGCTGGGGACTTGTACACCTCTTCTAGAAAGGAAAAAAACATTCAACATCCTCATAGCTTCAAAACTGCAGAATCACCCTAGGGAAAAGAGTCAGGGAAGAGGCTGAGGTATGAGGCAAGTTTACAAGTCAAACAGCACAAGAGGGGTGGGTTTGGTTTTTTTTTTTTCATCTTAGAGGCTGGATACTTATCCAAGGAGATACTAGACTGAACTGGTCCAAGTTTAAAAATTGTGCTCAGTATCTATAATAAGCAGAGAAGAGAGGGAGGGAAGAGCAATTCTTAGCACAAGTTACCAGAGCCACGTTTAAAAGAAAGCACATCCACAGTTCAAGCAGATGCGGCATTATTCCGTTTCTCAATACTGTCCTGATAAACTGAACCTTTGCAGGACTATCTCTTACTACAGCTCCTTAATCCCCACCTGCCCCCCTCAAAGGGTGCTCGACAGTTTCTCCGTGTACAACCCAAGCAACATTAATAAGAAGAACCTGTAAGGGTCAGGAGAAAGCCCTGAGCCAGAGCTCTGACAGAAATCCAAGCTGGAAGAGACACTGACTATGCACAACAGCAAGTGAAGACAGACAGCTTTTCCCCAAAGTGATATTTTAATTCAGAAAGGAACCTCCACTAATCTCAGGAAGGGTTTATTATTATCTGTGTAGCAAATGGGACTGCAGTTGGTCTACATAAAGCATTAGTTTCCTACAGGGCATTTTAGACTTTAAATGATGAAGGACCAGACCTAAACCAGAAGTCTGCTGGAGCTCTGCTCTCACCTTTAATTTGATTTAAGCGTGCCAAAAGGCAGGGAATGAAAGTGCCGCAATAACAAAAAGACCTCAGTGGAACACGGGGCACAGGAGGGATCCCTTCGGGCTGGGATCTAAGCGGGAACCTCCGTCTGTGCCAGACCTCCCTCCCTCTCTGGGACCGGCCCCTGCAGCGGGCTGCTGAACGCAGTCCTCCCTGGCCAGTGGCTGGGACACTGGGAGACGCAGCAGTTGCACTCTGTCCAAGCAGAAAACACGATATATCGTCAGTGGAGTTGTCTAGCTGAAAGACAGCTGTGCATATAAGGCATCTCACGGGAAATAAATGACCTCACTCATTAAAGGCACTTTGCTATTTGGCCACGATATTTTTCAGCGCATTCCCACAGTCATCTCCACGAGTGACTTCTCTAACTGAAGCGAGTTTGGCTTGCCAACGACCAGCTTTGGGCAAGACCTCTTCTCCGCAACTCTTCCCACATACTTTATAAAAGGAGAGAGCATCTCTCAGTGTGCACCGGGACAAGACTTAGCACAAGGGAACAAAAATCTTGGTGGATGCCAGCATAACAGAAAGAGCAGTAACCACATTGGAAAAAAAAGGTTCCACCATGGACCATCGGTAAGTATAACCAGCAATGGTCTTCCAGTGCAAAATTTCTAACCTCTTGTAGGCTGAGCCATTAAACACAAGTATGAAGTCCACACGCACTGACTTCTGAAATCCAGTAACTCACAAGGTTAAAAAGGACTTCAAACTTGTTATAAAACCAGAGCTGATCCTCCAACATGGCACACATCCCACACCACTTCCCTCCCAGCCCCTCGCTCGAAGATTACATTACAAAAGACATTTCCTCCAAAGCTCTTCCTGTGATGAGCTTTACTGAGGAAAAGAGGGGAATCTAAAAGATAAAAGCACAGGGATGTGGGTTAGAAGAGGTCAAAAAAGCCACCACGTACTGTTACTGGGTTCACAGGAATGTTTCATTATTAAGTATTTTTCTTCTCTTCCCCATCCTGCACTATAGAGAAAGTCTTTTTCCAGAATGCTCAAAGGCACCAATAATCTATTTAAAACATATGAAAAATAGTTAAAATGCATTTTGTTTGAGCCCTGTGCATTTTTGAACTGAAAGCAGAGTGCTGGAGAGTAGCCATCATTAGGAAAATGGTCTGCTTAAAGAAATTTTCTCACATATGAGGAGGACTGTGAAGCCTTTAAGAGTCTAAAAATATTTTTATAGAATTTATCAGGTAGGAAGAGCTAGGTGGGCATTTTACAAAACCTGCTCTTTTAACCTGAAATGTGTGAGCAGTACCTACAGGCTCTTTAGTTATCTAATGTTCTCATCAGCTGAACTACAATTAAATCCATACACCAGTACCTACTGGCTGAAGTGGAGGTGAACTGCAAAAATTGTTCCCCTCGGGGCTGATGATAGCTAACATACAAAAGCTGATTATCTTTCCTAAAGATAACCGCTCTGCCTTCAGGGTGTGCAATTCTCCTTTCTTTAGGACTGTGCAGTTCTTCTGCTCGTGGACTGGAATCCCAAACAGATTCCTCCTGTTTCTGACCATCCCTTTTAACGATGGGCCAGAACTGCAGCAAACCCGCTGAACATTCAACTCTCCTCCCAGTGAAGTTGAGGGAAACTTTGCCAGGATTCAGTCCTCTCTGCTCTGGAGATCCAGCCAGGTGTCTCATCCCCATGCAATCTGCTCAGCTCCACTGACTCATGGAGCAAGCTCGCTCAAAATTTTGCAGAATACACCCAGA
This sequence comes from Ciconia boyciana, assembly GCF_034638445.1. Classification (NCBI taxonomy): domain Eukaryota; kingdom Metazoa; phylum Chordata; class Aves; order Ciconiiformes; family Ciconiidae; genus Ciconia; species Ciconia boyciana. The sequence goes on along the minus strand of NC_132942.1, from coordinate 8,801,389 downwards.
GAAATCAGTGGGATTTAGAGCTTCACAGGATCGCTGTGAATTTGGAAATGGATTTAAGCAGCAGCTCGGAGTCAAGCTTTCAGCTTGCGACACGTGCATCGTGACTGGAGTGCCTTCCAGTTCATCACGGACCCGCATCCCCCAGCCAGCCTGCGAGGGCTCTGCACAGAAACACCCTCTAACACCGTAGATGTCAAGTTCCCCATCGGCAGTAGGTCTTGGCATGGCCCCGGGTATTCAGCTGGATGACACAGCACAGCACACAAAGCATGCCACCATCCTCTCTTTACTTCTCACTGTGCAGATACATAACCAAAAGCAAGTGTAAATTAAGAAAACATAATAAAAATCTAACAATATTAACTCCATTCTTTGATAAATGAACTAATACACAAATGCTGACAGCCAATCTGACATGTCCAGACACTTTTCTTTAAAAAAAAAAAATTTATAGGTTTCTACTACTTGCATCAGAACCCAGACCAGCAAGCTACAGGAGGATTTGGAGCAGGGACATCGTAATTCAGAGACTTTCAGCTCAGGCAGGAGGTTAGTCATTAAAATGATAATTCGAAGCGCTCAATGAGGCCCAAGCTAAGCACCGTGGCTCTATGTGCTGTCTACCGCGCAGCAGATCCTCTGGATTGTCTCCTGTTTCTACCACCGGACTACTCAGCTTCGTTACTCCAGGAAGCGGATGTGATCGATCAGACAGGGATTATTCCTTTCTCTTGCTCAGTTGCTAGTTAATTAAACCAAGTTGTTTGAAGCCTATTGCAAAATTAGGGGAAATATGACCTGGTAAGCAACACTGAAATTTGAAGTCACTAGTCCAACCTCACAGGCTTTTCCTACTGAGCCAACACCAGAGCAAGCACATCCATAGCCACAAGATTTGGGCACAAAAAGCTGTCCAGGCATCGCACCTCAGTCCCGCTCCCCACTGTCTGAGCTTCCTCAGTTCATCCAACAACAAAAATAGGATCGTTACTGAAAAATACTAATCCTGAAAAAAAAAATAAACAAAACTGAACACACTCAAACACATCTGAATTTGTGCTGTAGTTTAACAGATTGAAGAAAACTCTCCAAAATAAATTACAAATTTTCTCAGCTGGGGAGGATTTAGATCAGCACCAAGTCCCAAAAATTGCATTATATACTAAGGAAAACACTTTTTATGATTCAGATTATATCAGTCCATATGAATAGGCTCTTGGAAGCAGTAAGACATTAGAGAAAAAAATAAAAGGAAATTATAGTTACGAAGGAAACAAAGTTGGAAAGGGAGTTGCTTTAGTCACTGAGAACTCTGTTGCCAAATACAACTTCTACATGAGTTAAAATATCAATGTGAATGGAGGTTTAAGGAAAAAAAAGAAAAAAAATCCAAACAACTAGCAAGAACTTAGGTCAAATGGTTTTCACCATTTCAGACTTCTCAACATGTCCCTTATTTCTACCGTATTTCCCTTTGCCACTTTGATTTCTCACATCTCTTCATGCTGGGTTTGCATCTAGTAACATTACCGCACAGGTTATTTCTTCTCTCAGTTTGCAGCTAGTAATTTTCTAGACTCAGGAATGGCACAGCAAAAGCATTTTCTTTTAATTTGAAGAATTGTAATGAGGAACGTTTCCACTTGAAACATTTAACCAGTAGTTTGAAAACGAATCCATGTTGTCCTTTGTGGAGAATGATAAACAGGAAGAAAATATCATAACATATAATTTATGCCAGAGACATTTTCTGAAAGATCAAAACTGATGGATGCTAAACAGTTAACATTCAAATTACACAAACGATGAGGAGGAGTGCAATGTACTTACTGAAATTAAATGTACCTGCTCTCTGGGTATAAATCCAGCACCAGCTATTCCAAGCTCCCTATATTAAATTTTATTCATGAAGCTCAAACTAAGATTATGCTGATAAAATGCCAGACTGCATCTGCACTCCCCGGCAACGACACCAATGATAATTCCTGTTGCTCCTTTGCTAAATTCAGTATCCTTATGTTTTACTGCAGCCGCACCAGACCCTTAACCTAGCCAAGTTTGTGCTGCCAGTTGGCATTACAATCCTTCCAAAAATAAACATACTTGTAGTTCTGCTATCTTGGCTCAAAAATGTCCATTTCTCTTCAGCTTACGATCAGTCTAGTTGCTAACACACTGCCGGTTGTCCTGAGACCCCAAAGGATACAGACAGGCACAGAATAATTGCCACGATTGGGGTGCCCCCCTCTCCCCTTTTTTAAACGCTCTTTTTGGAGATGTTTCTTCATTGCACGGGTTTAAACAGAGAGTAGGTGTGTTTTGAAAGCCATGTTCTGGCTCAACCAGAAATTATGAACCCGATAGCAGAATCACCTGGTCTATATTGCACAGAAGACAGGGGTGCTTGGATTTAAAAGACAGACTCGCTTCCCACCTGATATTTAGGTTTCTGCATACCCTCTCCTGCCTAGAGGGTATGCAATATTGTGCCTTCAGGCTACTACAGGTCAAATTCTTAAGAGTGCTTAGGATCACATTTTTGAAGCGCAAGCACCACAAACACTGTGTAGTAGCCATCTAAGCCACGTTTCATGTCAAAGCATCTTTATCTCCTAAGCACCGAGGCAACTTTGGGTGGCAGACAGCATTCAGTTTTATATCCTACTCATTAAACAGATATAGTCAAATGAGGGAGAGCACAGAAGAAAGCACTCCAAATGCACCAACGTGTTAAATGAAACATTCATGTTAAATGAAACAAATAACCAAACAAGCGAAAAGAAAGAAGAAAAAAGACGACCAGAAAAGCATGCAAGAGCTACCATCAAATGTGTCAAGTGATTAAAATTAGGAGGAAGAACAGCTGGTCCTTGTGTGCACCAAGGATAAGACAAGAATGACTAGTTTAATTTATAGCAATGGAGATACAAGTTGGCCGATAAAGAAAAGAAGGAACGGTCTAGTCTACTTGATCTGGCATTAAGTACAGGCATGCTAAGGGTTTTGCTAGCCTGACTCAGTCTTCAACACATTCAAGGAGAGATTTTTTTTTTTTAAGCAAACTTTACTTCTCAGGAGTGTTGATCACTCGGCCTAAGTTTAATGATGATGATGATAATAATAGACAGTCATTTATTTTGAACCAAGTGTAGGTGCAGTTTTACTTCATTTTTCAGCTGAAGATTACAAAAGATGCTTCTTTATAGGAAATAAGTATGAAGACAAAACGGACAACGTGCTGCACTCTTCTCTCAGACTTCTCCAGGCAGGAAATCCACTTAAGCCATCCATACCGCTGGGGCTTTTAATACGGGCCCTGTGCTGGTGGCTCGCCCTCGAGCGCACAGCCAAACCGCTGCCTGCGCACACGATGCCGCGCCGCACGCCCAGACGATGCCCGCTCAGCCAGATGCCTCTTCAGAGACACACACCCAGAGGAGCAAGCACGCAGCCCACGAAGGGATTTCTTTTTTCAGGTTTTATGGGATCGGTGTAAATTCCAAAATAACTTCCCATTGCATTTTCCTTCTCCCAATACACCTAGTGCCTCTTCTGTCCTCTCATGTTTCAAGGCTCTTTTGAGATGAGATATACGCTCAATTCTTCTCATCCGCCCACACCCAAAGTCTTATTGCCCAGACATAACTGCATAAATATGTTCAAACATAAAGAGGTAGGAGATGCTAATGCTTAGCTTGCATGCAACAAGGAAGGATTGTCTTTTTTGCAGAAAAGACAGCACATGAGATACCGGGCCAGATGCTTCTCCAAACCTACTGCTGTTTGGCTTCAATCTTACATGAAAGCCATTTAAGGGGGCCTCGTTTGAAAGACAGACATGAGCATAATTACTTGAGAACCATGAAGTTCATGATTTGTTCATCACAGATTCCAAGGCAATAATAATTTTGTCCTGAAAGGGTACATACTACCTAGTGTTAATAAAACCCAAGTGTGCTGAAACATTTGTCTGGGTTGTTGGATCGCTTTCTGGGCTTTTAATGACCCATGCTTCTAAACACAGCTCTTCAACAGATTACAGAACAGATTACAGAACAGCAAAATCACATTAATTTGCAGCAGTACATCGGTAATATATGGTAATATCATAATACTTCAACTAATATATTTTACTTCTCTTATTTAATAAGAAAAAGCATATTAAGAATGCAAGTACCCTATGCATTTGCACCACCTTTCCTTCCTCTGTATCCAGTTTCTCACAGCAGTTATCTAGCTCTAAAGAGAAGACCTTGCAACACATTTTGTTGCCATTGTTCTTCCCAGAAACTGATGTGTTTTTATATGATTTCAGAATTCGGTCTTAGCGAGACCCTTAAGTAGTAAAGCACATCTTTAAGTGAAATGATTTATTGGCAATTCCTAGGGACTCACAAGCTAGCACTGAAGAGAGGTTTTATCACTGAAATGCAGACAGTAAAGGGAATTACTCAGAAAAAACTTCCTCTCCCATATCACATGATACTTCTCTTTCTTTAAAAAAAAAACAAACAAACAAAAAAAACCCAAATGCTTTTATCGGAGAGGGACAAGGTGGGCAGGACAGGAAAGTTTAATGCAGAAACTTTCAAACATAGACCTCAAAATGGAAGAACATTTTTCCTTAAGTTCATATTCTGACTTTATACCGTGCCTTGCATATGCTTCCTGTACATATTTACCTAACTCATGAATCGACTATTAGCCAAGGTATACAAACTATTCAAGTGTTAATGGTATATATTATTTAATGCAGAAAGATCTCAAAGGACAAAAACTTGCCAAAATGTACAGTATCACAGAGAAAGAGAGATCAAAAATTATTTGTATGAGACTAGCCCAGCTCACAACTACAAATCACACTAGCTGTGGATTTTGCAGCCAAAGAACACCTGAGCCATCAGTATTCTTAGGCTTAATCCTCTTAAATTTTTTAAATAATTTAAGAGTTATGCTTGCTCTAACTTAATTAAGTCTTTAATTAAGCAATAATCCCTGACAAATCACTGTTATATGTAAAGGAATGGCCAGTGTGCTAGACAATTTAATGCTGGCATTGTTGAGAACGGTAACTTCCCCATCACTTCCTAAGCCTTTCCTCAAGTAACAAAGCAGCTTCAAGAAGTCCTAACCAGCCATGAAATACTTTAAGAGGGGCTTCAGAGCAGAGTGAAAAGAATTATTTAAAGTCCCATGCATTAGCATTGTGCAGTTTCAGCAAGTCCATCACTCACAAGTCAGAAGCTCCTTTGACATGGCAACATAGGATAAGCAATGTGGTACCTCCTCATAAAGCCTAGATGGCATAGACAACCCCAACCATTATTTAGCTCTTCAGCCCAAACAGGAGTCACAGCCAGAGCACCAACATGTCCCCGTAGTATCAAAATGTATTCATGAATACAGAAGCGCTCACAGGAAAAGCTTGCTAGGAAAAGCTGAAAATAACCATTTGAATTGCTGAGCAGCAGTTTCAATTAATAGGTCTATTTTCCCCATCTATGGGCAGAGGATTTGCTTGCTTAACTCCCATTAGTTAACAGAGTTGGACTTACAAATCCCTACCCGAGGTGGAATACTGACATTCCTACTGCTGCGCCTTTTGCTTAAGTTAAAGCAGAGCAATTCACTTTATTTTAACCTCTGCCCATTTTCCTCACTCTCAGGAGCTTTAAATGTAAACTTAAAAAATTATGAACGTTACCTTGAGAAAGAAATACATTGTTTTGCTTTTTTCGGTTTGTAATCAACAAGCACAGCCATCCCAATAGACCAATTAAAACCAATTCAAATTAGAAAACAAATTTTAATACCAAAGTATACGGATAAGTCAAATACAGCTTATCAGTAAAATTTTTGAGATTATGCCTTTCCATCCCAAAGAACAAATATTCCACTGCTTTCTGTGCTTACTCCGTACCACCTCTAATGCAAAAAATTAAACTGATGCTTCTAAAAGGTAGATTATGCAACAAGAGATACCACTAAAACCTGGGGAAAAAAAATAGAGAAAAAAATGAAGTACTAAAGTATTCTGGTCCTAGTCCAGCACATCAGCGTAGGCAACTCTCATGCTGCAGTTTCAATTATGGTCCAATTCACTCTGAAGTTCACTATGGGCTGGGTGCCTAATTCTCTGGCATACACTATAGGCACCAACATACACATGAACAGTAGAGGAAAAATCCCAAAGCCCAGTTCATCCTCATCAAAAACAGAGTGAGACAGAACATATCTAATGAAAGACTGGGGACTCATTTCACTCAAGCGAAAGAAAAAAAAAAAAAAAGGCAAAAAAGCACACGTGGACAAACTGGTATCAATGTCATCACATGGGGAAAAACTTCCCCTGAGCATTAACACAATGAGCTGTAAACTCAGTTACTGGGAAAATTAAGAATCCCAGTAGATCAGATACAGTGTGCATTGAGATCAAGTCTGAAGTTCATCAGGGCTCTGCCTGCAGCAGACGCGGTGCAATGGGTGTGAGAGGCAGCTGCCTTCCCATCCACGACCGGGAGCAACATGCTGTTCCCTGACAGCTTGTCATAATGCTGTCTCAAATATTTGGGACTTCCATTTTCAAAAATCTCTTCTATGCTAATGACTTCCTACAGATGTTTTGAAATGTTTTAACTGTTCTGGTTTGATTCAGTGAGCCAATGATACTGTGATTTGAGGTGAATGCAGCAAGACCTGCAGCAATGAACCCATCCAGGACCTTCCTGGATGTCCTGCAGCAACAGGAGATGGAGAAGCAAATTCCCATCCTCCCTGGGAGAGCGGGGTGCGATGGAAAGTGGGAACAGTGTACTGGTGGGGCAAGAGTGCCTGTTTTAGCTGCCAGTACCGGCATCTCACAGAAAAGGGAATTTCCATTCTGTATGAAACCTTGCCATTTTGAACTGACTTTTCAAACCAAGCAAGAAGAAAAGGTCAACATTTCTATATACCAGAACTTTTTTAATGTTGATTCAGAAGTATTGACATCTCCCTAACAATATCAAAACAATCTCAAACATAAATATGGCATCGAATAATAAATCCAAAAGTCAAAAGGAAGTCAAGCATAAAAGCAACAAACAATGTGTAAACATCCCCCTATCGAAACAAGGGCTGAGCATGACATGTGCCCACAAAATGGTTAGCTGTCAATGCAGCTGCATTTTCATCAGAGGCTCCCACTTGTTTGTTCTCCATTTCCTTCCTCACTCTGCTATTTGTCCGTGGCTTGGCATCAGATTTTGCTTGTAATGCAGTACCTGCTCAGCGTTTAAAACCCAACTGTCTACTATAGCTCCAGAATAATTTAAACCTCTTTTCCAGTTTTGCTATTTCCTTACATTATTAAAATTAAGCATTATAAAGTTGTTGAGGGGGGGGGGTTTATGCAGAGCAAAGGTGGTCAGAGAATATCAGGTAGTAAGGAAGCCAGCCATCATCCTCCTCCCCACACGATCTTCCTTCCAAGATGACTGACATACAATAGTCTAATGAACACCACAATTTCTCTCTACAACTAATGCCGCTGGGAAGAGACGAGCAGGCTTTTGGGTTGTGCATCCCTTCACCAGACATTTAAGTCGAATATATTTCGACTCAATGGCTCTTAATAAAGGGCAATTATGTTAATCAATAAAAAAGCAGTGCAAGACTGAATGCGGTAGGATTAGTGTTAATGAAAGGAAGGGAGGATACGTGAGATCAAGACTGCGAAAGGCAATGCCGTAACACATGGACAACAGTTCATGAGCAGCAGAAGCCACTGAGACCAGCGATACCAACGGAGTTTCTGCCTTTCAGCTACTATCACAGAATCACAGAATCGTATAGTTTGGAAAAGACCTTTAAGATCAAGTCCTACCATATCAATGACAACAACTTCAGTGTGATTTGTCAAGGTGACTTGTGGCCCACCAGGTTTGAGAAATGCAAACAAAGCAAGAGGTTTCTAAAAGGCTCAGACTTTTCTTTAAGATGTGCCAAGTGCAGCAGAAACCAAACAGCCAAATGCTGTCAAGTACCACAGAAGACAACATTTTAGACTTTTCACATAAAACAATATTTTTGTTTCCCAAGAAAACCTTCCAATGGGTTGTGGGATAATAGCTGGAGGTGACTTAGAAATTAAACTTATATACACTTTTAGGTAAGGTACAGCATTGAAGAAGATTCCCGGGTGGAATGCAGCTGCCATGCAAGGCCATTCCATGGAAGTTCCCTAGGCCTGTAACCTTAGACATCGGTGACGCCAGGGGAGCTTGGTGTACTGACTCTAAGAAGGTCCTGTTCGGAGGGTGGAGCGGTGTGGAGATGCCATGGCCAGGCTCTGCAATTAAATGGGAACTCAAAGGTATTGTGTGTGACCAGTAAGCTGCACATTTGCTATCCTGGGCCAACAGTCTGTCATGTTTCTGACAAAATGCTGTCCTTTGATGAACTTCGCTCATTATAATACCAAAAAACACACCTCCATCCCAAAAGCTACCCGCCTCCAAGGTGCGACCACCCCTCACTGAGCTTGTGCTTTGAATTTTTCCTAGCCTATACCTTTAAAAGCGAAGCGAGGAAACTTTACACCAATCCTAAACAAAGATGTATGACTAGAGTCACTCAAGCTCCACCCGAAAGGTGAAAGATAGTATAAAATGGCTTAAGAGAAAGCGAATGTTAGGGAAGACACCATCGCGTACCACTCTGACCTCTGGGATCAGTCGACGGGCTGAGCCTCTCTTCCCCCCCATCGGGACGCCTTTGGGTAAGAGTCGAACACTTGGTTATTCCAAGTGCCTCCCCGGGAAACTTAGAAATCTCTCTAGAGTTGCTTTATCATCTTTAACGCATTTATAGCCGGCAGTGTCACTCATACTCTTGGTATTTGCACGTGCTTTGCAGACAGTAGATTTATCACCGGTAATCCAAAGAATCTGTGTATCTGTTTCTCTAATAAACTGCACTCTTTATTAATGTGGCCGTGATAGTTCATGCAACACGACTAGACTGGGGGTACTGGGGGTACAGTTTAAATGAACGCTGTTGCCTTTACTCTGATGAATGGCTGCATATACAGTCCTTAGAAAATAACCGTTGACCAAGTCTGAGACTAGGACTGGACCTAGCCGCACCTAGACTCCTCTCTGAGAAGGAGTTTAGAAAGCAAGGGGGTCCTGTCTGAACCTCATGACTCAACGGGAGGGTTCCCCCCCCCCCAGCCACTCCTCAGACTCCGACACGACAGTAACTCTTAACGCAAATTGGGTCTTATTAAGGATTTGGAATAAGGTAAGGATTTTTTTTCCCCTTTCCAAATACAACTCACCTAAAGCTGGGGAAGAACCCACTCACAAGCTTGACTGCATGTGTTTCAGCACAGATGATCTTTCGCACTACATTTACACTATTGCTTTCTTTACAGGGACATCACTGCTGACTTCCTACCTTCTCTCCACACCTCCAGTGGTTAATGAATCTTTCACATGGTGAGATTTTCTGGAAAAGTTAAGTAAGAAATCTTCTGGGTAGAGGAAATAAGTTGTTGCAATAACAAGCAATTTACCATCTGAATGCTACGCATACTGTATCATCTTATTTGTATTTCACAGTTAATCTCCCAGCTCACAAAAGTTTTATCGGATTGGAGGCATGTGCTGTATTCCCCTTTATAAAATTTTACAGTCCCTTGCTATTCTCAGGGCTTGTTTTATAGGCACAATTTGCTGCTTTAATCTCACCCAATTGTCATGTTCTAAATCACGGTGTATAAAAATGTCTTAAAAGGAGAGATGCGCTGAAGGGTAGTACTTAATTACACTTACTGCCTGATTTAAATGTTATCTGTGCTTTGCCAAGTGCCAGGCACAGAGTAACCCAGCAGTGCAAATCTGCATAAACTGATACAAGTCGTTATTGGGCTTTTAATAGCAACCCTGCTCTTCTGTGCAGCATTCTGATGAAGGTGTGCTCCTCCTCCTCCTCTCCCCCCTCCCCCATTAGCTCGTGAGAAAATTAAGAAAGGAGGTTGGGGAAGCTGGTAATTGGCGGGGTCGTCCCAGTCACTCTTCCCTACTTATTTATTTTGATGTTCTTGCAGAAATCTTTGTCAAGACAATTTCACTGGTCATCTTCATGAGTCTAATGTGTCCTAATGAAACTGAAAAGCAGAGCGTACAGAGCAAACAGAAAATCCGTTTGTTCGATCATTTCTTATTCCTTTTGTAGTACTGCCACTCCAGAAGAGCCCCTCTCCTTTACACGACTCTCCTCCCAAATCCCAAAAATCAATCAAACAAACAAAAAACCCCCCAAATTAAAAACACTGCCAAAATTTCAGGCAATTAATCTCTTGGTTTCCAAATTCCTCCTCCCCCACCCAAGCAAGCACATCAAGGGACTGATTTGCCTCTGCACTAACTACACTAGACATGCAGTTAAAGCCTCTGGCTCAGGGGAGCAGAAACGCAGCTTAAACTACAACATATCCAAAGACTTTCTACTTCATGCTCCAACCCCTGCCCCAACCACATGTAAGACAGATCATCACAGGGCCACTGTAGCCAGATCACTCTGAACTTGAGGGAAAGCAACAGAGCAAACCTTCTTTGCTGAGGTTCATCGTATTTAATGAGCCAGTGGAGGTAGGATAAGTACTACAACTCTCAGTAATCTATCCAGCAGCTTTATTTCTGGTCCATACCACCAGCATAAATTCAATTCACTTCTTTTTTTTCCCTTGAGCATGCTGTGCTCATGGTTCAGCACTGCCGAAGTCTAGAAGGGACTAAAACGCACTATTTTGTGCCAAGCACCCAGCAAGTAAATGTGAAAGAACATCACTGAGTCAATCCCAGATACTCAGCAGCTTTCTATTCACATGAAATGTCTAACTTTGTGTACAGTTCAAAGAACATCAGAGCAGTCACAGTTATGCACTACTACTCCTTACCCATTTATGTAGCATGGTTCTGATCATGAGACATCAGCATTGTTGCATGCAAGATAAACTACAACATTGTCCCTTATAGGTATATGAAATATGTACATGCTAGTCTTACCAGTCACAACTGTGCTTACACTACCCTTATTTCAGCCTTTGCAAATAAGCAACTGTTTTAAGAAGTCTTCTGACTAAAGCGTGGTACAGAAGGTGGAACAAAAAGGAAGGGAAGAAACCCAACTCAGAACGATTAGACATTTTATCATCTGATTTTAAGCGTTTTCTAAAGCCCAGTGGTGTGAAACACAAGCCCAGTGTGAAACACTGACCCTCAGCTTCACAGAGAGCTGAAGTGATACAACATCTTGCATGGCAGAAGCTGAAGGAGAACCTGGCCTGAGAAGAGGCGGGTACAGCAGCAGCTTTTCCAGCTCAAGGTCAGCGTAATCCTAGCAAGACCCTGGTAGGATGACTGTGCGTGCTGTAAGCAGTTCCCAGCGACCAGCCGGTGGATCTCTGGTGATGTGCCTTCCTTTGGGCAGAACAAGAGGAAGGATACGAGGTAGCAAAAAAGCTACGGTATTGGGAAAATGCTGCTCCCAAGAATCTCATTCACTCATTTTCTCTTAAAACGAAGAGCAATATTTTCCAGACCGCTGGTCTCTGAAGCCATGTGAGGAAGTTCACATCTGTCTCAGGGGATCCGAATCACACCTCAGCAATGATTTTAATTAAAATTTTGATGACAAAAGCACGTAGCCTTCTTCAAGTAATTTAGAGAGTTAAAGATGACACGTAACTCCAAAGTGCCTGAGACCCACTGAGTTATAAAACTATAGTCTTAGAAGTACCAAGTTGCCGGCTTGGTTCATGACGATAAAACGCTCCCCCACATAATGGCTCATTGCTGTGGCCACAGACTAAAATTTCTCTGGAGGCAGATCAACCTTGCCACCTCCAGGAGCAGCCACTCTTTCAGAGGGAGAGGCACATTAGAGGAACGGTGCAGCAAAAACTTCACTTTTCATGGTGGTCATGTCACCCTCCTAGGAAGACTGGCTCCTCTGACGGGTCTCACCACACTCCTCTTTCCAACACACATACCAAGTTTGGCAACTTTGGGGCTTCTTCTCCTCTCCAATGAATTCAGCTTTTTTTTCTTTTTTCTAAAGTAATAATATTACAGGATTAATTACTTAGCAAGGTCTCTATAAACTCATCTGCCTTTGAAACATCTACAGAAGCACAAGTGAAATTCCAGAGATAAACAAACACAAACTCCCTTTTAATTAAGCACTGTGCTTCTCTGTAGGGGGTGACGGAGTGAGCAGATGCAGGGGGGATTGCCAATTAAGTTACAACTTCTTTGATAGGAAGGGTACAGCCATGCACAGGAGGAAAAAGGAGAGGAACTTGCCATCCAAGTCATTATTTTAATTGGCTGCTCAGAAAGATTATGCATTCCCCACATCTGATGCTGCCAAAAACCAGTATTACTGATCCAAAATACTAAAGAGCCATCAAAACATATTCTAAGCTGCTTGTGTCATGTTAGTACTAATGCTACCTGTGCTCCTCACTCATCCTGTTTGAGAAAGCTGTAACAGAGAGCTAATTCTCAGGGTTAATTAGACAAAGAAACAGAGAACTCTTGGATTTAATTTCCTGTTATTGATCATGATTATTCACTGAACACCAGGCATTATTAGCAAAAACTTCTTGAAAGGAATGCACAGCATTTCTAGCCTAACTCAGTTGAAAGAAAAAAAAAGAAGATTAAAAGCCATGTGCATAGCTAAAATAAATGCTGGGAAATTGCATGAATCAGGATGCACACAGAAAGCAAACCTGAGGATGGACTGGTTGTCTTCTGCATAACTGCCACTGATTTGACATCCAAATATTTTCTGTGTGTTGACCTTTATTTTCTGTGATCCTAATGATGATGCTGCCATTCTCTCAGCTTCGTTAAAGAGCTGCATATTAACTTTCACTTCTGTTTTTATCTGGTTTTAATGGAAATGCAAATCAGTTTTTGCATGGCTTGTTCCATGCCTTTGTATCCTTTGGGGAGGAAAAAAAAGGCAGGAAACTGAGAAATGGTTTGCTGGGTTTGACGCCTGATCAGGAATCTTGATTTTGCCTCCTTATACATTATGTCTCAACCCCAAAGGACAGAGCACTGTGCAGGGGAGAATCCAGGCATGGGAACCTGGAGCTGCTTTATCTGAGCCTTCTTCCCCTGAACACGACAGCTCTGTCATCCAGTCCTATCAAAACACAAAAGCAGATTGGGATTTCACCATCTCCACTCAAAATAAATTAATGCAACAGAAAAGGACCCCTTGTCTTTCCAAACAGAAGAGCAGCTCAGTTCTTACCAGGACTGGGATAACCAGAAATGTATTCCTGCTCTGGGAAGAGAGCCTGGGCTGCAGAGGTAAGCTGGGGCAGAGAAGCTGCTCCCATCCGGTTCTCTCCAGCTGGCAAGTCGAAAATGGCATCATTACTAAATCTCACAGTTGTACACAGCAAAAACAATTCTGGCCTTTGTGGATGGACAAAAAAAGCCTGTGAAGCAAACAATGCAGTCTCAATGCACTGCAGGCTGTGAACTGTTTTTTGGTTTTTGGGTGTTTTTTTTTAAAGAAAAAACATGCAATTTGCAAATGGAAAGTGGAAAAGCCAACAACTTGCTGGTTGGAAGATACATCAACAAACATGTTATTTAGAACTGGCAAAGCCTTCCAGGGGCACAGCCCTCCTAAGGGCCATCGCCTCCCTTAACCCTCCCATGAACTACACCCCATTACCCACTCTTCAAAGCGTGTTGCTCTACTAATTATAGTCCTCCTCCTCATTTCTAGTCCAAATTGATTCATAGCCAAAGTATATCTTTTATTCTTGCTCCAGTACTTTGTTTTAACTTATTTACTCCCCCCCCCCCCCCCCCCCCCAGCTTTGTACTCCCCTCCAGTACGTTTTTAATTAGTGATCAGGATTCTTTTCAGATTTCATCTTCCTTTACTCATCTCCTGTCAGGGCTCCTTTCCAGGGCTTTCATCATGCCACCAATTTTTCTGTGGTCCTGGCCCAGTTTAGGTTCATCTTTCTTGAGAAAGAGTCACTACAAATACCAGCACTATTCCAGTGGAGACATCACCAGAGATATTTCCACTGTCATCACCAGAAAAGCCTCACCTGATCTGTTATCAACCTCTGACCTTCCACAGCTTCATTTAGACAGTGCTCACGGACTGGCCGACACGTCTTACTTCTCTGCTGCTTTTAACTGCAGAGCTCCCACCTTACAGGACAAATCCTTGTGAGTCCCTCAGTGCACGACCTTACACTCTGTTTTGCATTACCAACAAGAGGTCACTTTTTCAAAGCACAAGCAACTACATAAACTGCTGCCGTTACAGATTAAAAAAAAAAAAAAAAAAAAAATCGCAAAAACCCAAAACCTTAAGAACAAAAGCCCTTATTTGCCATTTAAAAAGAAATCAACACATATCTTTCTCCATTTCTTTCTTCTTCTCTCTGGGAAGTGCCTCAATGCCACTCTCAGGACAAAAAAAGACAAAAATAAGAGGAAACTACTATGATACCCTCCCTCCACTTGCTTACCCTGTGCCAAGTGCTCCATTTTCCCCTTCAGGGCCGCTCGCAATCACTGACCCCACGGCACTGGGGAGTTCTTTGGGAAGAAACTCTCCAATGCATAACCAATATGGAATGTCCACCGACACCCAACCCCTCTCAAACCATGCTGGCTGTAGGGAGTGCTGAGGGCCAGACCCCACGCTGAAAGCTTCCCCCACCCCTCTCATTTTCTAGGTACACCACTAGTACAGTACTTATAAAATACACTAAAGCTGGAACAGCTTCATAGTATTACCATACTTGGTTATTAATCAGAATCTGAATAAAATGCCTGAAAAAAATAAAGGAATTAAGGATATTTAATTTATGAGTGAAAAGGTGAAGAAGGAACCTAATTACAGCTAATTAATTCCTGCACATGGCAACTACATCTCATACTACAGGGCTCCCTCATCTAGCAGAGTTCCAGTCTCTGGAAATCAAAGCCAGATCCACTAAGGCTCAAAATGGAAACAAGATGCAATTTTTCAATAAAGAGGAAAGTGCTTCTATCTTCAGTTTCCTTAGGTAGATCTTCTATCATTTGAATCCATTATCCATATCCATTACCGTTAACTAATCTTGGATAATTTTCAAAAAAAGAAAAAATAAAGAAAGAGAGGAAGGAAGAGGGAAACAGTGTTTTCAAAGATGCAAAAGGCAAGCAGAGAGAAGAGGTGGAGAATCAGTTGAATCTAGGCAGCTAATTTAAACATCAAGTCAGGAACCTCCATTCCTTACATACTCAAGAGAAGCAGGCTCTAAATTCGGAGCTTTGAATCACCCTGTGGAGGGTCTAGTGACTGTATGTGGCCTTGAGGCTCCCAAATTAGATACCCGAACTTGGATGTGACTACAGCTATTGGCCATCTAACTTTCAGTTAACACTATGGGGATTTGGTCACCAAATATTGCTTTTAATTTTTTGCTTAACTGTAGTGACAACAGTCTCAAGAGTTTTCTCTCATATTTGGATGCCATTAACTAAAGTACACAATACTCTGAACCATCTACAAGCTTACGGTCAAAAATTATTATCTGCAGCATGCTATATTCATTTACTTGATATTTCAGCCTCTAAAATTAATATAGATATAGAAAGAGATACATCTTTGCCATAAACATGGACAAAGCAAAATTCATGCCAACAGGATGTGTGCAAACAAAACCACAGAAGTTGTTTTAAAGATATCATCGATGCAAATTACGGTGATGACTGGTTTTTGCAGACAGATTTCATAATTCCCTGTTTCTGTCCTTGGCACATCTGTCCTTTGAAACAGCTCTTCCATTATTGTACAACTTAAAAAACAAGCAAACACCAAACTCTCACCTCTCCCCTGCTAACAAAAACTCTCTTAAGCATAGCAGTTCTTGAAAAACAGTATTAAAGTGACTGAACTTGCACATAACTCTCACTGGACTTTATCTGGCACAGTATATTGTCAGAAAGCAGAAAATGCAGGTTGGTCTCACATTATCTGTAATAAGACAGACAGTCCTTCATTTTAACAAGGTACCACTGCCAATATCAGCCCTGCTGTGTAAAAACCTGATGCAATGATTTTGTTATTTATACAAGTGCAATGAAACCCAGCGAGATCAGATGTGATCAAAGGCACCTTCCAGCAGCTGGCACACACTGCATATTCACGGAACACCTTCGAGAAGCAGCTAACATCCCACACGCCTCGCACCAAGGCGGCTACCAGCGCCCTGCCCCAGCCCTGCCAACAGCTGAGCAATGCAGCCTGGAACAAGCAAGCCCGCACACGGCCATTCAGCCCTGCACACCTATTTCAAAGTGGGAAATCGAGCCATTTCAACAATGCGGATAAGAGTTCAGTGATCTCTCCCCAGTGAAATGTCTAAATTTTTCCATCTGCCATCACAAGGCTGATGCAGTGAAGCTGGATGGTTTCTTCACACAAAGACATGCCAATGCTCCTGGGACCTATCCCTCTTCCAAGTCACTGCGGCACCAGCAAGGGTTAAGCACCATGAACCGACTGGACAAGCAACCCTACAAGCCCAACATGGGCTCTCTTAATCTCCATGAACGGAGCAATAGGTCAGTTCTTTTTCCTCTCAGCTTCCACGCAGCTCTAGACCTCCTCAGAAGCAGGTGAGTTGCCTACTGTTTTTTCTCTGAAACCTGCTTCTAACTGACCTCACTCAAAAATGTGTCACACTTCAGGCCTTATTTCCACCTGCACATAGTATTTCCACCCCCCAACACGAAGGACCAGTTAAACTAGTGGTCATCTATATGAGGGATTGTGAAGTACAGCATAAGGACAAGCAGTTAGCTCTGGAATGAAATAAATGGAGCAAACATTGGCTGGCTGGAGGCATAAAAAGCATGCTGACAATTGCAGGTTCACCTGTATCTTGAGCTCAGTTGAACTTGTTGTGATCCACGATGGCCTCTTGTTAACTTTCTTTCCATCTGGCTGTCTTTGGGAATTCATTTAAAACAAACCCATGACTCCCTCTAAGGTGCTGAGGAAAAGCAGGAGGGCAAACATGAGAAAGCTCAAGCAAGAGAGATGCATGGAGGAAAAAAGAAATGATCTTTTGCTGCCACCAGATTAAGGCATCTGCGATTGGAAAGATGCTCCATAGAGCAGCCACCCATTTGGAGAAAAACTAGGCTGGAATTTCAGGTGTTGTAAGACACGATGAGCAATGCCACTAGGCTGCTTGAGTTGCACCAACAGTGACCTGGCCAGAGGAGTGACCAGAGCCATCTCTCAGTTTTGGAGGGGACAGCACAAGGACAACAACGCGGGCAGTTTGCATTTGGAAACTCTAGCCCTGCCACCAAGAGCAATGTCAAAGAACACGTCAAGTTACTGTCACATTCAGGGCTCTGCCTTCGTGGGACCAAATAACTGGAACTGTGGAAGTTTTATTTCTTTCAGCTGCCACCGCCCCAAGATGGCTCACGGCTGAGATCACAGCTGCTCCGTCAAAGACAAAAGCTGTTTCGCTTCTAACTGCAGGTGTGCAATTAAGGCATAGCAAATCCTAGAAATAATGGAAGGAAGAACAACAAAATTAAGTGGAATTATAATCTAATTTTATGTGGAAGTCATCTACTGACTGGCTGTTTCAATTTTATCAGAAGATTTTGAGGCTATTATGCAAGTCTCTTAAAAATCTGCTTACTGCCAAAACAGGTAGGCCAGGTCTCATCATTAAGAGGACATTACTTCTACAACAAATACCCCTTTTTAATGCCAGGTCACCATCATGGGCCAGAGAGAAAATTCTTGATGAGACAACATTCGGAGATCGTGCTGATTTACACCTGAAGGTCCTGTAACCTCTGGACAAGACTTTCCCCACCCTTTGGTGAACAAGATGACAATTTAGCAAGTAAATGCTTTCTGCTGCTACAGCAGAGAGGTTTGATAGCTCTATTAGCCTTGGCACATAAGGTCACAAGGAACAAGTACCCACCATGACCTGGTGCTTCAGGAGAGACCAACAGCGCAAAACGAAAGGAAGGATTCAGGAATGTCAGCCGGCCCCTTCCGAGGTGGGTATTTACGAGGACTGTAGTTTTCTCCCACTGCTTTTCATTACAGGACTTCATATATATATATATTTCAGATTCTCCTGCTGAGAACATAGGTAAGCTTCTAACATTAAATTTTCCATAAAACAGAGTTACAATACAAGGCTAGTGACAAATGCTGGCATCAGAAGCCTGCAGTACTGGTATTCTGTTAGGGTTTTGTAGAGCAATGAACAAAGATGTAGAGAGTAAAATAAAAGTATCTTCTTCTCCCAACTTGTAAGTTTTATTTCTGGAACCTTTAAAACTTGAAACACTCATTAAAGTTCCTTTGCTGGGCATGCATGTAGCCCTGTGTCTTGATACTTCTATACACATGAATGGCTTCAAACTGTAATACATTTGGTTTCAGTCAACATGAGTTATGGTGTTAGATTTATTCCTCACAATAAATACATTAAAGCTTATTACCATTGATAAAAGTCTCATCTTGTACACCTCAGGGCACCGGTTTGAAAATTTTCATGGTGAAATTCGGCAGCATCATGCAGTGTAACACGGTAATACCATGGTGACATATCAGTGATGCAGACACATCATTTTCATCATTTCTGATTCTGACCCCACAACTCTGAACAAAGCTGTAATGTTGCAGTTCAGAGGGACAAAAAAAACCCACAATATCCACAAAATATTATGTAAAACATATCCCACTTCTTTCATTGGCTTTCCACAGTTGAACATTGCATTAAAAAGCCAAATGTTCCAAGATACAGACCGAGTTTAACTTCAATACAAGAAAAATTGACAGAAAATATAATAAAGAACAGAATCAGTGGGTGCATTATGTACTCGGGAAGAGTCAGAGGTTTTGCAGACAGCAGTCATGCACAACAAATCTGTTGGACTTCCCCGAAGGGGTTAATAAGCACATGAAAAAGGTGACATGGTATGCATGTAGCTGCTGCAGTACACCTGGCTTATCCCAACCCCTTCAGCAAAGAGTCTCACAGAATCTTAAAAAGAGTTTTAAAAGAAGGTAGGCTATGGTGGGATAGAGAGAAAGGGCATCTTAAAGACCAACAACTAGCAAAAAAACCTCAGAAATAAAGGGAAGTATAAAGAATCGTTGGTCACAATGATGGGAGGCTGTTAACACATCATTTCAGCATCTGTGCTGAGACCCATACTAGTCCATATACCCATTAATGGTCTGAGAAGGGGAGAGGGAGGCAATGAAGTGCCAAACTTCACTGCCAGAACAGAAAGATTAAGAGTAGGCAAAATTATAACTGACATGAAAGCTGCAGAAGAGTCTCAAGACACTGTGACTGGACAGCAAAATGACAGAGTAAATTAAACGTTAATAAATGCAAAATATTGCACTGAAAAAAAAGAGTATGACTGTCCACATAGGCTGACAGGCTCCAAGTTAAGTGTTCTAATGCAGAAAAGAGATGTAGTCATTACAGACAGTTTTCTGGAAACATCAGCTCAGCAGCAACCAAAAAAACCAAATCTTTTCTAAACTTTTCAGGAAAGATATAAAGACTGAAATACAAAATACCATTACAGAACAAAATAAACTCATTATTTATCTGCATCTTAAAAATGCATATATTTCTGGTTATCCCATCTTGAAAATAAAATGTACAAAGACATGCAACTGCGATGGATCAGAAGAGCAAAATGATTTCTAAACAGTCAAAAGCCTTATATGTTAAGAATGCATCAGAAGTAGAAATACATTGGGAGTCTACAGCCTGAAGAAGAGTCAAATCACCCTGGACTGATACCTATCACAGACAGGATGCTGGGCTATGTGAGCCTTTCGTCTGACCGCCCGACTCGTTCTTCCTTTCTTGTGAGGTAGAGGACACAGTAATGGCAATTTCTACTTTCTTGTAAAGTGTTAGTAGGATAAGCCAGAGCATGTTTAGATAAATGGTATTAATCGGGCTGAGATTTGTAAGATACACTTCTTATTTCCATCTGCCCTGGAAGCAAAGATATTTAATAAGTAGTTAACCATTTGGCTCACAATGTGCCGTAAAACTTTACCTTTGGTCTTATTAGGGTAACAAATGGGAAACATCGTATGAGGCTTGAAATTATGGAGTAGATTAGATTCAAGTTGCCTCGTAAATTAGAAAAGAAAATATAGTCCAGAGACACCTACGCCATCTCTTTTTAAACTAAGGGAGGGCAGATGTAGACTGGATTTAAGAAAGAAATTTTTTACAATGAGGGTGGTGAGGCACTGGAACAGGTTGCCCAGAGAGGTGGTAGATGCCCCATCCCTGGAAACATTCAAGGTCAGGTTGGATGGGGCTCTGAGCAACCTGATCTGGTTGAAGATGTCCCTGCTCATTGCAGGGGGGGTGGACTAGGTGACCTGTAAAGGTCCCTTCCAACCCAAAGCATTCTATGATTCTGTGATCTCCCATCCCAAAAGGACGGCTCCAAGTTCAGCCTGACACTGTATGTTCCATTTCCATCTGAAAAGCTGCACCTTCTATTTGTTTTCTCTACAGGCTGCAAGAAAAAGCAACTTTTGTACGTGAAGAGTATACATAGGAAGTAATAAACAGTGCTGAACAGACAGATACCTAAAATAACACCTATATTACACACTTGGGTTAGAACACCCTGAGTCCATTAGACAATTTATGCTGTTGTAGCCCAAAGACGTAGGTCCAAGCTGGCTGAAAAGCTTGGGGGGAACCAGGAACAAGCTATGAACTCCTGAGCCTGCACAAAGGGAGACGTTTAGCTCTTCAGAACACCAAAACTACCAAAGTATAAAACATTATTAGAAGTTGTCTAACCAATCCACTATGAGGAACCAGATCAGCCCTGAAAGAAGGAGGGAGAAGTCATGCCAGAGGACCATGCCGGGTTAAGTCAAAGCCTGTAAGAGAGCACATCACAGGGTGGTGACACACTGGAGAGGGCTCTCAGTCTAGGACAACCCCGCAAGGAGACCCCACCTCTGCAGGACACAACGCATTCATCTTGCCTCTCTCCTCCAAACCCTTAATTGCAACATTTTTCTATTTCTGACTCAACTATAATATCCTCCGCGTCAGTAATAAGAAGATTGTTAAATATGATACCTAAAATTATTCACCTCTGACTTCGCAAAGCTCTTTCAGGAAACACCTCTTAACAGAAAACACCATTACTGTAACACTCAGGAATTTGTGTCTAGGTGCTTTTTGTCTAAACCAGTAAATAAAATGCCCGCCTTCAAAATTATTTTCAAAGTGTGAAATTAAAGCATGTAATAGCATATAACATCAGCCTGCATAAGGGTCCATGCCGTAACTGTCAAAGAGATACCGACTTGGGCAGAGGAATTGAGAAGTGCCTGTTGCTCAGCAGCCGAAGAGCTCTGCCACTGAAGTCAGACAGAAAGAAGGGGAACAAAGAGAACAGGATAAAAGGGTATCTAACAGATTTGGTTTTCAGGCAATTCAACCAATACATCAAATCTTTTATTCACACCTTCAAAAATCATCATCGCTTGGTAATTAATTACTGCCTGCCTGACTCCGTTCCCCGTTTTTCATTGACACCAGTGGCGGTAGGATTGGCCTCTTCCCTATTGACTAACTCAAACCTGTAACTTGTTCTTGAATATCTCGTTCAGATCTAATATCTCCTTTTAAGTATCCATTACTGGCAGAGCGTAAAATAATCAGCCTATCAAAGCGCCGCAGTTTCATCATTACCCCGCCCCAAATTAATCATGTTTCAGAACATGCAAGGCAAGCCTTTTGTAGCACACACTGTTAAGCAGGAACAGATAGAAGTGTATTTCCCGGTGCCTATACTGAAACAGTAATACAGCTAATGATTTTCCACAAAATGCTAGTGCAAGCTCTGTGAACAAAACTGCAAGATAATTCAGCTATTCAGGACCACCGTGTAAGCAGAAAACTGAGCTATACTCTGTAAGGGCTATGATTCTTCTTTGGTCTTACTGAAACAAAATAAAAAGTAGTCAGGTTAAATAAGGTATAATTCTTGCTCTAAAGTTTATTTTGGATTCACTTCTTCGAGAGGTCACGTATACTAAAAGATGAAATTTGAAAGTTGGAATATCTGTAAACTTGATAATGTAAAACTGCTAAAATGCGGGGTTATGGTTTTACCTGAGCGTGACAGTAACAACAGTGAATTTTATCCTCCTTCAGACGGATAGCGTAAGGTAGAAAATCCACTTACATCCCTTTTATATCCATAAAATAAGTTGCAAGAAGAGCAAGGCTGCCCATGCTGACACTCCAAAAAAAGTTTATGCTTTCTGCATAAACAATTTTGTAATTCAAATATATATATAAACAGAGAGATGTACGGGTTATTTTTTAAGTCATGGAAAGGCTCTCATACCCCACGCCATGGCTATGCATTTTGTACCTATACAGGGACAACCTTCAGTATAGCAGAAGCTTCACTCCCCAACTCCGCTCTTCAGATGTCACACTGCAACAGTCTAAAAGTCAGAATAAAAGCTGGTTGCTGCAATGCATAGTTTTGAAAGACTTCAGAAAGTTACTGGAGCAAGACAAACTGCACAAGATTTTTCTCTAAGAAGTCAGACTAGCAGCAGTCCAATAGCTCAAAGCAGCTCTCATTTAATTAGCTATTTGCTATGTATAAGAGAGGCTGTAAGAAGTGCCCAGTGCTGCATCCTCATTTGTGCTTTGCTGTGATCCATATAGCAGCGATTCAGTCCGGAGTGAAACAGAGCTCATTATCCAGCAGAGATGAACTCTCCTCGGGAGAGAGGTGTTTCTCCTGCTGTTAATAGCATCGCCTCAGTATGATCGCCAGCTCCTAGCAGAGCCCAGCTGATACGTGAAGGCGACACAGGCGGTTTGTGCACCAGGAAGGACCTGGCAGAGCCGGGCTGGAAGCAAGGATGGCGACTGGCCTCTAACAGTGCAGCAGAGCCAGCTGCATCCAGAGGCAGGAATGGAAATGCAGACTCTTCCTAACCAGCACGCAGGGCAGGTAAGAATTTGAAAGCAAACTCAGGGCTGGCGCTGGTTTCAATTTGTTTTTACAAGCCAGCGCAGAGGATGGGAGAGCCTTCCCTGGGAGGCTGACTATCCTCCCTGCCTCACAGGCACCTCCAGACGATGCTCTTTTTGCTTTCCGAGTAGCACATTCCACATTTGCCAGTTCGGCACAATTCCCTGTCTAAAAGAGGGTTAAGACCCTTACCGTCATCCTCCGCAGACTCTCAGTTCATGCCTGAAAAGAACACTTCCATCTGTTTAGAAAATGTCCAGTGCAGAGTCGGGTCATGCCCTTTGATCAAGCAGAGGAGAGCGTCTGGAGCCCCACTCCACTTAAACTGCCTCATGCTACCAGGGCGAGTAGCTTAATCTGTTCTACCTATTAAAAGCCTCAGTAAATGGCACCCCATTGATTTAAGTGGTGTAGGAGCACTAACACTCCCTGCTCTGAAGAACGCAGCCCTGCTGAAGCAGACCACGTCACCCGCTGGGTCGGTGGCAGTCGGGCAACGAGCCGGCTGTCCACAGTGCTGCCTTATTCAATCCAACTGCAGGAACTTCCCATCGGTTTTTTCCCCTTCATGCTTATCATCTTGCTTTTACCTGGCAGCGTTTTAACAGCTGTTTTCTTACCACATTAAACTGACATCTCTGACAAAAACCAAATGTCTAATTCTCCTGGATTTCTGCACAGCATGCTACAGGGGAGCAAATCTCTACTGAACCATACTGTCTATTTGCCTGAGCACAGATTTTACTCTTTAACCAAATACCTTTCCCATTCTCAAAAACGTCAAATGAAAAAAACTTCAGGGACAATCTTTTGCCCAAACTTTCCCCCCCAAAAAACAGCAGGCCAGCCCTCCAGCAAGCGGCACAACTGGCACAGTGCCGGGGAAGTCAATGGAGCTACGCTGATTTACGACAGTTAAATATCTGGCCTGGAGATGAGTCATGTGGATTACTTGCTGCTTGAATTTCAACTAATTCAAGGGGTTTGGTTTTGGTTTTCTTTTACTTTGTTTATCTCTGGATGTGCTGCAAAGCTTCAGTCACTAAAGGCCAACTCCAGCATTTCTTCCTAAATATTCGGGAAAGCTCCTGAATATTTAGGAAGCACTTGGATCTACAAGACTTTTCAGGCGTGCTGCTTCTTGGATTTGGACACATCTTTTCTATCACAGCTGCCTACTCTGCCATCTGAAATAGTCCATTAACCTCCAGATTGAGGCAGCTACTTTTGATCAAGAGGTGAAAAATCACAGCTTAGCTCCGAGCTTTAAAACAAGAAGGGAAGAGGAAAAAAAATTCAAGCAGGGAGGGAGGCTTTGGGAGACTTTTCCCTGCCGTCAGTCAGAGCGATGTGGCTCTGGCTGCTGGTGCTTTTGGGTGCCTTGTGCGACACGGTCTGTTCTCCCTCTGCTGAGCAATCCAAGCACTACAGAGAGTAACGGAGCTGCCTCGCAGGAAGAGGTCTTTGAGTCGTGTCACTATTGCAAGGGAACAAACTTTCTTTCCCAGGCTAACATCAGAAAAAAGGAGAAACAGCCAGGGAGATCTGCTCAGCCCCACGCTCCCACCTCACCCGCAGAGACGCGCACCAAGCCAGGCCATAGCTGTCAGCCGCCGCAGCTTAACGCCGGGCTGAGCACAGGTCTGCACAGCAGGAACCGGGCTGATGCAAGTCCCCATGGTGCAAGTACCTGCTCACGGGTCGAAACCGGTATGTCAGCTGGTGGCCAACGACAGCTATAAACCTGGCAAACCTCCAGAGAAGGCAGGAAAGATTTTAACTAAATGGTTAGCCCTGGCTGCCACATTTCCAAAGAAGAAATGAGCCTGTCTTACTGCTCATGTCTTCCATACAAGGAATGGATAAAACCACTATACCGACATTTCAGCTGCTGGAGTGATCCTAGCAGATCTTGGCTCATCCCAGTAGCAGACAACACCTCCCTGGACACGGTCCCAGCACCGCTCTTCTGCATTCACAGCAGTTCTCCAACACCCAAACTGACAAACCCTACGGTTCCCTTGGGATGAAGAAGGGCAATAGTGGCAATATTACCATAACCCAATACCACCAGCTTACCATTTTACAATGCACTAGATTCAGGGAGCTTCCTGTGCAGCACCAGATTCTTAAAACCACCATTAAATTAAAAAATAAAAATAATAAAACTCCAGTGTCCATATCAGATTCTCTGGCTAAACTGAGTGGCCATGTTGAGATTTTACAAAGTTTTCACCTGCATGAGGAACCAGCATCCTCCCTTGCTAAGCAGAGGAGCAGATAATCACCCTGGTGCTTCATATTTAGTGAAAAGCAAGATCCCCCATTTTTCAAAGGCTAAAAAAAAAACAAACCCCAAAAAACCAACCACACACCCATTTTCGCTAGCTGCACTCACATTCAACAGAACAGCAGCTAAAAATGTCAGAAATCAAGGATCTTGGCAAGATTTCAAGCATGACCCAGTGCCTAGTAATGTCAATGGGATCCTTTTGAACCATTTCAAAACAAGTGAGATACAAGGCACGTCCAGGTGAGCTGTTACTGAGCACAGCTGATCGAGGTAGAGGGGAAGGAAGCGCAGAATGCACAGGGAAAACACACAGATACACGAGTCATACTTACACCAGCCCTTGATCGGTGGGCTGGGAAAAGCATTCTTTTGTTTCTTTTCAATATTTAGACACAAAGTGAAAAATATACCAACCTTCCCATAGGACCCATCTTAAACCTGGGGAGAAGGGGAGGGGAGGAGGGGAGTGTAAAACATAGTTAGGACCTAAGATTTTTCAAGGTTATTTAAAAAGACATTGCAAAGTTCTTTACTGTGTTCAGTAACCTGCTGCCCCCCAAAAAAGTTAACAATATGTTTTCAAACTACCCCGGGCATATTCAGCAAAAATCTCTGATTAAAATCAATGAGAGACAAGCTGTTAGCTGCATGTCGTGCTGGAAAGCTGCAGATGAAATGCAGAAAGTTCCTATGCTTTCACTCCAGATGCAAAAATTCAAACATTTTCAGTTACCTCATAAATCAAAGTTTGTCATTAAGCTACACCTAAAGTGCCATCTTGCCAAAACCTCTGGAAAAGCATCGAAGTAGCTGTTAATTATTTTTTTGACAATCACTCAGGAAACATTTCCCAGGTGAGGAACCATGGGCTAGTGCAACCCCTGCCTCCGTTAGAGTTCTGGGGGCTAACAGTACTGGGGCATATCTGCTGGTGGCCAGAGACAAATGGACTCCGAGGGCAATAGTGTGTGTGAGCTTTTAGGCTGAGGTACTTTCCGCTTCAAGCACACCTAAGAGACTCGATGTAAACTGATAACAGAGCCTGGGATTCTCACAAATGAAATAAAAGCAGGAGTAGACAATGGAGAAAGTTAATTTTTCACCTAGAGAACTGCAGTGTTAGAAGATTGCCCTGGAGGTTTTAATCAATGCAAGTGAATCTTTTATATTTTTCTCCAGTACTCCCAAAATAAGTCAATAAGATACCAGCACTTTCTCAGCGTAGAGTGACCATTTCCCAGCAAGCTTGAGTTCAAGTCTTTATCAAAAGAACTAAAGAAATGCATTATGATTTCAAAGGAAAATAGCAAGTAAGGAAACAGAAGTAGCAGAATAACCTTACAAGGAGTGGCAGGTTTTCAGCAAAAACTTTTTACTTCTTTTATTCTTGAGGATGATTAGAAGCAAACAAAGACTAGTCTAACCAGACGTTGCTGGTGCACAAAAATACCTGCAGCTACCCTGGCCCTAAAGAACAGCAAAACATTTGAAAAATGCACACGACCATCAGACTAAAGGCATTTCCAGATCCAGAACCTCCTCTCCCATGAGGGAAACACACCTACTTGTCCAGATGATATAAAGCTCCTCATGCATTCAAGTAACTTCTATTGCACCCACCTAATAAGCCATTACCTAGAGGATCCATGCATGCCTGTTGTGTCCACACACGTCGCGTTAAATAAAGAGCAACAGACCACGTTATGTAACACACTTCTATATAATTATAAACACCTGAATAAATAGCCCTGCCTGCCTGAAGCTTTGCATACAGACTCTCTCTCGGCCAAATGAAATGTAGGCAAGGAGCTTTCTCAAGTCATGAGTCAATGTACAAACCCACCTGCAGCTGGAGCCTGGATAACCTGTTTTTCTGAGCATTTAAAAAAAAAGTATCTCCATAATTTCCTCTTTGTAATACTCAGTTTGACTGCACAAAACAAAAGAGCGGTCACTTCTTAAGTTTTACAAGCTTTAAGCAAAATTAGCTATTCTAAGTTACCTGCAAAAGCAGAGAGGTGCAAATGAAAAACATCAGGGGCATACGATCCATGATTCTTCAAACAAAGTGTCAGAAGTTTCCAGAAGGCACAGTAAGGATAGAGTCAACATCCTCGGTGCGCTCCAGCACAAGAATTTCAAGGACTTCGAGGGGCAAAGACAACGGCAATTCTCAGTGGCAACCAGAATATTGCAGCAGCTGTACCTACACTAATCAAAGGGTTTAGAAGCAAAGTTCACGCACTGTTTTACCAAGAGGTGATGCTCTCAAAAGAGCTTTTACTGTAAGGAATCTTGTCTGGCTTGTTTCAAAATGATGACTCTTATTTTTCCATTTATCAGTATATTTTTTCCCTCAAACTGGCATTCAAAATATAACTCTTCCTCAGAAAAAAACAAACAAAAAAAAAGTAGTTTGAAATACAGGAGTGGATTCTCAACAGATATACATCAACATGAGAAGTCAATGGAACTATGTTAATTTATGCCAAATGAAACATAACCAAGATTTCTCTCCTTTGAGATAAAGCTGGGATGATGATGGTCATTTATAGCAGATGCTACTCCTCCTAGCACAGGGCACGAGAGCTCGTTCCCATGCCTATGTCATGTCACAGAGCAAATATACCTGGTAGCAGGAGGAGGACTCAGTTCAGCACGCTAATGTAGTAATGTCACTGGCTGACCTATTCTGCCCAGCACGCAACTGAGAGTTGTTCATTTTTCTTTTCAATGAGACGCTATGCAAGCGTTGATTTAATGGTTCATTTATCAACCCCTCTGAATATTAAGCAATTCATTTTGACTTAATTTGGACAATTCAATTTCGCCCATCCTTTCTCCCCTTGAAAAATGGGAATCGCTGTCTAGGGAGAAGCTGGTTTAAAAGTTGACTTAAGAGGAAGTACTTGGATCCATGGGCTTTATACCCTTTCGTAGTCTGATATATATTTCTATCTGACCTTTTTTTTTTTGCCTTCTACATAGTATACCTAAAATTCAGAAATACTAAAGCAAAGACACATCAATCAACATTCTTAATGCTGCAGACCAAAATGCATCTTCTGCAGTATTAGCTACTCCCCAAGAAGACCACCAGATAATTAAGTGCATCGTCAATACAACCAACAAGACTGTGAAATTCTGTAATACTTAGGGAAAGGAGCTTCTCATTGAAAATCCATTACTTTTCTTAGAAAGTTTTTGTTACGGGATACATTTTCCCAACAGGAAAAAAATAATAACCAATGCAGGAAGCACTTGCGCTCTAGCCTCTCGTGTAAGCAGTATCTCATACCCAGAAGTTTGCACCTCGAGGAGCTCCCGCGGCGAAGCGCAAGCCCCGCTCCGGAGCAGGGCTTCGGGCCGGTGCCGTCCAGCGCGGCTGCCCACGACCTGCCCGTGGCACCGACCCACGGCCGCGGCTCAGCGGGGACGGCCCGGGGCCGGGGCAGCCTCCCCCGGCGCCGGGGCAGCCGCCGCACCTGTTGGTCGCCCCCCCGCCCCCCCCGCGCTCCCGGCCGCAGCCCCCGGTGCCCGCCCCGCCAACCCAGCCGCATCCCTCGCCCGGCCGGGCGCTCCCACGGCTGCCTTCCCGTTCAGCCAGATTTCTGCCGGTTTCCACCTGCTGCTGCCGAGGTGCCGCCGAATCCCCCTCTCCGCAGCACCCGCACGCTTCTAACCCCCAGCCCCTCAGCTCCGTCCTGCCGCGCACCCCCGCTAGCGGCAGCACCCGAAGGCGGCCCCGCGGAGCCCCGGCGGGTCCCTGCCAAAAGTCCCTTCCCCACGGCCGCGACCCCGCGGCCACGGGAACCTCGCCACCCCCCCCAGACACAGCACGCTCCCCCCCGCAAAGCTCGGCCGAGCCCTCCGGAGGGCCAGGCAGCATCCTCCCGCTGCAAAGAGCCACTTTTCCCTCCGGGAACCCAAATACGGAGCCACCGCGCTGCGAGGGAGGGATGCGCGGGGGCATCGCGACCCGCACCCGGGGCGGCAGGGGCGCGGGAGGGTTACCGAAGGGCCGCGGCTCCCCGCGAACGGCAGCTCCGGCCAGACCCCGAAACTCCGCCAAGTCCGAGAGCGGGGCCGGGCAGGGCAGAGCCGCCCGGGCACCCCCGCGGTGCTCGGCTCGGCGCGGCGCGGCACTCACCTGGGCGGCGGGGCGGGCTCGGGGCGCGGGCGGGCTCGGCCCCTCAGGAGATCATGCCGCCGGGGCCGCCGCGGCCGGGGGCGGGAGCGCGGGGCCGGCGGCGGAGCGGCTCCTCCGGCAGCGGGGGCGCGGCGCTGCCTCACGCCGCGGCGCAGAGCCGCGCCGCCCCCGACGCGCGGCCGCGGCGGCCCGGCCCCGGCGGGGGGCGGCGGCGGGGGCGGGCCCGGACCCGGCTGCGCCCGCCCCGCCCCGCCCGCGCCTCCGCCGGCACCGGCCGCCGGCCCCGCCGCGGGCCGCCGCGCCCCCGGCAGCGGCAGCGGGAGCGGGAGCGCCTCCGCCCTCCTCAGGGTCTTTTCTCCCCTCCTCCCTTCCCCCCGTTCTCGCTTTTTCCTTTCACCCCGCTTTTCTCCTTTTTCCCCCTTCACCCCACTTTCCCCCGTTTCCTCGTTTCGCCCCGTCTCTCTTTTCACCATTCCCTCGCATTTTCCCGTCCCCCTGTTTCCTGACCCCCTTTTCCCCTCCCTTTTTCCACCACCTCCCCACTCCCCCCTTTTCTTCTCCCTTCCCCCGTTTTCTATTTTTTTTTCTCCTCCTCCTTTTCCCCATCCCTCTCCCTACCAAAGCCTTTTAGCAAAGGAGTCTGTGGCCAGCAGCCAAACGGCCTCTCTCTCCAAGGAGATGGCCAGGGGCTGGGAGAAGCGGATGGCCCGGGGGGGGAACAGGCTGCAGCAGCCACCGTGTGCAGCACACGCACTCCACATACCCCCCCGGGACCTGACCCGACCCGGGCATGGCTGGCACAGGAGGGCATTTCCAGGGCCATACTTCCCTGCTGCTCTTGGGACGGTTCAGATAAGCCAGTGCAGTTTTTCCAAAGGAACCAGCAAAAATCAGGGAAGCAAGGTTTATTGTTCACTTAATCCTGAGCAGCCCACCCTGCTTCTGGCTGCACTGAAATGTCCCCAGCATCCCAGCCCTTAGGTCTAGCTGGTCCCTGAGCACCCAACCTGTAAAGCATCACCGCGGCAGCCGGCACTCAGCTACCCAGCACGCGGTACAAAGGCTTCAGCAGCAACATGGCTCATTTTCCCTTTGGGTTTCATGTGTTTGAGATGGGATCAATGGAAATAGTTTTTTCTGCCTTAAAAAGTTGGTTGTTTCGCCCACTATATGCAAATGCTTTGGTTTTACCGGATGGCAATGAATGCTTTCCTTCCTTATTCTGGAGCTAAGGATCAAGGTAGAAAACCAAGAGTTTGCAATAAACTCAGTAGCTACTGACTGCTGTTTGCCAGGACAGGCTATACTTGTATTCATGGAGAATTTGTCCATCACATGCCCGCTTGCTGCTCTTCCCTCCTCTCCATGAGCCTAGGCCCCTCGCTTCCCTTAAAATTCCCATAAAGTGATGGGTTTTGGTTCGTCGGAGGTCTGTAAAATCAGTACCCAACTAAGTGACATTAAGCAGGGGCTACAGTTAAAAAGCAAAACCTAAGCTGAAGATGTTATCCTGTTTCAGATCTCCTTCCAACTCTCAAGGACTCAAGGACCTGAGTTTTTTTCTTTTCTGAGGAAGATTACTGATGAACCCTTGAACAACTTAAACAGAAATATGGATACACAATTCAGAGGGCTTGCTTTAAGTCGTTACTACTAGACTATAAAGTTAATCATTGGCAGAATAGAAATTTGATTCTTACAAAACTTTATCAAGAATTGGTTGGGGTCTTTTACTTTGTGATTCTCTGAGTCACTACTGTGCCACTGAACCTCACTATCACTAAAACAGCACCAGATAAAATTAAATTAAGTATAAAAAAGCCTGATTAACTAGCAAGATTTTTATTTTTCCCATCTCAATGTCACAGAGTCTGAAGGCCTAGTGAAGTTGTTGTCTTACCCATCTAAAAAGCTTGCAGACGACAAGTGCTTTTGAACAGTGCATGGAAAGTGCACGAAGGTCCTGCTCTATACACACACCTCTATACATGCGCTCCTTCTACTTGTGGTAGATCATATGGAAAATTTCTGTGTTCATCTCATCTCCAGCTCCAAAAAAAGTGAAAGTATTGAAGAAATTTGACAGACCAAAAGAAAATAAAAGCACATCAGCAAAATTGGGAAGTATCAAGCACCATAAATTTCATCAAGTCAGGCCACCAACAAATCTAACCTATTTTCTTTTTTGTTATTCTTTTTATTTTTAATTCTTCCCTCCTGCAAATTCATGAGAGTTGTTGTCCTTTGTTTGCACTGATTTGCACTGTGCGCTGGATCCAGTTGGCCAGCAATGGCAGGGAATGCTAATTCCATTTAGTTACCGGAAAAAGCAATAAAAGCAAATATGTTTCCCTAAGGCCCCAGCCCAGAGTGATGAAAAATCCAGACCAACAAACATATTTTGTTAAAATCAGTCTTAAGTGTCATCTCTTTTCCCACAGAAAAATAAAAGTAAGAAAAGAATGTACCAGGCAAACTGAAATATAAATGATGGACCCTTCCCAGCTCTAGTAATTGCATCCCAAATATATCCCCAAGCTGGGGAAAGAGTGACAGTCTCCACCCCAGGACTGGGCAAGCCCTAATCACATTTCAGATGTGCCACGAACACACAAATGCCGGACGGCCATAGCTCAGATTATTTAAAGTTACAGGGTCAGTGACAGCAGCAGCTGCCGCTCCTGACTTCAAGGGAATCACGGTTCTGGTTAACTCCGTTTCTCACTGGGACTTGCTGGGACGTAAGCTGTTCTTCAAGCTGCTGCAATGGGTTCCCAGTGCTGCACTGACCAGAGGCAGGACTGTGCTGGAGGGGCTGAGGAAAAGGCAGCACAGGCAAAGATAAAGTAACTTTTCCTGTTAGAGATGACTCTACTTATTTTCCCTGCCTTTAGAAATGAACAGCTGCTGCTCAGGTTTGCCAGCACCCAGCACTCAAAAACTGTGAGTGAGAGACTCAGAAATAGGATGATTGTCTGTAAAACAGTCTGATGTTGGAAAAAAAAAGCAGCCTCTTTTTATTTGGCTTGTGATTACTAAGTCTGCAGGGATCCTTTTTTTCCAAGCTTTTTCCTTAGTTCATGAGGAGCAGAGATCCACTCTTTTTTTTTTCCTTTCTTTTTTTTTTTTTTTTTAATGAATGCTGGGATTCTAACACAATCAACTAATTCCAGGAGCTGAGGCTTCAAGATAAAAAAAAAGTATACCATGTCGCAAAGCTCACAATGCAATCTCATTGCATTGGCATTGGCAGCGGTTCACTTGGCTCTGGAAATAATAAAGTGGGAGACTGAAATAACAAACAAACCGGAGATCCAAACCGAAGTACCACCAGGGAATGCAAAGCAGATGGCCAGCTAAAGAAGACTAGCCCAAAGAATCGCTATAGTCTGCAGGAACATTACTGACAGCATCCACCGTGGTGGTCTCCTTCCTATGAGCTTGCCTGGCATGGTCTGCATCTCGATGTCCTTGTCATGAATTATTGTTAAGAGGACTAAACAAGCTAGAGAGTCCTCTCCATGGCAAATCATTTGTGCACCCTCTCATAGCAAATCAGGAGATTCAAGATCATTGGAGAGCCCACGCAAGGGTCAGGAACAACTCTACATTTCTATGCCATCTTGGGCCTACGTTGCTTACTTTAACTGTCACAAAGGTAACATTGATGTGTACTTTCAGGAACAATTGATTATTCAGCATGCTTCTATTAAAATGTCTGCTTTGTTTCAATACGCCATAATATTATTTTGTCAGGAGAATTTATTTAAAAGTTGCAAAATTAAGTCTGTGCTAAACAGGAGCTGGCACAATGGAAATTAGATTTTGGGACTCCCCATAAATATGCAAGCGTGAGCATATGAAATCACATGTAGCAATTCATTTTCAGAAAGAGGAAAAATCCCTAAATTACATTGTCTTCTGTCATATCTAGTTTGCTCAGCAGAGGAAAACACAGGAGTACCAACTGTGACCATTTGAACTAAGCAGTGTGGTAAAAAGCCCTGCAGAGCTCCATCAGGACTGATCCTTCCTGCTTACCCTAATCAATGCATTGGTTTATTGGAGAAGAAAACAATTATCGTGGAGCAGGTTTCAGACTGCCAACCCCAGCAGATTCTCTGTGCTGCCAAATAGGATTTCTCTTTAGTTTATGTCCATCCCTAGCACTTGGCAAAGCTGCCCCGTCTTCTTGTGCTTCTAAGTAATTTTCTTAAATTTTCACTCTTTTTACCAGTCTAGAAATGCAATGTTTAACACTGACTAAAACCTACATGCTCTCTCCTCTGTGGCTGTTCACAGGGATAGGGATTTTGAACTTTGGACTCAATAGGAAAAGTTTTTCCACAAGCACCTGGAGCTAAATCCTACCCACCATATTTGTGGGTGTTACCCCATTACCTGTTAGTTTGAAATAAGCAGGATTTAATCATTTGGGGATGACAGTGAGTTACAGCCCCTCATGAACAGATACAGCACTCCCATCCTCCTCTCCCAGCCCGTCTGCTCACAGGCTGGTGCATCACTGGAGTGCAGCCAGGCAGCCATAGAAATGCATTGAGTGAATAAGGTCTTCCTTCCCTATCAGCCAATAAAGATAATTACACAGGCCAGCATATATTAATTTGGGTTCAGTCCTTTTCCCACTCAAATTAATGTCGGTTTTGCCGTTGACACTGATGTTAGTAGAAGCTGGCCCAACATCACAGAGCTAAAATTAGATTGCTTCTGCCATTTGCTGGTCTCCCCCCTTCCCCCGTACCGGCCGAGGGAGCTTCTGGCCCAGCCGGGAATCGGTACTAATTCCAGCGACAGCCCAGGTATCCAAGGCACGCTGCTGATGGGCTCTCAACACCTACTGCAGGAGCTCAGGCAGCGGGAGCCCCGTGATGATCAAAGTCGCACGATCTCTGCCCCCACAGCACCGCAGCCGGGCCCCCGGGTGCGCTTGCCCCTCTGGAACTCATTTGCCAAAACCAGCCTTAAACAAGGGCAGAGAAGGAGACACGCACAGAAAAACCTTATCCACCGGGGCTTGGAGTCAGGGGAGGTTTCAAAGACAAGACGGCAGCTTTCCGGGAGGGTGCCCACACGTGCTGACACGGGGTGTGACGCACACCGCTGTCCTCAGAGATGCCCCGTGCAGGGCAGTCAGATTTTTATCCAGTTTCCACAAGCAGAAGTCACTTTTTATCAATATCGGTGATGAAACTCGAAAAATCAGAGGAAATCCATCACGGCCCATGAGGTTATTCTGGTGTAACGAGCAGCCCTCATATCTCATTTTTCAGAAGTGAGACTCAGCCCTTACGTCTCCATTTCTGTGTTGCACAAAGCCACGTAGGTGGTGGCTCAGTGCAAGGCTCGTGGGGCTTTTCTGCAGTCCAGCAGCTGGCAATCTCCCTGCACACGTGCAGATGTGGATGCACGCAGATACACACACGCATACATATATAATTATCCTCCACAGTTTTCCTCTGAAACGGTATTTTTCCTTTTAGGCAGTAGTCCGCCTATCAGTCTGTCTGAGTATATAGATATACAGGCATTTATGAGCAAGGCTGAAAAGTCTCCTCAGCCACACTTCTGTGCAGGGAGCACATGTAGCACCCTGATTTGCACATATCTCAGAAACACAAACAGTTGCTCTCTTCTCATATTCTGCTGCTGCAATAACTTTGCAGACAACTTTGCTTACTGGACTTGTATCATGGTGGGTGTAACTACCAGCAATAGCTTGCCTGCTACTCGTGGCAGAGTCACATGCTGTGATTGCTCATATGCCATTCAGATTCTCCAACAACGGAGAGAGAGGAAAAAAAGAGAGGAAAAAAAAAGGCAACTATTTCTAACTGAGACACATTCCTCTGTTGTCTCTGCCTCAGCTGTGAAGGCTCTCTGTTACACCAATTTCCCTTAACTAGTCAATCCCCACCCTGTTTCCAGAAACACAGAAAGCAACTGGTTATAATTCCAAGCTCCCAGCCTTGTGCCAGGTAACATTTGCCGATCAACTGCCAAGGCAAGCTTCACACAGAAAAAAAGAAAGAAAAAAAGAAGGAATGGCAGATTAAACAGATCAGCTCCAATTCTTACCTTCAGAAGCAGACTTCGTTCAAAGCCCACAAATACTTTTACTTTACTGGAAGTCTCTGAACTATTTTTAGCTTCCCTTGGGGATGCCATATAGGGAGAGCAGCCCCCTCCCTATCATTACTAATCTGCCTAACATAACAGCAGGACACCTGCTGCTAGTGAGTCATGTTTTGTGTGAAGCTAATGGTATATATATAGGCAAAATGTAAAGACAAGCACTTATTTTCCTCCATACCCCGTGTGTTGTTTGTGTCTTCCTGTTACTCTAAGCAAATCAAATCAGTGCAAATAAAGACAGTGTAAAGAAGACAAACACACAGGAAAATTCATGTTCTCTTCAGACCAGAAACTCTAAGAGAGGTATAGCAGATGTATGCTTGTTTGTATTTATGGCATGTATACCTGTGCGTATACATATGTCTGCACTTTTACACATGCACAGAGTGATTGTGTTCTTGCAAGCTCCTGCCCTGGTACATGCCAACTACCATTTTCACTGAAAACACGAATGGAAATTCCATGATTAGAAACCTAAAGCTCCATCCTGAGCCCATCTTTCCTATTCACACACAGGAAGAAAGAACAAGCATGGAAAAGGGGCATGTCTACGGGAAACTCAGGTTTATAACCAGCCAGCGTGGAGAAAAGAAACCTACCACATGTTCCTGATATAAGCTTCCAGACACGAGGCAGAAGTAGCTTAGTGGTTGTGCAGTGGCTGTGAAACATCAGCTGTATTGTCCTTTGTTTGCTTCACAGCCATTACTTGCAGTGACAAACATATATATAGAACAACCCTTCGGTCTGTGCTAGGAGCCTTATTTAGCTCTCCCCCCCAAGCCATGCATTTCATCCGTATAGGCTGCACTTCTAAACTTTTGAGAGCTCCAGTAAAGAGCTGCTAAGTTTGGCTTTCTGATCTCTGGAAGATCTCTCTTTTATTCCTTTCCTGTCTCTCCTTCCTTCTTCATTTATTTTTTTTTTTCAAAATGTGAAATTTTGGTTATTTCTGTCTTTGAAGAAAGACATTGTCCTGATCTTCTACCTTGGGCAATACTGTGTACTTCCACTTGTGATGGATGCTGGTACTCAGCCTTCTTAACCTTAGCTCACCCTACTGTCCTTAAATTCTACAACTTAGTCACTCTTATTAAAGACAATGGTAAAATGTCCACTAAGACTAGTGGAAATAGGATGAATGCTTACAGGAAATGCTAGAACATCTCACAATAACCTCAACAGTCATGGCCAGAATCAGCGTCAGGCACTGCAACACATGAAGCCAAACCCTGACTGATATAATCACATAAACATGTATCTTCCCCCCATAGAAAAACACCTAAAGTATTCAATGGATAATGAAAAACTTCCCGTAGGTTTATAAAACCATCATATTGAATGTATTGCAGGAGAATGATTTTAAAATAAATATAAAGAAGATACCTGTGTTCCCAGAGAACACTGTAGATTTTCAAATACATTTATTTAGAGTCTTCCTCTTTTGTTTGTTTTGTTTTTCTCCCTCCCCCCCCATCTCTATCCTGTTGAACTGGATGAGGGATGGTAGAAACTAAGAAACTCTCCCAGCCTGCCTGGTTCCCCTTCGCCAAGAGGGGCTGGACTAGGCAGCAGTAATTTGAGCAGCTTAGGGACATGCGCTGCATAAAACCCCTCAAAAGAAGAATGAAACTCCTAAAAAATGGTATTTACATGTGTTCTAGGCTCTCTGAACAGAGTTCAGAAACATATTTCAAGCTCAGTAATTTAAAGTAACCCCTGGCAAAGCAACATCTTACCCCTTAGCATGACCATCTGCCAAGACCTGAAAGTATGGGGGAAAGGAAAGGATCGCAACATGCCCCAAATATCAACCCTGGGTCCTCTCCAGCAAATAAAGGTATAGAAAAAGAAAGCCATGGGTCCTTTCCCTTCTACATCCAGCTGCTTCTCCAGCTTCTGCTGTAGCAGAAGCAGCAGGATTTCAGGCAGACAGGCCCTGAAGCACCTGCAGTTTTCATGAGGAGCGTGCCAGTGACCCACACGCTCTGCGGTCCTCTATTCCCCCCTAGTGACCAGAGCACACGGAGGGTATTGAATCAGCTGCAGCCTTCGGGCTCAGCAGAGCTGCTGCAGCAGCTCGAGCAGTAGCAGCTCTGGCTTTGTGCTTCAGCAGTCCTGCGGTCCTCTCCAGTGCCCAAAACCCACCCCAGACCCCCTCTTCACACCCGCCTTCATCGCAGAAGGACAGAAGTAACCAGCTGCGACGGGGAGAGTTACAGACCGAGCGCGAGGGTCAGTTCTCCCCTGCCATTCCCCCGATGATAGCCTGAGAGTGCCGTTAATGCATTATCTAACACAGCGCCTTTATATGTCTGCTAAACAAAAAGCAGAAGCAGAAGAAAAAAAAACCAACCACCCCCTCGGCATGTCTGCCTTGAATCCCAATTAGAAAAGAATTGTTTGCCTTAATTCTAAATGTATTTAGAATATGGAGCATATATTTCCAGAGGATGTTTTGTATTTACAGCGTGTCTGTCTGGTTATACTGCTGCAACGTAATTGTTTTCCTGCTGAGAATTATAGCAGTGAAGTTACTCTGGGTACGATTACGGCTAATTATAGTTTCGCTTTGCAATTTAAAGGCTCCCCTGCAACACTCCCTCCTTCCCACGTAGAGGCACTGGCCTTGGAGCACGTTGTGACTGCTGCCCATAACTGTAGTAACTGAGGTCCGTGAGGTCACTGCCAGCTACGTGACATGCAGGTCCATTTGAGGTTTAGTTGCTAGAAATGGGTAAGTCATTACGGTAATGGTATGAGGGGAAATCTATAAAGAATACCCTACACTGAGGCCAGAACTGAGACAATCTAAGCCCAAACTTTGCTAGGTCTGCACCTGGGGGAGCTCAACCGCCAGACAGCAGCAGTCCCTGCCTGGCAAGGCTTTGGGAATGAGAGCACTGCAGAATTTGTAAGCAAATGGGGATTTTTGACAAAGAGCAGTTATGTTCAGGGAGGTTAACAGCTGAAGAGACATTCACTCCTGTGCACAGACTCAGCACAAGGTGACTGCTTTAACATCAGAAACAGAGCCCTAGTACAGCACAGGTAAGACGGCAGACACGGCTGGGCCAAGCTGTGGTAAATTCATTGACTGCTCCCTAATGGGAAACACTTCTTGACGTTTTTCATAACTGTAGTTATTCCTTTTGCCTCTAAATCTTTAAAGCTTGATGCTGGAATCAGGTTTGCATCATAAATCTCTTCCTTCCATCATAGCTTTGCCTGTCTCTGCTGATAATCCCGAGCAGAGAGCTGAGCCCCAGCTGTGCTGGAGCAGCCCAAGACGGCCTCGACATTAGTTCAGCGCAAACCATGTTGATGGCAGTGGAGCAGTTCAGGCACCTGAATAAACCCTGCCAAGCCTCTGCGGCCGGACGGGGCAGAGCGCTCCCGGGCAGCCCCCTCACGCTCCCTGTCCCAGATGGTGCAGCTACGGGAACAAATGTACTCCATCGCTGAGCAGCACCGTGTGCTTCAAAACAAAATGTCAATGAGCTTTCCAGACTAAAACATTAAAAATGTATGAGCAACAACTGTCGCACACGAGGGAGCTAATAACACTGGTAGGGTTTTTCCTTTCGAAAACAGGTAAGATCATTTTTAATATCAGTGTGTTCATATGCAGTTATAGTTTAATCAAGTTGAAGCCAGGAAGAGTCATCAGATCTTCATTTGACCTTATAGCAAACCGTTGTATTTTACCCAGCTATTTCTAATCGAACACAGCGATAAGGCCCAAGAAAGTCAATAGTAGAGAAAAGCAGCAAGTCTTACTCCGGAGCCATCAGAAAGCAGAGAATCCTCTTTTTTTCTCTTGTTAATTTGCTCTAATGACTAAAATTACCTCCCAGTTAAAAAAACAAAACCAAAAAACCCACACCAAAACTCACACCTCATGTATCTGGTTCAGCTTTCAGATACAGGCTCATCTTTCACTTTTCTCTCCTTTTAGGACAGAGTATTTTCTTCCCAGAAACACTCACACACAAAAAAATCACCTCAGACCTTTTTTTGGTCAACCAAACACACTGAGCTTTTTAGGCCTCCTATTGTAAAACATTTCCTCAGACCCTGAAATATTTTTAGCCATTCTTTCCTACCCATTCTCCAACTTTTCCATGTCCTTTCAAAGTTTCAACACAATATTTTGCTATTTGAGACCTGATTTTAGCGATGCTGCACATAAAAGTAAAATTACCTCTTTTCCTGTTATTCACTACTCCCTTGTTTATATATTTAAGGCCACATGAATTTCTTTTGTCAGGTCATCACGGTGGGATTGATGTGCAGAGGCTTTTCAGAGCACTGCTCCCTTCACCCCATGAGTGCTACCTACACTCCTGCGTGCGGGGCTATGCCCTTGCGCAGACCAACATGTAGTTTGATGGATTCCTCATCCTCTTTACCGAAAGATTCAGCTTTCCCAGTGCCAGTCTCCTTTCCTCTTCACTGCATACCACTCTCTTCATCTTTGTGCTTTGCAAAAATTTTTGATCTTGTGTTTTCCTACAGACCATTGGTAGAAACAA
Source organism: Ciconia boyciana (assembly GCF_034638445.1). NCBI lineage: Eukaryota > Metazoa > Chordata > Aves > Ciconiiformes > Ciconiidae > Ciconia > Ciconia boyciana. Next base: position 8,761,117 of record NC_132942.1, on the reverse strand, counting down.
TGGAGAGCTTTGGTACTTACACTTAACCCTAATGTGCCCGAGAAACCACAGGTCCATTCAGTCCTGATTCTCCATCGACAGCTACTTGTTGAGCTCTGTCAGGCACTTCGTAATCCATTTAATGTATATTCTGTTACCAAATAGTGCCAATGCTTAATCAGCATGCTATTCGGTGCCAAGTCCAACACCTTACAAAAGTCTAAATGCACTAAATTTATACAATCATTTTTGTTAACCAGACATGTAATACAATCAGAGAGTGAAAATTAGGTTTCTTTGATAAAGTTTGCCATAAAACCATGTCATTTAGGCTACTTACTTACTTTTGCATCAGCTTTTGAATTATTTAACCCAAAATGATTACAAACTAACTAGCCTGCTTCAGTCTTAGGAAATACTTCCTCATAACAACCTTCTCTCTAAAATTGATACAGACACATTTCATATGACCGGGTAAGCATTAGCTCATTCACAAGGCAGCTCTTTACCTTCAGGGCGACTGGACTGGATTTGCTCCCTTTTGGAAGGTTTCACAGGTAAACTGGGCTTTGATGGGACCAGATGCCTAATGAGGGGTACAGTACCCTCTTCCTCCCAGTACGCCTTCACATCTGCCTCACTAGCACTTCTAAGGTAAACAGACAAACAAAACCGAAAATCTTCAGTATAATTTTCTTTGCAAAAGCTCAGAAACACTTTATCAAAAGGGAAAAAATGTGATTTGGGGGCAATTCTGCATGCACCTGGCATCACACAGCCATTGCTGCACATGATCTTGTGATTTAAGGTCCCAGATATTATCCGCTCTTTGACTACGTTAGTACATAGCTAGATCCTTAATTTTATGAGCTGAATGATGGACATGTTTAGGAAGGGATCCAGCTGCCGAGAGGGTTTTTATGCCTAGTTTCTACATAAGGTCCATCCACAAAGACAAAATTTCTTTGTACCAAAATCCACCTCTTTTTGTTCAGACCAGGTTATTTGAAGGAGCCTAAAGGTACCTGTGAACCTCATTCCCTTTGCCCCATTCTCCACCCTACTCCTTTAAACAAGTTCATTTTGTCCTGCCAGAACCGCTCTTGCCTACCTCATCAAATAATAACGAAACCTCAAGGAATTCAGCAGAGAGCTGCATGTTTTGCACATAAAGACACAATGGCTTCTCAGTGCTCCTGCTGTTATTCAGAAATCATGCGAAATGAAGCTAAGGCAGGGAGCAAAGCAAAGTACAAAACTGAAACCTTCATACTTCACGAGCATACCTCATTTGCTCTGCTGTCAGTAACTCAAAACCCCAACGAAGAGAGGAGGAAAAAAAAAAGAAAACATAAAAGAAAAGGAGTAAGCCACTAGACTTATCACTTAGCTTTTGGCAAAATATTGACTCCTGAATGATCTTTGTCAAATCTTGTAAAAAAACAGCCTCCAGGTGATGAATCTGCCACAGGCATTAAATGGGGTGCTGCTGGAAAAGGAAAAGAAAGGAAATGGAAAAGGCGGCTTAATTTTAATTAAGTAAACTACCTGTGTCTGCATTTGGTCACAGCTCTCAGGCTTTGGAAAAGCAGGATGCTTGAGGGCTTGATTTTTGTTTGTTTTAAATATTCATGGCATTTTAAATGTCTTCTGTGCTGGGCTTGGTGGACCTGATGGTAAATGGCTGAACCAGCTCTGGTGTGCCCTGCAGTGAACAGCCTCGACAGCAGCGCCGTCAGCTCCTAAGGACGCTCGGCCAAAACCAAAGATCAGAGCAGAAAACTTACAGCGAAGGCCCCCTCGTACAGGGAGCAGAGCACACTTATTGATTGCAAGAGGGAGATGGATGAATGTGCAGCATGTCTGTATCAGCCATCCTGACATTTTGGACTGGTTTTGCATGCTGACATTTCACTACGACCTGGGTTTTTGCACAGGCTTTAACCCAACTATTGAAGCTAGGAAGGACAGTACTATGAACAAGGGCTAAGCAGTGGGGAGGAAGAAGAGGAAAGTATTTGTTATCTAGAGCAATAATTTATCATTTCCAGACAGTACAGCAGGATAAAGAATAGTCTCATGGATAAATAATTGATTTGCGACTGGGAGAAACAAGTCTGTCCCAACCTCGGCTGCAGGCTTCCTGGCAGATCTTGGACCTGCCAAATAGAGACATAAAATGGAAAAAAACTCCCTGCCCCAGATGTGGTCAGAGCAGTGGTCCATGCCATACTGACAAGCTCTACTGCAAAGCCCCAGTTAAAATCCCAAGGAAGAAATTTGCGTTACATAAAGTAACCTGGATTTTTCATCATTAAAAAGGTGCCATAAGCGATGCTGAGATATTCCACACACAGTCTGCCATTTCCAGTTTCACTCTAAACACTAATCAACACTAATTCAACATTAACTTAAGACTCAATTTCTTCACCCAACTCATGTTGGCATCAGGAAATCCACCCAATAGTCTCTACCTCAGACTCCTTTTTTTGGAAGTGATTTTTAAAAATCACTTTAAGTGATTTAAGAATATTCCTAAATGTCAGCTGCAGGCAGGAGAAGATAGTTATTGGTCTGGTTTTGGAGAGAATTTTTGGCTCAGTTTCTTCCTCCTACCCTGCTCATCACTGATGTATTTTTAAATGAATCCTAAAATACACACCAGGAAACTCTATTAAATAAAAATCATGAATGGCACGCAGACTGTGCTATTACTGTGCATAAGAAGATAACAAGACTCAAGAGACTGCCCTTTACATTCTGCTGCTCTTGCTAACTACAGATCTGGCCCAGCAAATGCACACATTCCACGAAGAAGGGAGAGTGTCACGAGCCCTAAACAATATGCCTGGAAAGAGGCCGAAGGAATAAGAGAGATAATCGGGATGCCATGAGCTGCAGCTCTCTGTGTTCTCAGTTAACTAAGTGATTGGACATGCACAATCAGAGATCCCAAACGCATCGTTTGTAGGTTATCAGCGATATCGGACATCAGATGGACTGGCACGGGACTCCCCCTGCCAACAAACTGGAGGAAAGAATTAGAATTCTGAAAGCTTTTTAAAGCCAGACTCTCACCTCAAGACACAATAAAAGAAAAGCTTTTAGATCATTCCTGGCAGAGGAGTTGGAAAGCTGCCATGCTCAGACAGAGTAACTATGGTAATCCATATCAGGTTGCAGAAATCATCTTTAGCATACAGTCTTTTAAGCCCTCCAAGAAGCTTTCTTCCTAATCTACTTAGAAATAAAAAATAAAGGGTGTTTCAAGGTCAAACAGTACCAATAACGGGATCAAAGACACTGAATGGGAAACAGGTCGAGGGTACATGTCCCTGAGCACCAACCGCTGTCTCTGCAAGGAAGGAGAGCTCTGAACTGAGGGGCCATAGCTGGGTAGAGGACGGACATCCCTGTCTTGTGCTCTGCATTGCCGTGTGAGCTTGATCATCTATCATCCGCAACGAAGACTGCACAATTAAGATGCACTGCAGAAAACCTATGCTTAATTGCTTTGATGCTTAGGTGATTGAGAGCTGAATACATTAGTATGTCAAAATTACTGAACACAAAGGCCTTGATTCTGTTCTCTTCTGTGCCGGTGTAAGTGAAGCCCAGAGTTCGTCTTCATGGGCATCTAAAGATTGCTGGAGCTTATTTACGTAGGCAGGCTCAGCCCTCGGTGACACTTAACTCTATTTAAATATTTGGGGTTGCAGTGTGCCTGGTCTAAAGGAGTTTGATTCTATTGTTCACTTAGGCAGAATTAGGAGCATAGAAAATCAAATTCCATTCTTTTAAAATTAGTTCAAAATTAAACTCCGCTACTTAAATCCCCATGCTGCATGTAGCCCAAACTTTTGCCCTGCTTCAGCCTGTTGTGTGTGCGCAGCAGCCTACACTATCATCTATTCACCTTCATGAGTATTCCTCAAGTATTTGAGGGATCCCTGCACCTCTCAGAACACCCTTGAAATGAAAGGCAAATGACTATCATTTGAGCTGGACCCAAAAAGGATCAAGAAGAGCAAATGTGGCACAGAGGCATTTGAGAGAAAAGGCAACATATGACCAGTAAAAAGTCTTACACATTGATATCCCAAATGGCTGTACTGTAAGGAAGACATATTAGACTCCCCCGAGTCTCTGCTGCTTCACTTTGCTGCCTGCTGGGCCAGACACCAGCTTTCCCTCCTTGCAAAGACAGGAACATCTCTGAGGAGTCCAACACAATGTCAAAACTGAAAACTGTTCCGCATCAATCTTACGCTAAAGGGCCAAAATCTCAGAGATCAGGTGTCTATCACTGAGTGCATGTTCACACACGTTCTTTTTTTTTTTTAGGATACTTTACAACTGACATTTTCCTCAGTTATGGGGCTGGTTTTTCCTTTCCTTATATGCAAAATGATTGTACTTGCATGCACAAAGCAGCTGAATGCTTATCTGGCTGGTCTGTTCACATGAATACAATACAGGGCAAACATCTGTGTTTTTGGGGAAAAAATAAATAGATGTCCAAAAAAACCATGCAGGCAAAAAGCCTCAATAATGATAGAGCTTTGGAGATGCTTTGAAAATCAGGGCTAAAATATCAATTTCTCTTGTTCTGTGTTGCAATGACAAGATGCTGAATTGCTATGATTTCAGTAGTCCACAACTTAATTTTATTATATTTGATCTAACAGTGCTAAGCATATTTCTGGGGTATGTGTTAAACATTATACTCATTATACATTAAGGTGGTTTTAGGTCTTATCACTTGTCTGTAATTTAATATTAGAATTTAGATCATTCTCCTCAATTCTCAGGTGCAGTAGCTGGGGGAATCCCTAACCTGCAATTCAGAATGGAAAAAAAATTATGTGCAATCAGAGTCTCCAAGAAGAGGATCTTTTTATGGGACTGCAGAGTTACAGGTGAAGGACACTCAGCTATGTCCTCCAAACAGGTCTGAAAAAGTTACTGGCAGCACCCAGCATACAGCAGGGGCCAATAATTTGAAGCTCGAGACATGTTGTGCACGATGTCATTTTTGCTTGCTCTTTTTTATGTCTGCTATGACCTCACACCGTTTTCAGGAGCACCATTCCAGTCCCTAACGCTCGCTTTTGTGTGCTGTGTCTCTGTGCCCACTCCCTGGGAGGCAGTGAAGAACAAGGGGTGTTGGGTAGGGCCACGATGAGGGAGGCAGCAGGAGCATGGGCTGGGGAGCATCTTCCGTGGCTGCCCTGCCATGTGGCAGAGAGCAATGCCAAGCTCAGCCGTGGCTGCCCTGGGAGAGGGTTTCACTCTCAACTGCAGTGCCCACTTTGGTTTCTTTTCTCCCAGGATCAACTGCTACTGGGTACAAAGCAGCAAGTGGAACCAGTTTCAAACCGATATTTGCAAATATTTAATTTGCACGTGCAAAGTGGTGTAGGCTTTGGGTCGTCTACCCTTGATTTATCTGCCTTCTCCTCAGACACAGCTATGGACACAGGAAGAAGTAGGATATGCAGTAATTCATTCAATAAAAACATCTAATAAATCTAGTTCATCAATTAAGCCTGCAATGAAGGCAGATCATAGCTCTTCAGCCATTTGCATAGCAACCTGCTGGCCTGCCTGCCTGGTTTTTAGTTTAGGGCGAGCATTCACAACCAGTCACCCAGTGTGCATATGTTGATTTTAAGACACTGAATTATATTTTTAGAGGAGGTGCTGGCATTTATATATATTTTGTAAATATTCCAGAGGATTATTTATTAGATTCAAAACTTTTTTTTTTTTTTTTTCAGAGAGAAACCATCTAGACAGATGATGGTGAACTTCAAGATTTGTCAATATAAAAAAGAAAACTTGTAGCTTTCTTTTGGCAGGTAAAACCAGCAATGATGAATGGTATGTCCTCCCATTTGTATGATAAGTGCTGTTTCATCAAGAAAGGCCTAACAAGACTTTTACATCCTACTCATTAGCTTTTTCCAGAGCACCTCACTCCTGTTTGCACATGAAATGGCCATGCAGATCCTACTGAACAACAGCCCAACCCAGAGTGGGTTCTGCCCAGCCTCTGCCTACAGAAGCAAGTCTGGAGCCAGTAGTGCCTCTTTCCTTAGTTGGTGTCATCTGCCCCCTTTACCACGTCCTCTTCCCCTCACCATGTACCACGCTCCACAACCCAGGAAAATGCTTTGTCTGCAGCAGGAGGAGACGACACCAGCCCAAGAACCATGAGAAACCTCATTAGCCCATGAGGCATCACACTCATCAGCTGTAATCAAAGTGGCCACAGGCAGCAGCAGGTGAGATCAGGAGAGAAGCCAACCAGTATGCAATCAAAAGTCCACATCTGCCACTGCTTTCCCCAGCTATAGGGCTCAGAGGTGGCACGTTTCTCATCACCTCTGTTCAGCAGAGGGGGAGAAGCCAGGCCTGAAAGCTGCTGTGAGCTGTGCCAGACAGCAGGCGAGAGTGAAAATAAAGATGGTGATTGCACCTGCGAGTGTGGGTTGGAGTTGCCATGTGCTACAGCCACCGACTCTGCTGCAGCACCCGCAGCTCTGGAGCAGCAGCATGCCTAGCATCTGTTGACAGCAAGCCACACTTCCCATGGGAGGGGATGAAGAATAACACCTTTCCTGTAAATAAACTTTTCTTATTTGTATCATATGGATATTCTTTAGCACACACATTGGTGGGACATGCTTGCTAGGGCAGCTCCGCCAGTGGCTGCTGAGCAGACTTTACTTGCAGGAAGACCTGTGTATCCTCTCCATCTACTCCTTTATGGGTCTGTGAGCACTCTGGGACATGGCTGTACAATAATGCAGTGCCTGGCTGCCCAAAATCTTCCTACTGCCTCCTCCAGTCCAGTCTCTACATAGGTCTCTGAGGAAGAGGGCAACGTAGGCAGGAGTGCAGCTATAGAGAGTCCCTCTGCAAGAAGGCACGTACAAGCACTTTCATTCTTCCCTCAAGCAGTCCTTTGTACGCCCCCCACCCCCTCAAAAAAAGGCAGGCATGGATTGTCAATGAGTATTTAATTAATAAGTTATTATAAACTACTCTGCTAAACTGAGCATCCTGTGAGGAAATAACATCTAGGGAGTAAAAGCATGAATGAGACTCCAACTGTCAGCTTTATGGATGTCTGCTGTTGGGATACGGCTCCTTCAGCTGTGATGGAAGGAGCTTATACTTTGGGAAAGAGATATAGGAGCTGATGCACACGCTTCTTGTATGCACATTTTCCACCTGGAAAATGTCTGTGAAGATACGGTCTGCTACACTGAGTCTCTGGCACAGGAGGGTGAAACAGATGGAGAGATCGTCTAAAACCTTTTGTTCTCCATAGTTAATAACCTGGAGCTTTTCTAATATCTAACATGTGTAAGTTGGCTTCATCTCCTTGTGCATGCTCTTCAGAGGAAAACCAACTACATTCACTGGTTGGCTAATACAAAAACGTGTGACCGCTTCATGAAGAGAACAGGATAAGCTCTTAAAACCGTTGTGTCCTTTACGAAATGCTGTTTACAGCAGATCTGTCATGAACATCAGTAACTCACCTAGCCGTCTTAGTGCAATATGGCATTTTAGTGCCAGCGAAATTGGGAATGAAACCAGCCACATTTTGACACAAGTTTAGAAATTAGGAAAACCTTTCTCTTCTTTTTTTAAACTCAAACATGTAGATCTGTTCTAGTGGAAGACTGCAGTGCTTCTGAACAAAGACTATTCAGCACATCATCTCATGCTCAAAATATAGCACTGGGCTTACTTGGAATTAGCAAAATTTGGAAATTGTTGTTTTTCCTGTGAAAGAAATGTCCATTTCAGTCCAGCTTGACCTAAGCAACAATACAATATTGCTGGTGGAAGAAATTTCCTTCCTAACCCCCACAGAGTTTGTTGTACACTCTGAAATACATGATTTTATTATCCTTCATTTACCATGCAAAGCTACAAATAACAGCGGCCATAAAATTATCCGTCCCTTGTTAAAATGCAGCTGGAATACACACCCTCCTTTGATAGTGAATTCCAGAGGAGGACGTCACACTGTGTGAAGAATCACAGTCTACTCCCATCCATGATGAGCAGGTAACGCTGACTGACAGGAGGCAATCAGAGCATCTTCCCAGCTCTTGCCAAAATGTACCCTTCAACAACTGAAACGAAAGTCTTTAGCTCCTACAAAGTCCTTCTATGACTTTGGAGCCCATGGCTCATGGCAGTGAGACTTAGACTCCCAAATGAAATTTAAAATTTTTACCTTTCACCATTAGGAGTTGCCATGGGAAGCCAATGTTGTTCATTCAGTCTGCAGCTCACAATTTCCTGTTCATAAGTCATCTGCTTCTTTATGACTTAGAGGGAATACAGATTTTTCTTGGGACACCAGGACTCAAGGGAATTACCTGTAGTTAAACATCTGATTAATGGCTCATTAAGAATCAGCAACAGTGTTTATTCAGTCCCTGTCTGAGTGTGGTTTTGCAATTATGTGCTTTTGAGACTGCAGGTGTGTGAAATATTCATAACCGAAATGGAAATATGATGGAAGTGCAGTTTACGCTTACTCAAGGGCTATCTGTTCTGGATTATAAATATAAAACAGAAAAGCAAAAGTGCAATTATTACTCTGCCCAGGGAGTACCCAGACACTCACTAGACTCTTTACAAACATATTAAACACTAAATTTCTGTCCCAAATAATTTATTCTAAGGGGCAGAGCCTCCTATCCCCTTCATGCCACCTCTGGTACATGCTACAACTAGACGCAAGGCTTACTTGTAAAAGCAATGTTCACCATCAGATTAGTCATGTAGCAACGACTGCACCCCGAAGGGTCTGTGCTTCTCTGGGGGCACGTGAGGAGAAGATAGAGGAGAAAGAGAGACTGACAGCGCCTGGCTGAATCTGTCTGCTAGGTTTCTGGCCATATATTAAAATCACCGTATTGGAGCTTTAATTCTGTTTAACGGTGAATCATTCATTATCCTCACCCCTTAGCTGACCCCAGAAGGACATAGGGTTTGGCCACTCTCTCCTTTATATGATGTGCTTCTGCTGTTTGCTCCGTCAGCTCCAGAGCAGCCACGAACGTCAGGCAGCTCTAACTTCTGACCATGTGCCCGGCCAGTGAGCAACAGGTTACCAGTGACTTTAAAATATGCAACCATAACGCTCTAGTTTTGAAGATGAAACAAGGACTGGAGAGCAGGAGGAGGGATGGGAGGCTGGTACCTGAGCAAATATTGTGACTCAAGAAGAGTTTCCCCATCGACTTCAGGTGGGGCAAAACCCATTCTGAAACAGTTAACTTTTCCTCGCTGTGGCTGCTGCTCTAAGCATCAAGTCTTCCCAAAAGCTGCTTCCTTTTTCTAATTTATTTTATGCTGCTTTTTTTTAAAAGAGTCATTTCAGAATTCCTCTGGGTCCCATATGTGCCATGCTACCACCTTGCAGAGGCTCTCAGTGGTACCGTACAACTAAATATTAGTCACAGGAGAATGGGAACAGATAGCCAGGCAGAAACAAATCTAAAAGCAGTGAACCAACAAATGTGAGGAATGCAGGAGGAAGCTGGCAGATGAAGGACTGTGCAGAGTCCCTAAATCCAAAGCGCATTTCTGAAAGGGCACCTTTTTTCAAGAGGAGTATTTCTAATAGCCTCTCTCCACTGCAAAAAGGAAGGACTTACCTGTTTGCCACCGCTGATTGCCCAACATGAAGTGCTTTATATTAGCCTAAAAGAATGCAGTCAAGTGCTTCCAGACGGCAGGAGGCAGCAGGCAGGATGGCCATGGCCAGGCAACGCCTGGTGTCTGCTCCCCACTTGCTGCAGGTAGGGTGCAGAGCTGGTGGGTACAGCCCTGCCCTGGAGGCTGCCCCTGCCTGAAGGCAGCAGTTAGATCTCCCTCTGCTTTGCCTTCTCTTCCCCAGACTGAGCAAACCCACAAATGTGCTTCCTTCTCTTGGCTCGTGGGTAGGAGTGGTCTGAGAGAGACACTATGGATAGGCATCCACAGCATGAGCCAAGAGCTCCAGATGTTCAGAGGGGACAGAGGAACCCCCAGGCAGTGACCATACTGAAGACCCCACAACTTTGGACTGAAGGCTACTATGATTTTTAAAAAGATGCCCAAACCCACTTAAAAAATGTATTTAATGTTGGGAAATCCACCATGCTCTGTGGTAAGCTGTTCCAGAGTTGATTACTAAAACCATTTGCCTTTTTTCTATTTTGAGTGTTTCTCACTCCAGTTGCTAGGCTTGGATCATGCTGTGATGTCCTCCATGACATCCAAGGGTCCTCTGCTGCCAGAAGTCTTCCTCAGTGTTAGCACTTGTAAGATCCCTCCCAGCTCCTCTTGGAGAAGCTAATGAGATGAAGCCACTTTTACTCTATAAGTCAGGACCTCTAGAACTCAAACCATGCTTGTCATATGTTTTTTTCAGAGGCATTTCTAAATTTGGCACATAGCGTCGCAAAAACGGTCTGTCTTTTTTTCTCTATAATATCTGCATGAACTCATTCTTCCCCAGTTCACATGTTCAAGGTTCCTATTTAATTTCTCAGCCACTGCAGCCAGCTCACATTGAGGTGTTTATAATTTCAAAAATACAGTTCCCTCAGCCAGTAAGCATGACCTATTTTCTTGGTCCTGGACCTCATCTTTTCTGTGTTGTTCAAATGAGTCTGGTTGCTCATTGGATCCAGATCACTCTGAAGAACGGATTTATTATTTACTAATCTGCTCGTTTTTCTGTCATCTGTAATTTCTGTCATTACTATTTGGATATTTTCTTCTAGATCATCGATAGTGATGCTCTACGACACTGAACCAAAAATAGATTGCTGGGCAACTGAAGAGAAGCAGCCTCACTGAATGTTGGTTCCCTGCTCCCAATTACTGTAATGTAGCTCAAATATCTGTAAAAGTGAAGGCCATTTTGAAGGCCCATTTAAAAAACTTTTGGAAAGCCTCCAAAATAGAAAAAGGGAGACTTCTGCACCGTTGCCAAAAAAACAAAGCTTAAATCTGTTTTTGTTTTTTTTCGAACAGACATTTTTTCATGAGAAAATACTTTTTAACTATGTCAGGGCTTTTAAATTCTGAAGGATAAGGACATAACAGAGGAGTCATGCCATTATTGTCTTGTTAACTCTTTCCTATTGCTGGCATACATGCAAAAGTCTGGGAGAAAATTCTCCTTGTTAAAATGTCTCTCATCCTTTCAGATTTGAGGAGACCTACCATTTATTCTCAGCTATCATTTCTAGCAAAATAAAGGAGAAAGTCTGGGAAAAAAAAATCCCCTCCCAACCTTCCATCTTATTCTCTTTTTGAAGCTGTATGTTTGATAAGTTCTAGCAATATGAAGTTTCAAAAAGCTAACTGTTTCCTTTAAGTTTGAACTATAATAGTTTCCTGTTATAATTTGAATACTGGTCAGGTTTTTCAATCTACTGCAGAAAGGCATTCAAGGATGTGCCAAATGTTAAATGTTAGCATTATTTATTGTAGTCAGTGCTATGTTTTTCTTTTTTTTTTTGTAAAATAAATGAATACACAATAGTAGTCCTCAACCCATAGAGCTTCCACCAAGCAGCAACCTAAGAAGTGGGTTTAGGGCACTGAGTTAGTGACAAAAATAGCAAGCGACCTGCAATTCTTAACCAGTCTTGCACTATGAATGTCTTCTGCCACCTGGCCAGGATATTTGTGATGTACTTCTAGGAAAGATAAGCTTTGAAGCGGCTTCAGAAGAAGATAAGGCTGAGAGAAGGATGTGTTCATGCATTTGCTTGCAAGTATTTTATCTTTGTGAGGCCCAAAAGCAAGCACAGAGAACCAAGCTGTGAGCAGTCTCAGGGAAACCACGGATTTAACTTCAGGTGTGTACTTGTACCCAGCTAAATCAGGGCTCCCATGGCTTGTCAGAGATGCTTATTTCCTCACTCTCTAACTCTCGTTTTTACCACGGGGACTTGTTGAGTTGCTCAGCCATTTGCAGTTCTCTTGTTGGCAGACAGCTTCTTAATACATGAGATCTTTTTAAGATTGATACAGAGAAGGTCATATGCTTTTCCTCAGCTGTGTGATTAATGCTATTCAAGGCTTTAAAAAATATATAGCAAAAGACAATAATTGTCAAGGTTTAGGTGTATATCTAGTTAATTCATTGCTACCTTTAGGAGACAATTTGCCATACCTCTGATGGAGTAAGACAATCTTGTAAACAAAATAAAACTGTAATGAATATAACAGGAAAAGAATGAGGCTTTTGTCCCCATTGTCACATAAAATATCTCCCTTTCCCCCCAGCACAGGAATACTTATCAATACTATGTTTGAATCCTACCTATTAAACAGCGGAAAATAGAAACATTTCACAGAACTAAAACCCGTTTCTAAAAGAGAGAGGGGTTCAATCTGAGAATTCACTAATAGCATCATTAAAATTAGAGTCCAGTTCCCAGGCTCTAGTTTGCAGTCCCACAGGGCAAGGACAATAGTGTGCTCAGTGTTGTCCAGAGTCGGTGAAGGCTCGTCCGCTCCACGGCCAGGGGAATCTGTCCCCAGGAAGCCCTTCTCCATTTCTTTAATCTAAAAGCCTTAGCCAGGAATCTGAGGTCTCTTCATTGTCACAACATACAGAGCAGACCTGCCCTTCATTTCAGGGTTTCAAACCAAAAAAAGGCAACCAGTGCTCTAATTAGCAGCTCTGCCGACTTCTTCTGGACTGCGAAGGATTGAGGAGTCACAGCCAACCTTTGATTTAAAATCAAGAGGGTTACAGCCTGGCCTTCCTTTGAGAAACAGTGATTTCTGCACTCCAGTACTCATTAGGAAGGAAGCTTTTACCACCATACGTATGCTTTATTAAAAGGCTGAACTTTTTAATAGGCGAGAAGTTACACCCAGATGTTCAATTCCACCCCTTCTTTCTCCATGCCCGCCAGAGATCCGTGGGGACTGGGCAGCAATGCCTCCGTGGCACCATTTCACCGGTTCATTGCGAGGAAGTTTTATGCAGAGAAAAGCCGATGCTGAGATGAAGGTTACTTTGCTGGTTACATAAGGGCTTGGGGCTTTTTTTTGACTCTTCTGTTACCAAGGCTTTTAAAAAATCCACAATAGGCCCAATTTAGCCCGACCCTACACCGAGTGCCTTGCAGCATCTGTGAGAGCAATTAAGAAGCACTATTCCCAAAGCCATCTTCTCCTCAATTATGTCGGCAAACAAAGAGGCGTGACTGTGTAAGACCCTCTCTATTAAACAAACCAGGCCTACTTATTTTAGCTTTGATCAGGGGAATGAAGTCAGCAGGGAACAAGGAAGGCAAAGCAGCGTGTTCACTCTTGGACTTCTGAAGTTTACAAACAAAAAAGAGAGAAATAAAATAATGATGATTCTGCCCATGTGGCACTTGAAACTAAACCCATCCTTTCTGCAGAGCACCAGGTACACTGAACACCACACAGGACAGTGGGGCTTCAGTTTCTTGGGACTGGAAACTGGGCAGCTGTTATAGTTAGCATAACAAAAGTCAAAGAGAAATTTCTACTGGGAATTTATCTTTCGAAATCCCTCCTTTTTCAGAGGAAGTCATAACAGGATGATCTATTTTTTGTATCCCTTTCTGTTTCGGATGTGGCAAGAGATACCATTAATTGCTGTGCCTCTGCCTCATCACTTAAGAAAGTAAATAAAAGCCAAGGAATTATGATACCTTGAATTGAGCTATTCTTTTTATTGGTGTAATTGTATATTTAGTCTGCTAAATATAAAATGACAATGTGTTCCATAAACTAACACTATATTCTTTACCTTCTTTCAGATTTCAGTAATTGCCACTTTGTTTGGGTTAGGTTTTTTTGCTTGGGCTTTTTTGGGCAAAGGTTTTTGGTTGAGCTTTTGTGCTGAGACAGAATAAATGTTGTCCCACACCACAGACCCCCCATCACCTCTGCAGTCTCTGCTGGAAAAGCCGACTTTGCATTTCTCAGCTAATGAAACATTCAGCAGTGTCTGGGCAGGGAGGGTTACTATCAAACTCTCCCTACTGGGAGGTAAATTATATCACAGTGTTTCTTAAATCAGAAACACAGCATCTGTATTAGCTATTTTGACATCACTCTTAAAACATACTTGGTCTTGCATGTAACAGCCTAGAAGACAAGAGCTGTGCTGGTTCCTCGGGGTCCCTAGGAAGCCGTCTCAGGAGTTACAGTAGCTCCAGCAAAGCTGCACCACATGGAAAACCTGCACGTATCCGTTGGCCAACTTCTCAGCAATGTCTCCAGGATGAATGAACAGGGGGCTTGTTCAGGGGATTATGTTTTTAAACATAGATTTAATGTTTGCAAAAGCAGTGGATGCACAACAATGGAAACAGAAGCCGCTTCCTTATCTGCAGATCTAGGTCTTGGTGCACGCAGAGGTACTGATGGCTGGGGAGACAGCAAACTGAGATTATAGCTCTTTATGTGAAAACTTGCTCGACCATTACTTCATTTTAATCTCCTGTTTATTACTGGTTGCATCTGCTTATAAATTAGGACAGTAAGTTGTCTGGAGCTCTTAATGGCACATTTGACTGCTGCTTTGAAAGATCATCTGTACAGTCAACAAAATAATATTAATGGGTCATTACTTCAGTAAAGCAAACCACAGAATGATAACAGTGGTAGCATTAACAGGATGGTGATAATGAACTCTTGGAACTTCTCTAGTGCCTGGTATCAAAACCCTTTCCAAAGGAGACCAGTATCTTTTACCCCATTTTACACCGGGGGAAACTGAGAAAAGGAGCAATATCTGGATTGTCAAATAGTAACACAAGCAGATGTTTGAAGATCAGAAAGTGAAATTGATATTTGCCACAGGCCATATTCTGGAGTTTTTAATTTACCATTATCTTCTCTTTTTGAGCCTGAGCCTTTGCCAGCTCAAGGGGAGGCTTCTCTGAAGGAGGAGGAAAGGCTGTGGTTGCCCATTGCCACCCTCATGTCACCCCCATTTGCTAGTTCATGCCTGTAGTCTTTCAGCTCTCTAGAAGTATCCTTCATCCCTAGAAGAGCTCATTTCCTAAAGGCATGCTGTGTATGCTGATGATTTTTTTAGGGCTTGCCTGGATGGAGATACGTGGGAAAATTAATCCAAAAATCCTCTGTGAACTTGCTCAGAATCAAAGTAGCCTCAAGTGATTTAAGCTAAGCTAATGAAGGCCTGACTGAGCCTATCTGCACAAAGCTTTTGGTGCTATTTGAATCATCCACTTTATCATATCCTTAATTTTGGATCAGCAGCATTACAGACAAACCCTCTCAAAATAAAGGAGAAACACCAGAAGGACAACAGGGTATGGGTAACTATCAATAAGCATTTTCATAGCAACTACTCTACAAAAGCCAAATCTCATAGTCCTAACCAGGGAAGACAAGAGGAGTCTGCATCAGAGACTTGTGAATAATAAAATCAGGATTTTGGCAGTTCAGAAATGCACCAGAAGCTGCTCTGGGTCCTTACTTCTGAGGAAGAACAGAAGAGGGAGTGACTTGAGGCAGACACTCCATTAGCATAGGAAACCTGTACTTGGACAGAGTGCTGAGGGGAGAGAAGATGCAGAAATGGGGAGATGCACAGCAGTGAGAAAATTAGACTTCCAGTAAAGTCACCTACCAGATTCGTCACCACTCTCATGGTGCAAGTGCAAACTTTGTGACACCTTGTTGGGTTCCTAAAACTCCAGCATCACCGTGATGCAGTGTGGAAACGTGTTACGTGTACTTTCAACCATCAGATCTGTGACTGCCATTAATTTGACGAGGCTGCACATGCAAACATCTGTTTGAGAATTGCTTTTTGAGCAATTATTCGGGATCCTCAGCTTTCACTGAAAGACCGCTGATCCTCATGGCTGGAGAGAAGCACCTGAAAACGTAGTTCCCTAGGGACCAAAATTAAAAGACAAATAAACTCAGACTTTACCCTTTTCTTTTGACCTTTTCTCAGTTTCTCATGAATTTCAGATGAGTCTCAGCATGGTTACTCAGGATCCAGTTCTCCCCTCCCGGTGCCGGAGGATGGGGTCTGGTAGCACATTCCCAGGAGGGAGCCCAGCCTCCCGGGGACCTTCCTTTCCCAGAAGGAGGGGACCGAGCCTGCAGCAGCCGTACTTCAAATACTTTAAAAGCTAGGTTTTTCTGCTAATCTGTTCTATTTGAACAGAAGCAGCACAGTCAGTGCTGGAAGTGGACCAATGCCTTGGAGAAATACTTCAGTTTCTCCCAGCTTTGGAACCTAGGCATCATTTTTGTTCTGCCCTGTATGCTCTCACTAGATCAATGTATCATTGCACCAGTTCCCTTTGCTGAAAGAGGGTCATCCTTCTCCCCGCACAGCTAAATGTCTCACCCAGGCTCTCATCATCTTATACCACAGATCAACTCTAATTTTCTTTTCTCTAACACAGAAAACTGCCAGTTTGCCCTGCTTGTATCCTCTGAGAACACCACTGTAAACACAATTTTCTTAGCTTCACTTCAGACTTTGCCCTTCCCTTCTATGTAGCCCTCCTCTCACCTCGCTTCAGTGGCCACATCAAACCTAAGCTGCTTGGTCTGTATTTCTGAGGCGCTTCGCAACTTATATCTGCCTTACCCATCATTTTTCACTGAATTTCAAGAGATCAGCTCTCACCTTCAATCAGCCCCAGTGCCAGATGGAAGCAGCCCCAAATCCTTCCCCCACCCTCTTCAATACAGCTAACTAACATGAAACAGCAATTCCTCCCTTCTGTGCCAGAGACTGTGGCAGATGGCACCACCCTGTTTATTACAGGATAATCTTTTTTTAAAGGAAGATAAGGAAAAAGAAATACACACAATGTTTAATGAGGACTTTGAAATGGAGTTCCTGCATCTTTACACAGACTGGAAGTCATGCCCAGGGTCACCGAGTGCAGTCCCTGCTATCATATGCGCTGCATCGTATTATCTCTCCATAAACTCACTGAGATGTGGCTTAAAGGTAGTTGGGGTTTTGTTCCTTGCCATTCCTACCAAAAGAGCTGTTCCAGCCTCCCTGTCCTAATGGCTAGAAAACTTCTTTTGATTTCCAGTGTGAGTTTATTCATGTCCCTTCGTTCTTACAATAACACTGTTCTCCAGTGCAAATAGTCCTTTTTCCTCCCTGATGTTTTTACAGACAGTAGCAATAACCCTGCTAAGCCTTCATCTTGCTATGATCAACAAGCCAAACTCCTTTAGCCTTCTTTTGTAAATCAGGCTATCCATTCTCCTGATCTCCATAATACCCCCATCTGTGTGTGTCCCTGTTTTAATTCACATTTTTTGAGCATAGATATTCCACAAATGGCTGTATCATGCATGGATGTTAACAGCTCCTTATCTATACAGCCAATAGTTTTCCTGACATAGCCTATATCCTTTTCACAATTCATCACTGCAGCAGGCATAAAAATTTTGGACAAAAATTTTGATTCTGTAAAGCTGATGTCAGACTAAAAGGCCTGTACACACTGGTCTCCCTATTTCTCTCCCTTTCTTAAACACAGATACTGTGTTTGCTATTCTTCAGTCACACAGTGCCACCCTTGAGTTGATAGATTTATTAAAAACTCTTACTACCAGATTTGCAATTTCACACATCAATTCTTCCAGAACTTTAGGACCAAAAGTTTCCACTCCATGCCCCTCAATCCCCCCAACTTCTGGCATGGAAATCTTCAAGCTTTTATTCCACTTACGGTGAGGCAAACTCTGTTCCCACACACTCCTTCCCATTAACCACTACACTTTTACCCCTGTGCAAACTGGCTACCTTGAATTTCTGTGTACACGCATTGAGATACGGTCCCCGATATAGTGAGCGATGATTCTATGCCTACAGTGAAAGTATGATATTGGATTTGTGCTGAAATGTTAAGAAACACATAGGATATATTGAACATTTCAGAAACTTAGCAGGGGTAATAAGATGAACAAGTATGTTTTAAAAACCTCTATGTAATGCTTGAGGTGGAGTAAGCACCATACATCGACTGGGCCATTAAAACAAAATCTATCCCAGGATTTGGGCACGTTTCTGCAATAAAGAGGAGAACAATGCTTGTGGCATCCACAGCCCCACTAATTGCCTAGGGACCTTGTGAGAAACCAAAGCCTAAAAGATGAAGGAAAGAGAGAATACCACAAAAAAAGGGTGAAAACAAATATTGCAAGACACCTGAACAGCTATTTCACTGCTACAGAAAAAAATGCCAGGTGCTTTCTTTAGGAAAAGCATCCTAACGCTCTTGCTTTCACTGAAATCAATGGAGAGCACTAGAAGAGCCCATTAGCATCACAGTCAGCTGCTGTGCTATGGATCTGCTCTCTGATATCCATGGGAGACCTCAAATTCTGCTAGTACATCCCTTTTAAAGTCTGTCTGACATGGAAATGGGCCCCACAGCTGAAACACTTCAGACTCCCTCCAGATAAAGCTCAACTCAAAGCTCTGTACCTGGTGAAATCACTTGGCTGTGGGGCCCGAGAGGAGTGGGACGTCTGCTGTGTGTCTCGGCGAGGGTCCCGAGAGGCAGCTGGCATTCAGGGGAGCACAAGCAGTCACAAGGAAGGGGCAGTGGAGGATGAAAAATTTAAAATGCAAGAGATGTGAGCATGTGGGGTACCAAGAGAATCGATTCAGCTTCTTCCTCCTATTTCACCCTGGGCAAATCATTCCGTAAGCTAACACCCAGCCGGTCTAGGTGCAAAACAGAGATTACATCTTTTCCTTGCTTCTCCCTTGAAGCATCAATACATGAAGCTGGAGTCACGGGGGCCAAAGAAGTCCAAGCGCCAGGCAGAAGGAGCAAGCCGGCCGGCCCTGGACCGGGGCTGGCATGCTGCTGCTAAGCAACGTGCAGGCACAACCCGCAGCCCTGCGTCGGAAAAGCAATCAAGGAAGCATCTTGCTCCCTTTACATTACATGTCAGTTTACAAATGGAAGTGACAGATCACAAACCATTCCCCTCTGTAGCGGTGTGGTCTCATCCCGAACCCATCTCCCCGCACCTGGCTCGTGCAAGCTGATTCTGCGTGCCCTGGAAGCACACCTCTGCTAAATCACTCCCCAAGTCTCCAAAGTACAATTTTGTTTTATAGTCGCTGTCAAACCAAAACGTTTCATGTTAATTTCTTACAACCTACTCCACTGTCTGCTTCGCTCCTATTTGATATTTATTCCCCTGTCAAATGTGCATTTATTTGTTGACATTTTTATTAAATTAGACTGCAATAAATCTGTCTGCATTTATGTTTATATCCCTTCATGCTCAAGTATGCAGAGGACCCCAAAGTAAGTTGCATACATTAAATGTATGGCCAAATGCTCATAAGCATTTCACAGAGGGTAAATAAAGTCAAAGTACTGGTAATAAAAAATTATAATGGCCCAACGTGGCCAAAATGGAAGGGGACCACTGGAAGCAATGTTTTTGTTGAAGTGGGCAATCTTCTCTCTCCTGAGCAGAAAGGGAAGATTCTGGGAACAGCCCCACTTCCGGACTGTGAAAATTCACATTTTTTATTTTCTTTTAGGCAGGACAGAGAATTTCTTGAGCCCCAGTGTCAGCAGATTTTTTTCAGAGTAACAAATAGCTTTTAAATGGTTGCACGTTACAAAATGTTGCCCCAAGATACAATATAAATGAAATTCCAGCATGCAGTTAGTGGTCAAATGCTACCCAGCTCTTAACAGAGAATTTAAAAACATCCTTAGCTCACCAAGCACTGGGTAAATACAACTGTGCACAGGAAAAGTGAGGCATAGAGGGGTGTGATTTGCCTGATGTCACCCACCAAGCTGTCCCCAATCAGAAATAAATATCAGACCAACTAAATGTTGTCTGGAAAAACCTGAGGGACCAGATCAGCTGTTTCACATTTTGTCATTTGAAGCTTCTTCCCGAAACTTCTATGCAAAAGAGTATTTTTGTGTAGTATCTTTTTATCATAGCTGCAATAGGGAGAAGAATAAGTTAAAAATTCACAACAGCAAGGTCACTCAAGGTTGAGGCTTTTCCTCAGCTCTCTCCTGCTCTCCCTTGTTGTATCGGTCATGGCTGATATTATTCAGCACACGTGCCCTGCAATTCATAGGCGTAACGGTGGCATGCTAAAGAGGGTCCTCACGCCTTATTTCTCCCTCCATGCCATTCACACTGGACTTGATAAAAGGAATGCAGAGAAATTCAGAGCAGCTCCTCCAACTTCAGAGGACTCTGAACACAGGAAATTTTTGCTAAATTACAATGTCTCGAAATTGGCAACAGCACACTGATTATGTCTCATTGTGACTGTGATGTCCTTGGCGATGGAGCTGGGAGACCGCAGAGTGAATATAATGCTCCTATATGTGACTCTAATGACTGATGATGCTCTGCTGTGGGTAGCAATTTTGAAATAACCGAGAATGACGACAAAGAATATTGCCTTTGTCTTTTTGTTTCAGAAGAACTTTACGTGTAACTAAGGAGCACAACACAGTATTGCCAGCTACACACGCTGCTAATAGGGGAATTTGCAGCCCCATCAAGTAGTTTGTGCTAATCTGCCCTATATATAGTCCTGCAGGGTAGGCTGAGCACACAAGGGAGGGAAAAGTGGGTGCTTACTCCTGGGCAGGATGTTCTCATGTGCAGGATGAAATCTCAGGACACGGGGACAGGCAGCAAGTGCTGCAGACCACAGGATCAAATTAATAAATTA
This sequence comes from Ciconia boyciana, assembly GCF_034638445.1. NCBI lineage: Eukaryota > Metazoa > Chordata > Aves > Ciconiiformes > Ciconiidae > Ciconia > Ciconia boyciana. Next base: position 8,740,359 of record NC_132942.1, on the reverse strand, counting down.
AATTAAATGTAACAATTTTTAAATTGGGCACCAGATGCTTTCCTCACTCTGGTTGCTTCATGTCATTCTGATAGCTCAAAGGAACCGTCGCACTGAATAAAACAAGTGCTGATCTTGCAGAGGGATGAATGGAATGCTTTGGTGACATGCAGCGAATGCAGTTATGTTGTCTTCGAGACCTGACCTAGTATCGCTGTTTGCCAACCCTTTGTGCCTTGGAGAAGTGCCAATGTGCTCAGGAGTATCCTGTGTTTCGTGACCCTACTCAGAGTCAGCATATGCACAGAGGACACACAAAGAGTGTCCCACATTAGACAGGGATGATGGAGTTTCACTCCTTCCTTAACTACCATCTGACAGAGCATGAAGGGCTTTGGTACAGACAAATGCCACTGTCAGTTGAATGGAGAACACCGTGTGTCAGCAATCATCATGTGGACGGGAGAGGCAAATAATAACTTGCAGAGGAAAACGCAGAGGGAGGCTGAATGCAGATCCCCCCGCCGACGTCTTCCACGGGAAGCTCCAGATCTCCTCTGAGCCTCACCCTCCTATGCCCAGCCCAGCCCACCACAAGGAGACCTGCAGACCTGAGCCCTCACTCGCAAGAGCAGTTTGCAGATCCAGCCTGGCTGTGGGACCATCGAGCACTGCAGGAGGTGGCACTGAGCGCGCTGACCACTACGCGCGAGCTGACTATTTTGATTTTTACACACTGTCTGAACAAGCTAATTTAAACTTGTGCAGGTCAGTCTCCAGAGATCAAAGACTGACATAAGAGGGGCACAGAAATCTATTGCTGATCTGCCAGAACAGCAGGTCCTGAGAAGTCCAAGTGCTGTGCTGGCAGCGCATTACGGTTTGCCTTTGAGGGATGGGAAAATCGGAAAAGAGGAAATCGGTTAACTTCAAGATAACACAGCTGATTTGGAGAAGTGCCACCATGAAGCCTTTGCTTTGATGGTCATTTGGACTCCTGAAGATATTGGACTGAGCAAATTTTGTTTTAATCCATCCTGAAGGATTTTAAAGTCAAGATATTGTTCTGAAAATGAGCTCCTCACTCAAACCCTCATGCAGACTGGCTTACCATGGTGGCCTTTCTGTTCTGGCAGTCACGGTTTATTAATCTTCTCCCCTCCCATTACTGCAGGAGCCAATGGAGAATAGAAATGTAATGACAGGCCTGAGTAAATCCTTGTGAAAATCTTTCCCTATGAAGACAGCGAGTCAGTGCCCACAGCATCTAATCTCCTTCCGCTCGTGAACTCACGGAAAAAATGATGCAGAGAAGGCGATGTTTTCCTGGCACTGCAGGAACAAATTTAGGTGGGGTACAGAAATCTGTGTCCTCTTCCACCCAACAAGCCAGAGGGTCTTTTTGAAGCAGAAGAGACTGATCACACCTAAAGGCTGTTCCAATAAGCTACTAAGAAGGCAAATGAGTGGTTTTCTATGCACCAGGTTTTCTATGCCTTTTTGCTCCTCCCTTGCATCATTCCTTCTAAATGGAAACCGTTTTGAAGCTCAGTTTGTGTGTCCTTAACACATTTCATAGTATTGCAGCTTTCTGGGCAAAATTCATTCCTCGCATGGGGTGAAGGCCATGCCCAAGATCTGTTTCCACCTCAGTCTAGAGGGCTGGGCTTTTCTCAACTTTAAATGGTGATGACAGCTCTGGCGGTCAAGCTCTGAGGAATCTAGCGGAGGCAATTTAAAAAGTTAGCCCTCCCAGCGGTCCACTCTCCCCAGAACAATTAGAGGCAAACATGTGCCTGCATTTCAATGGCTTCAGTGTAGAGGTTGGCATATTAATGGGAGCCCACCGTCGGCCGAAGCACTGAACTTTGCGCTGAAGCGGCTGTGTGGCTCTGGCTCCTGGGCAGTAGCCGAGGGGACAGATGCTTGCTAGCCCCATCGCTTGAGCCCATCTCTCTGTGCCCTCAGCCTCCTGCCACCGCCTCAGCCCACAGACACTTTGCATTCACGGTGTTTGTTACTTCTGCAGGATTTCTTGGCCAGGCTATTTTGAGAGAGAGGTTTGGTGGTGGTGCAAATCGTGAGCTGGGCACTGTCGTAACTCCAGGGGCTCCAGGTGCCTCCCAACCAGCAACTGCAACCTCCCACCCGCAGAAAAGGAGCCAGGACACACAGCAGCACGTGGCCGGTGGGAGTCCATGTGCGCACTTGCGTGCAAACCAACACACGGGAAAGCCCAGCCGCAGGGATGATTTTTTGCATGGAAATTTGCATCTACCGAAGTGAATGGCTGCCCAGCTTCTCCTTCCTCAGGCCTGCTTTTATGTTTCAAATGAGTGGGTTTTGCCTTCTTTCCTGCAGCTGAACATTGCTTTTCCTCAGAAACACTGGGGAACAATTAGAGCAACGAGAAAATGGTAAAAAGAACACAAACCCAGCATATTCCTCATGACACTGACAGCCAGAATGTGGTTTAGTATGGCAGAGAGCAGAAACATTAACACGTGTAATAACCAAACAGGTGAGCACGATCCATACATTAAACCACTAGCAACCACGCTCTCTTTGCTAGAAATATTTCAGAAAGCCAGAATACCTCCATGGCCCTGTGAACACACTTAACAGTGCTCAGTAATTTGGCACTTGGGATGACAATCACTGTATTTTTATACTGTTTCATTTGTGGCAGCACTGTGGTACAAAAACATTCAAACATTGCTAGGTTAAAATATGTGTTTTCCCAGTGGTAATTAGTACAAGAAAATCAGGCTAAACTATTAGTTTGAGTTGGCTTTTTCATTCTCTTCCTGTAGTTTTACACTTCACAGTCTCAATAATTGTAGCCCTTATGAACAATTATGTAAAATTATGTAAAATGCAATATGATCAAGGTATTAGACTATTATTATCCCAGCTGCAAATGCATGAATCATTACTACGGAGTACCTAAAAAACCCAGAATTTTCTGTCAGTTTGAGTTTAGGGGACTTTTTTTGTCTTCTGGATGTTCATGACAATTAAATCATACCTTGACAAATATAAAAGCAAAAAATCCAGCATGGTTATTATGAGTCCTCATTAGGAAGCAAAAGAGTGCTTTTCATGAATTGTGCTTGCTTTGCCACTTAGTTAATTGACCGGCTTCGTACTTAGCTGGAGAGTCCTTTCTGAAGCGGGTATCCAGGCAGGGCTGGGATGGATGTGTGGGGTGTCTTTGGGGATCGGGCTGGCGGGGAGAAAGATCTGGCAGACTGGAAGAGGGCTGGGCTTGATGTTTATTGAGTTACTTGTTGAACACATGACAGTTACAGATAGCTCACAAATGACAGAAAGATCCTGAAGAACTTTAGATCTGAATGAAGACAAGAATTTCCCTCTCTGCTTGAGCCTGTTGCTTTGCTTCCTGGGGTGCAGTGATGCATGTTTTCTCTTGGGCATAAAAAATAGAATTTTTAAAATATATATATTTGTGTGTGTTTGTGTGTGTGCAAAATCCACATATTTTTAAAATGGGTCTCCTTTTTTGGAAAGGTCAACAAACGTTATATTAACGCAAAGCTACATCCTAGTCCTGCAACCTGACCTTAGACAGGTTGGGACCACAGACAGATGAGGAGTCTCAGCATCACTGGTCAGATCCCAGGACGTGTATTAATTTCCCTCTGTGCTGAAGGATAACTATTCCCACTGATTTTGGAGGAGTCGAACTAGTATGCTGGGGGAAGGAACACCATGACCTTTCTTTCCTTTCCATTTCCTGTGGATGTGGATGGTGATTTGAATGTAAGACAAAACTCTGGAGACTGCTCAGGAAATTCTCATATAATCCACTCTCTCCCAAATCTTACAAGAACCATGAAGATCATATTACAGTGTATCAGTATATATTCTGTATATATTACATATACAGAAAATAATAGAGCCTTGAAATGAGGGGGAAAAGTCATAGAGAAAAATGTGGCTGAGCCAGGTTCTCTGGAAATTACATACCGTTGGCTTTTTTTCCTGAAAAGAGGGGGAAACAGAACAGAGATAAAGCACTAACAAATATATGAAGAAGAGTTTAGTGTACTGACAATTGAATAACTGCTATGAATTGGTCAAAAAAATAAGAAAATTTTTGATATACAGGTCCAGAATAGAGAAATTCTTGCCTTGGATGGTAAAGCTAGTTGGCTGGATTTATGTTTCATCCCTTTGCTGCTACAGCCCATCCCTCTTCTTTCTCCTGATCCTGCAGTAAAACATACTGATTTGCTGACACCACTCATTGCCATCCAACACCTGTGCCACAAAAACTGGACAATTACTTCATTTAAGAAGAAGAAACCGGACCTGAGATAACAGCAGATGAAGTGGCAAAGAGGGAAATAAGACAACGATTCGTCAAGGAAAGGACACCACAAATGTTCCCCTTCTCTAGTTCAAAATACAACAGTCACTCCCTAACAAGTTGTTAAGGAGAGATGGGGGTTTTAAGGAAATTGCAGGGCAAAACTAGTGCCTCTTCTTCCCATTCACAGAACCAGGCACTGATGCCGAGTCTTTCAACGACAAACATAGGCACTGACAGCAGGACCCAAATAATTCTTTAATCTAAAGGGAGAGCACGCAATACCTACATTTGGAGCAGAAAGCCATCTCCTGTTTTAGGTTACTGCCTGTGGGGAACAGCGATAGGGCTGCTTTCTATCTGGAGCCTGGCTGCAGATGCCCAAGTTGCAGTAATTATGTAACTGGCAAAGCCAAGCCTGTTAAACTTTAGATCAGCATTAATAAATGCAAGAGAAAGCTATCTACCTAATTGTCTAGAAAAAAACTATGCCCCCCATTTGCAAGAATGAGACAATATTAATTGTCGCCCAATAGCACGAGGTTGTTGTTCAAGAGCCTTGTTGTGCTTTATTTTTTTCCTTGAAAAGGAGAAAAAACAAAAATAAAGAATTGTATGCAGGAGGGAGAAGCAAATATAACTAGAAGTGAAATGCTAATGTCATTTCATTAAATGATTTGTGGAGAATGAGATAAGAGATCGACATTCTCAAAGAATAATTTCTTTAAATACCTTGTGCTCAAGATTCCCCTCTAGGCAACTTTTCATCTTTCTTCATTAAAAAAATAGCATTAAATTTTATTAAAGAGTCCCAATTAAGCTGGTAACTTGCTTCAAAGAGCATCCAGGCTTAGGGGGATATGTTAAACGTTAACAGTGATGGGAAGATTCACCCGTAAAGCTGATTTTAAAAACAGCATCTTTCTGACTGGTACAATTTGGCTTGCACACCCTTAAGGCATTCTCCCAAACCTAACTGATGCTTATTTTGGGAAGCAGCACATAAATGCTTGGATTTAAGGTCAAGTAGATGGAGAAGTTGGCTGTAACAAATACAAACTTTTCTTGATAGCTTTGGAAGATGGCAAAGGATAATTCCATTATTCTAAAATGAGCATTTTTCTTAGATCCCAAACTGATCTGATTTGAGGGTAGCATCAGACACACCTGAAGCAAACCCTGTGAATTTAGCTTTAATGCCATCTACTCTGACAAGCTGCATACCTTGCCTTCTTGTTTAAATGTAATTGGCAATAAGCACATCAGCTCAAAAATATACACTCAGTCTTGGATGGAGACAGGACAGAGGAAGAAAGATGTCAGTCCCACCTGCCTTAGTTCTCATGGTCAAAACCAATAGGAAAGTGGACACATCTTTTTGTTTTCAGAGAAATACTCAGAGTATGAAGTTTTTTTTAAAAAAGACAGTTGCTACCAATGGCCCTTGTAGCCCAGTACATGGGAAAGGGGCTGCATGAGTGCAGGGTGCTCCTGAGCACACCGGCAGCCCCTGGGAGAGATGAGAAGCTATCTGGTGACAGGGTCAAAGCTGCCATACATCTAACGTTGACAAGGGTTGAAAGCTGCCTTCAGATCCTAAACGGCATGAACTGACTGCATGGCCCGGCCAAATACTCGTTTGCTGATGCCTGCATATGGGTAAGGGATGATCAACACTCTACCTTCATCGCTCTATGTTCTGGGGAGGAAGAGCAAGATATAAAGACAAATATTGCAAAACCATTCAGAAGATACAGTAAGCTCCAGTCTGAAGTCTATGGAAAACCTGAGAGAAAAAATGGAAGGGGAAAAATTCAGAGAAAACCACTTGTTATGAATCCTGTACAGTGACAATAGATAATAGGACAGGGAGAAAAAACT